>NC_136061.1:1138720977-1139028477 GCF_964261635.1 Lissotriton helveticus | reverse complement strand
CCAGTCCCAACACATCTTTTTGCTCATTCATTGAGGGCCTTATTCACAAAGGTAAATTTACACTTTTGGTGTAAGTTTACTATTTTTTTGTAGCTCTCACGTACTACGAGTATAGTTTACCTTTTGCGACTGTGGAGAACTCCCCACATTAATAGATAGGACAGTCGCTGCAGTCATAAATATACTACACGTAAAACTACAGCCGTAATTTGGGAATATCAAAGAATAGTAAATTTAAACACCAAAAGAGTAAGTTTACCTTTGTGAATAAGGCCCACGGTTAGTAAATGTTGTGATTGGTGCCCTGTTCATGACCAGCCACCGTTGACATGAACTCCAGTCACCGATATTATAAATAAGCAGATGTTATTTTCCATTTTGAGAGAGTGATGCAAGGATTCTGAGACAGTGCCACTTTTGAAGCACACAAACGCTTTTGGATAAATCGGAGGGTGAAGCGGCATCCAAAGAAGACGGCACCTATAATAAGGCGTGAAAGTGCGCTTAAAGGAAATAAACAATTGGGCGAAACATATTGTAGCACGTAAATCAATGATAAACAAATACTTTAGGGTATATTTACAAAGAAATTACTCAGCACTGCAAGCAATTTAGCTGCACCACGCTGCATCATTTAAAAAAGGTGCTGTATTTACAAGAAAACGGAGCACCACTGTGTTTTCCCTTGCACTGGTGCTTAAAAAAAGCTGCCTAGTGCCAACACAGACACCCTTGCGCATTGGTGCAAGGGTGCCTGCGTTGCCGGGAATTATTCCTACAATGCACGCAACCTGGCCCCGTGGTTCAAGGGTTTTTGTATTGCAGGGAGGTTTTTTATGTGCAGGAAAGAACATCTTCCTACACATAAACAATCTTTGACGGCGATTTGCTCCTTCTATGTGTGCTTCAGAATGCAGCACACAGAAAGAACAAAAAAATTAGGAGAAATAAAGTTGCTCCAATCTAACGCCTGCTATTTAATGGCTTTTGTTTTTGGCACCACCTCAGATTTACACATCCTTGTAAATCTGGGGCAGTGTCAAAAAGCAATGGGTGCTGTCTTGGAATGCCCACAGTAACACCCATTAAACATCCCTTTCAAGCAGATACCGGCGCAGGTTGGAAGTGTAGGTTGGAAGCGCAGGTTGGAAGCGTAATAAGAGCCCAATCAGAGAGTCTTTAACAAATCTGGTTAGGCATACAGTTGCGTATGTTCCCTGTGGTCTATGGGCAGAATAAAACATTTAAGCATATTCAAAAGTCGCCTTTCTTACTTGAGCCAATGACTTTCAAGATTAGGATCTGGTCTTTATACATGGCAGAAATGGAATCATCTACTGCAAAAATATAAAAGAATCTAGGGGCATATTACCAACAAATAGCGATATTTATCGCTAAGTAGGGTTAGCGGCAATATTTTATCGCCGCGCATCACCGGTTTTTATCGCTGAGATAAAACTTGCTAATAGCAAGTTATCTCAAAAGCGATAAAAATCAGGTGAAATGCGAGAATATCGCTGAGAATACAGCAATATTCACGCATTAGCGACGAAATGCTCTTAGCCATGTTATCCACCTCCCATTGGATAACATGGCTAAGAACTGGTCTGAGCAGGCGTTGGTTTTTGGCGATAGCGAGAATATTTCCATCGCTACGCCTGCCTTGCTAATAGGCGATAGCGACTGAAAGCAGTCGCTAACAGTTTGGGTACGCCCACTTTGCATGTCATTAGCGATAAATATCGCTGACATGCAAAGCGGGCCCCAAACCGCTCGCTATCACCTAAAAGCTGTCGCTAACATCAGTTAGCGACAGCTTGCTAATAGAGCGATAGAATTATCGCCGCTTAGCGGACGAAAACGGCCGCCAAACCGGCGATAATTGCCTATCGCCACCCTTGGTAATATGCCCCTTAATCAATGATTAAATACATTCTAATCTTTTAAATCAGAATGTATAATCCTAAGTAACCCCACTTCGATTCCTAACAAATAGGATGATTGGAAAGCTTCTTCTAAAGATTTTATTTTCGAATTTATTTAAAGAAAGAGAAAAACTTCAGAGGAACATGCAAAGCAAACACTGAAAAATATTTAGGATCTTAAACTCAAAACTGCATTTGAATTCAATAAGATAACATGGAATTCTTTATACAATAAAGCAAATTATTTGGCTGGGGGCAGGGCCGGACTGGCTACAGGGTGTTTAGGTGTGCTACCGAGCTGGGGGCTGATTTCGTTGATGGGGACCTGCGTGTGCGGAAAAAAAATCGTTTTGCCTTGTTTATTTCGAAACATACACAGGTCTCCATCAACAATATCAGCCCCCACTGCAGTGAAATTAGCCCCCACCTCGGCAGCACACCAAAACGCCTGGTAGCCAGTCCAGCCCTGGCTGGGGGCAGGGTACGTTTGGAAAGCCTATAAATAATTACTTAAAACATAAAAAGGAGAAGTCTGATGACAACTGTAACATTTCTTAGTGACATCTTTTATTTCTTAATTACACAAAGGTTTTTATTCCTAAATTCTTCAACCTGATTCTCAAATCACAGATTAATCTTTCTTCAATCACAAGTGATGTTTAGCTTGATATAGACTTACTTTGTTTGAAGAAGAAGTGTTTCGGGGATTCTGCTCATGCACAGAACTATGCACAGGAACCCAGGACCTCAGTGAATTGTGGTGAACCAAAAACCTCACCTCAGTACACAGAACCCCTAACCGACTAGCATCAGTGTCTCAATAGCTCTCTGTCTCTCAGGAATGGTGGGAATCAAGTACACTCTTTCGTTTTATTCTCATACTAGTCCATAACGTGAGTAATAAGAGACACAGAAAAGTTTAAAATGTTTATTTTAACGACGTGCTCTAAGATGCAGTATTTTTGGTAACATAAGCAGGTATATGATTAAAAATAATACGATCAACATTGTTACAATTCCATAAAACACAAAGGGAGAAATCATATTATAATGATAGTGGAAACAGGTCCTATAGCACCTTGTTAACCACCCTTCCCTGATAGGAACTAGGTTTTATAATAATAAAATGTCTCTTAGGTTTGAATGGCTTGAATGGCACTGGTGGCAGATCCTTCTCCTAACATGCCGCCAAATCCTGGAACACCCTCCCCATCCTCCTAGGGCAGATCGAAGAGCTACTTACCTTCAGGAGGTTACTCAAGACCTGGCTCTTCGAGCAGTAGTAGCAACCCCCCTCCCAGCACCTTGAGACCCTCACGGGTGAGTAGTGCGCTCTACAAATGTACTGATTGATTGATTGAATGGGGAACCCCATACCTCCAAGATCAGCAGACGTGAATCACATCACAGGATCAGCAAAGCTCTCTCTCACTGGAAACGGTTTTCTCCAAGTGCCCAAATCATGCATGCAGTGCATTATTAAAGGCACTAGAATTTCAGTTAGCTGCAGCTGTGTTTATGTTGTGTCTAGAGCGTGGGCCGATCAACCTGAATAACAGCATGCATTGTTATGGTGACCTTGAAGGCTTCTGCACGCAGTGTACAGACTAAGGTCACGATGTAAGTCTAGGTATGTTAAAAACAAGCCGTTGTCATGCGAAGAAAATAAAGCAGTTTAACTTACAACAACAGTTACATGTAGTGTCGTGTGCAAAAGCTGCAAAGTGGCAAAATGGAGTTTAAACTTCTAATAAGCTTATGCTACCATAGCAATGTGTGCAAGCAGGGCCCTGTCTTTACTACACCCTCCCCTGATCGGAACACATACAAGAAGGGATAATTGGAAGTAATAAGTTCCAAATAGTAAGGAAAAAATAAACAAGAAGGGGCAATAAACTGCCCATTATGGAAATGGGGAAAAAACAGTAATATGTTTATTATTTTTTTTAATCAAGAACAGTACACGTTGAAGATGGACAATTGCCAATTCAATCCATCAGCGTATAGGCACAGTATGTTGCAACTGCCTCCAAGAGGAAGTCATTGTTCTCATGAGAAAATAATTCAGCCATCCAATTTAATTATGTGAAGGAACATATATGTTCTTTGATAGCTGGAGCCTGTAGCACCATTAGAGGACAACTCGGGTTTTCTTCAAGATAACTGCGTGCCAGAAATTCATGGGCTGTAGCCCATGTGTCCCAATTTCCTAGGACTCCACGCGCTGCCGCACTTGCCATAATCCCGATACCAGAACAGTCCAACTCATGAGCTACTAAGGGACTCATCAGTTGATCATAATCCGGGTTAGGAGACACCGTATTGCAGAGACACAAATCCAGAGCCCATTCAAAACAGCAATTAAGGCAATGGAGAACAGGTTGCACGCATGTAAAGTACGATAACCGAAATGATAATCCATATGCTACACTCAAGGCGGCCAGAGGTAGTGATTCATAGTATTCAAGCATCCAGTTGCGAATCTGGAGCAGCCGGGGCAGGCTTTCTTGTGACACAGACTGTGCAGCCATTTTTGAGCAAGCAAATTAACAGCAGTACACTGGCAGCCAAGGCGGGAGTTAATGGTAAACCGCCCAAGATGCTGGAAAAAATAGAATGAAAAAATGCCGGTATCACACCAAATATAGTTTGGAATGTAGTCACAAGGCCAGAGCTTACTACTTTTAAAAAATGAGCCAGGGCCGTTGTTGACGAGGCATTGAATATAGTGTGAATCAAAGCGCCGAAAAGCAGTGGCAGATCAGTATTTAAAAGCGCATGCACCACGGTGCGGGTGATTGCCACGTGAAGGACAAATGTTTCACGGGATGAAGTAAGGGCAACTACTTTCTGTGACAATAGAGCCTCTTATTCGACTCATCTTGTTGAACTCTGCTTTCAAGGTCAGAATGGAAGGCCAGATAGACACATCAAGTTTCCCGTGTGGGGGCGGGAAAAGCACATTTTTACAGCAGACTACACATTGGGAGAGAGTCACAATGTACGGAATCCCTGCCAGCATACCACAGCAATCTTCATTATTTAAAAGTAAATAGCTACCGTTAGCTAGCAACGTGAAAGTTGGTGTTATTGCTGGCACTGGATTACCTTTTAAAATGCATGCTAAATTCAGAGCTTGCATGTTACACGAGCTGTGCAATTGTATGTTCTTGCAAACCAGTGAGTGATCAGGTGTAGAAATGCACTCCTCGCCCTTTAAATAAACTTCTTTACCCTCCCTCCTCTATAGGTAAATGGCAGAGACCAAACGTCATGGAGATAGGCGCTTCCCAATGCTTCATATCTGCCTATGGCATAGTGTTTCATACATGAACTGAATTTAAACAAGGGAAAGGGCAGTGCTATTAATCCATGAATGAGCCATACAGCTGAATTAGATTCGGCCACAGAAAAGGGTAAAGGTTCCAACTTTTCAATATGCAAAAGTGAATATGCAGCATCCTTCGTAGACATAAACTGTTGTTTTGCAGTCAAATTAAACTGTAAAAATAGAGAAGGGGTATTCATGTAGTCCCAAGGCTCTTTTCCAGATTTTAAAGTTTGTAAAGTCCAAGCAAACTGCATATTGGAACGTTATTGATTTTGACCATGGTACAAAACCGACACTTCATCCTGTACAATATCAACAACAGATGAAACAATATTATCTAATGTGTAAATTCGGGAAGAAAGAGTATTAATGCTGTTATCAACCACTGCAAGCACTTTTTCTAAATTAGCTTTTATCAATAGTTCTTGATCTAGAAGCAGCTTCAATTTGAGACAGTTTCCAAACTTCGTTGTAAATAGCATATACCCATCTTTTTGACCTGTCTCCTACAGGGCCTTTAGCAAAGTCATTCAGTTCAACATCATCAGACAATTTGGACAAATGAAGTTTAACTGACGCTAAAGTGGAATGTTTAAGCCAGTTCTGACATAATTTGCCTACTGAATAGGTAGTAACAGAATGGGCGATTTCAAAAGGGGATCCACCCTAATCTGTGTATAGCCAGGGGCCAGACCCAGAAAATTATGATGGCATGTATCTGAACTTTTTTGCCATAATAACCAACCTTAATAATAATAATAATAATCCACATTTGTAAAGCGCACAATCACCCGTAAGGGTCTCTAGGCGCTGGGGGCCGTCGGGAAGATTAAGCAAGCTATTGCCCAGAGTCACATGGTGCTGGGCTGACCTGCCGCCGGAGCTGGGGATCGAACCGTGATCCCCAGATTTCGGAGTCAGTGGCCCTGGCCGCGGCGCCACACCTCATCCCTTGGGGATCCAAGCTGGAAATATTAAAAGAGCAATTTGTTAATAGGGACTGCAATTCTTCTATGGACCTATCGGTGTGATTGTACCATGTAGGGTATTCCCCTATATCAGGAATAGAAGGGGCATTTATTTTTTAGATGTAGCCAATCCAAAGCAAGTAGTTTGTGAAATGGTTGTCAGACCTTTCACCAATATTAGCTTACCGGTACTTGCACGGGAACGGAGATGCTAGGTCCCAAATCCTTCTAAGCAATGCTAGTAGGTCTTTAATAGAACCTTCCTATCATTACTCCGAGGGACGGGGGAATTGGATAAAATAATAAATAAAGAGAAGAGACTGGTCCAGAGTGGGCTCCTCGCTGTCGGCTACCTGCTGACGTCTTCAGATTTTCTTGGAACCTAGAAAGCAATACACCATTACAAACTGTACCCTCCTATCTCTTAACTCCTCTTATTCTAACTTCTTCCACACCTACCCTTACTCATCTGGACTCTTGCTTCTCTTCTGTTTTACTTGATTATGGTTTTGTTCTCGCTCAGCTAGTTGTTACTACATTGGGAAAGATAACATGAGTGTTAATTTCCTTGTCTATCCCTGCAACCCTTATCTCTTTTTATGACTGAATTTCGTAAGTGCACTTACTTCACTAACTGGACGAGTCTGGTATTGGCCTTTCCTCTTATTCTTTCTTTTTCCTTTTTCAGCACCAAGTAGTTTATCTTTCCTTAACTCTGATTGTTTTCTTTCTTGTTTTATAGGATCTTTGGAAAACGGGTGCTTGAGTATTTACTAATTGGGGTAAGTATTAACATATGTACATCATGTTGATTTTATTGCCTTTTATCATTTCTTGCAACCAGAACACTAACTCTCCTTTTTCTCTCACTCTTAATTCCAGGTCTCATTCAGCAATACAGCGTTTGACCTTTTCACGGCAAGTATTTACAACAGTTCCAATAAATTAGATAACTTTCACTTAGCTAAGGTTTTTCTTGTCTTCTCGGCTCAACCTTTCAAGCTGCTCCTCACAGGAAATTCTCGGACTTGGACTGCAGACTGTTTATCGTGACGAACTTAAAACTCGAGCTTGACTTCCGCTCCGAGTTTTCCTCACAACGGACTCCGGTGATTTATGTATACTCTAGTTCTTATTTTCTAAATGAATCAAGACTTTTTCTGGAACATTCAAGGAGAGCGGCAACGGAACTTCTACCTCAGGTGAATTCCTCGGTCAAGTGCGCATTTCGTAATGCGCTCGCGCAACACCTGAATTCCTCTACTGCAGTGGCTCGAGGACTAGACCGCTAACCTGTATCTCTTTTGTGGCGGCCATGTTAGCTCTCTTGCGTCGAACCAAATCGGTCCAGGAGCCTAAAACTGGAGTTTTCGGACTAGTGTTATTGAATTCAGCACCACAGTCAATTATGGCCTGTGTTGAGGTCCTGACAGTGGTCGAGTTCAAAAACAACATAGGGTTCGGGATGAGACATGCACGAAGCAAAGCTTCAGTGCCCTGCACTTGCCAGCTTTTAGAACCCCAAACAGATTTAAGATCTATAGTATCTTTCCACAGCCCATTGCCCCCTATAGCCAATTGATTGATAAAGGACTTCGAATAAAGTAATTTAGTATGGGTGAGTCTAACTTTGGAAGATGACTTTGCAGTCATTTTAAAATAAAATGCAGATTGAATTGATTAAAATCAGTAAAATAAGTACATTTTCTCAAAAGAGTTTTTTAGCTGCCTTCAATGGGTGCTGGACAATGTTCCCATTGTATATAATTAACCATATTTCTAAATATGTTTGCTTTAATGCGGGAAATGATTGCCATAGTGTTGGTAGCAGAATAAGTCTGCATAATTAGCTGAGTGTAAGTACATATCTTCAGCATCAAATGAAGCATAATATTTCAAATCAGAAAAAAGAGCCTCTACGGCTTGGACATCCCAATCGTCACAGCGTATGTTTTGTTTCACAACATCCCAATTGAAACACAAAGTACATTGGAGACATTTATAACCTCTGTAGGGCCATGTATCTGAAATGTAACAGCATCCCATACAATCCCATCGAACACAGGCCAAGCCGTGATGTTGACAAAAGTCTGGTCCCTTTTCATTCTTTGATATGAGGACTGGGGTGCCAAAGTTCCATCAATGAACCTAATTGTAGATCTTTCTTTAACATAATGTCCATTTACTAGACAGAAAAATACAACTACAAATACAACTGACATGAATAAAATAAAATAGAAAAAAGCACCAGCCAAATGTAAGTCCAAGGAGGTATCAAAAAATTTATTTTAAACCAAACAGCAAAAATAGAAACTTTCGATGGGGACCTCGATGCTGTAGAATTAGTGTCAAATGAAAAGCGTGATTGGTCAACTGCACTTGTCTGCACACCAGGCAACGACACATCTGTGGGATAAGTGTACTCAATATCACCATGGGGATCACCAGCCGGTGGATTCAATAATGGATTAGTAACTGTATGCATCTCGATGGCAATGTCAGGCCTGTTGGTATTCGCCGAGGCCAAAACAGAATTTCTCAGCATCGATGGACAAGAGACGCTGGTGTCATACTTCGAAGAAACGGCCACTCGTTTGTAATTTGACATTGTCAATGAAGATGTACCTGTTACCCTTGCGACCAGGAAGTGGCGGTAAAATGACTGTCCTTGTACCCTGCACGCCGAGCACAGGAACTGGTGCACGATATGAGGGGCCGAACTCCTTCTTGTTCTCAACCTTCTCACGGACCAGGTCACCGACTCGGGGTAGCTAGCCAACAACCGGAATCTGAAGTGTAGCATCAGATGTGGAGGGCAAATGTTCCTTTGCAAGACTATCACAAGTCTCTTGTAGGTTCTGTAATACAGCAGAATGATCATCTATGTAAAAGGGTTGCGGCAGACACCGCGATGTCTAGACCCTCAAGGTCCGGAACAAACATTTTGATGCCAAAGAGCATTTCATATGGGGTCCACCCACCCAGAGACCTTCTAGGGAGATTATTAAGTGCACGTTGAATGCTATACGGATGTGCCAGCCAGTTCCTGCCAGTTACTAAAACCCTAGCTGACAAGGGTCACAGTTCATTCGCTTCACAACGGAATTGCCCCAGGCCGGTACGGAGACGAAAGTTTGACCTGCACGCCCAATGACTTCATGGCATCCTTGTACGCCTTAGAGGTGATCGCTGGACCCTGCTGCAAATGAAGGGTGCTACATGCAAAAATTCCCACAAAGACACTCAAAGCCCTTATGACAGTTTGAGCATCAGCACTACGTTGTGGCCAGAGCCAAATAACACGTGTGCATGAATCCACTGAAACTAAGATGTACTTATACACAGTATCGGAGGAGAAAGGACCGCAGTAATCTAAATAAATACATCAAAGTGGTTTATTAGATATGTACAGCTGTGTTTGTGGTGGACGCACAGCAATTGAAGATTTAATCTGCTGGCAAATGTCACAAGTAAGGACATAATCACGCATCTCTTTGTCTAATCCGCGCCACCAGTAACGCTGCTATGAGACAGAGACAGTCGCTGAGACACCAGCATGCGCCGAGGCCATGCCCTCGTGAGCGGCTGTTATCAAGGTTTGTCTGCGGTCCGCGTTAGGAATCAATCTGTCACTAACGTCGTTAATTCTCACATAGGGAACTTTATCGGGAAATAAATGATAAGAGTATTTAGAAGGGAAACCTCTAGGGTAATTACCTCCCTTCTCTGTTGCAGCAATGACTGCCAAGATGTTTGGTGCTGGTTTGTGGAACGCTCTCCCGGTGCACATCCGTGCGTTGAATAATCTCACTGTCTTTAGACGTGCGATCAAGACCTTTCTGTTTTCTGTACCCGGCTAGGGCCTTCTTATTTGTTCTGTGTTATGTTTCAGTACCTGCTCAAGCGCCAGGACGCCCCTTCGCTGGGGCAGCTGTGCGCGATATAAAAATTAATAACATAACATAACATGTCATCATCAATCTTACTTTTGGAACGTGTAACTGCTGCTATTACATATGTTGCTACTGCTGTCTTTGCTGCTTCGTCAGGAAGACAGTTACCAACAGCGTGTACTCCTACGCGACAAACACGAGCGGCAGTCGTTCTTTAAGTTTTGCCACTTGAACCAAAAGCATTTTTGTGTTTGATTGTGCCAGCTTTGGAAACACAATATTAATTTTGAGTCCAAAAGAATAAATTGTCATTGTAAGACTGAACACAGTAGTAAGAGTCACTTACAATAAGAGCAGTCATGCAAGGATCAGCGTACTACAGTGCAAGCATCAGAGCACGTATTTCTGCCAACTGGGTGGTACAGTCACCTAATGTTTGTGTATGCACAACATCGGACTTGAACTCTCCATTCACCATGGTACCCACTACTATTGCGCAGGCTGTTTAATAAGCATGCCTTTATCCCATCGCCAGTTGCGCCGAACCATCAGTGTAAATGATACAATGGAAGTCCTACAGCGGGCGCAAGGACAAAGGAGCTTGATGAACAAATTCATACTGCAAGTACTCCTGAGTTTGCAAAGAGGAATCGAAGATAAACGTGACATCGGAGACATCAAGGATGTGGCCTATTGTATCCAATGTGGATACAAAGCTTTTGAATTTGGTACACTGGCTTTCGTCATTGCCTCCAGGGCAGGATACGGTGAAACAACCAACATGCATTTCCCCTACGACAGCGCTCTCTCTTTCAGAATCGCCATCTGAACTGCAGTCAAAACCTTTCGACAGAAGAAAAGCGTATTTTAGCCAAAGTGTACAAGTGTGACTTTTACGCAATTTATTTATATTTATTTTATTTGCATGTTTGTATGGCGCTGTGAATCGACTCCCAAGGGAGTATCTCCGCGCCTTTGGCAGCAACTAAAGAACAGAAAGCTAGTCATGATTTAGTAAATAGCCCTAAGACCAACTAATAATTAAAGAGGAAGGTTTTGAGTTTTTTCCTAAAAGGGAAATGTTCCCTGCATACTCTAATATCCTTCGGGAGTTGGTTCCACAACTTGGGGCCAGCTACTGATAAGGCCCTTCCCCCCTTTCTTGCCTTCAAGGCCCTGGGAACACATAGCAATTCCTGATCTCCCGATCTCAGAGATCTAGATGGAACATAAGGGATGAATTTTTCAGTGAGGTAACCAGGACCCTTTCCAATGAGGCATTTGTGGATGACACAGCAGATCTTAAACATCACCCTCTACTTTACTGGAAGCCAGTGGAGTTTGGCCAGCAACGGTTTTGAGGGAGTACGAGGCGGGACATTTAGAACCAGTCGTGCAGCAGCAGTGTTTTGCACAACCTGCAATCTGGCAAAGACACTCTCATTGGCAGCTAACATCAACCCGTTGCAATAGTCCAGCCTACTTAACACTAGTGACTGGACCAACGTTCTCCTGGTGGTATCCGGTAACAGAGGGAATACTCTCCTGAGAAGCCCAATAACATGGAAACATGAGCCTACCACTTGATTAGTTTGTTGTGTTAGGGTAAGCTCATGGTCCAGTTTCACTCCCAGGTCTTTTACCACCATTTTGGGCTCAGGGACGGGGCCAAGATCTTGAGGCCACCAGTCCGGAGTCCATAAGCGTTTGGCCTCTCCAAAGAGCATAACCTCGGTCTTGGAGACGTTGCACTGCAGGAAGTTAGCTGCCATCCACCGTGCCACCTCCTTCATCCCCCGGGCGAAGGAGTCACGCACCTCAGGAGTCATGATTTTAAAAGGGAAGAGGAGTTGGGTATCATCCGCGTATGATACTGGAATGAACCCGTGGGATCTCATGATGTTAGCTAGGGGTGCCACATAGATATTAAATAACGTAGGGCTCAAACAAGAGCCCTGTGGCACCCCCTTCGAGATCGCCACCACCTCTGATTGGTATGGTCCCAAGATGACTCTCTGGGTGCGTTTGATGAAAAAGCTCCTTAGCCAGGCCAGAGCCTTGCCTTCCAGACCGATGTCAACTAGTCTGGAGGTCATGATGTCGTGTGACACAGTGTCAAACGCCGCTGACAAATCTAAAAGTACCAGGACAACGGAATAGCCCTTGTCCTGTAACATCTGAAGATTGTCAGCGACGGACAGCAAGGCGGTCTCAGTACTGTGCCTGGGCCTGAAACCCGACTGGGAGGGGTCGAGTCCACCCGCGTGTTCAATGAATTTAGACAAATGCTGATTCACGTGTCTCTCAACAAGCTTCCCTATAAAAGGGAGAAGAGAGATCGGTCTCAGATTTGTCAAATCAGACCAGGGGATCGAATTGTTTTTTCGCAGAGGTCTCACAAGAGCCTGTTTCCAGTCTAAAGGGACTTCCCCAGTACACAAGGACAGATTGACTACATGTCGCATTCCAACCCCCAGATCCTCCAGCAGAAGTGGCATAATACGTGCCGGGATGATGTCTGTGGGGCACCCACTCTTTGTTTGCGTGACAAGAACAGTCAATTCTTCAATGGAGATGGGTGGGAAAACGGCAAGCTTCTTAGCCTCATTATCTGTAGTCATAATATGTGGCTGGATTCGACAATCAGTTGTTACTGGATTGTTAGAGATGGAGTTAGACGTTAGTATCTTAGTATAGATGGCTTCAATTTTCCTAACAAAAAACTGTGAAATATTATCACAGAGTTCTTGGGATTCGATCCCCTCCGTGTCACAGGCAGTGGGCTTAGTGAACGTCTGTAGAATTTGATACAGGGTTTTTACGTTGGTACCAGCAGCTGATAATTGAGCTGCTATATGTTGTTTCCTAGCAGCTCGGATTGCTTTATGGTAACTTTTGAACGACCTCCTAAAGTCCTCCTTATCATCTGCCTTTCGTGTGACTCTCCATTTTTTCTCTAACTTTCTCATGGTCGTTTTTAATTGTCTGAGATCCCCAGTGAACCAGACTTCTTGTTTTGGGGCAGGTCGGGGTTTATAAGTTCTAAGCGGGACCACATGATTGATGGTTGTTAACGCAGCTTCACTAAATGCGCTTAGGGCTAAAGTGGCATTTTCTCCGCATGCTTCCCATTTAGGTTCAGAGTAATTTTCCCTAAAGTCTACTGGGGTTAATTTGTTCCAGGGCCTCCTAACGTCAGCCATAGTCCTCTGGATAACTTTGACTTTATAGTTAGAGCGAGTGTAAAACATAATAACAGAGTGGTCTGTCCAATCAACTTGGTTTGGAGTCAGACAATTAATAGCTGTTGAGTTACAGAACACTAGGTCTAAAGTGTGGCCCGCAGAATGGGTAGGCCCCTGATTCTTTTTATTAAGTCCAAGTGTGGCCAAGTCTGTTAACACAATCTTTGCATCAGTGCACGTGGTATTCTCACTGTGGATATTGAAGTCCCCCACCAGAATGAACTCAGAGTTAGCTTGCATGTGAGGTGCCAAAATTTCCATTAATTTAATTGAGAAGGTCCCACACGGGCCAGGAGGTCGATACACAAGTGCACCCTTCCTGGTTTCCCTAGAAGTAGGGTTGATCGTAAAAATCATGAGCTCCATTTCTGGGGTACACACAGTTTCAATGACTGCAATCTCCATCTCTTGTTTGAACACAATAGCTAGCCCTCCTCCCGTTTTAATCGGGCGATCCAACCTTACTATTTTGTACCCTGTCGGTACCCCCAATGTTATGGCTGGAACTGTGTGAGGCTTAAGCCAGGTCTCCGTTAAGAAACACAGCTGAGGTCTCTCTGTTGTTATGAGGTCCCAGACCTGTGTAGCATGGGAGACAAGGGAGCGGACATTGCACAAAAGGTTTTTACACGTTAGGGGCGGATCATTAGGGGCATTGGTAATTGATGTTGCAGGATTGGTGCTCAGTGATGACCTGGCACACTTTAGATGACAGGGAGTGATTACCGCAGTACTGGTAAATTGCATGTGACAAACCGAACAAGAGAAAGGTCCCCCCACACTGGAACGGGTCCCATGGGGACACAGTGTGGTGACATACCTGCCTATTTCCAATAGAGTCTGGCGTGAATAAGAATGAGGAGTACAATGACCCTTCTCTGCTGGGAGGGTACAGCCCGCCATGGCCCCCTGCCCCTAGCCCCGTCCTGTCGCAGACGGGCTGGTCTTTGGCTCGTCTTAGGCGCAGGCTTAGGCGCCACACTGCGCGTCAACACTGCGCGTTGGGCCGACGAGTTGCTTTATAGCCCTTGAGTTGGGAGAGCTAGAGCGCTATCCGCTCGCCTCCCTAGATGTTCCTGGCTGTGCCCCGCCTTCCGCACCCGTGATTGGCTGGAGGGTCGGACTGGGCGTGCAGGCACAGATCGACTATCAACAAGAGCTGGTCCCTCAGTGCGTGTGGGTAAGGGGTATTTTAACAATGTGCAAACTAGTTTTCAGTTCTCACACAAACAGGCAATACTTTCCCAAAAGCAGTGCTTTCACAAAGTAAAAATGATCACAGGCTCACGGAGCTGCTTTCTTCAGTTCAACAGTTTTAACAGTTTTTAAAATAATGACGAGCGATAATGCTCTAAAATTGGCGCCAAGCGGGTTCAAGGAAAGCTGCCACCGTCCCCCTTACCGCGCTGGCGAGTGCCTCCTCGCTACCTTTATAGCCCTTGAGTTGGGAGAGCTAGAGCGCTAACCGCTCGCCTCCCTAGATGTTCCTGGCTGTGCCCCGCCTTCCGCACCCGTGATTGGCTGGAGGGTCGGACTGGGCGTGCAGGCACAGATCGACTATCAACAAGAGCTGGTCCCTCAGTGCGTGTGGGTAAGCGGTATTTTAACAATGTGCAAACTAGTTTTCAGTTCTCACACAAACAGGCAATACTTTCCCAAAAGCAGTGCTTTCACAAAGTAAAAATGATCACAGGCTCACGGAGATGCTTTCTTCAGTTCAACAGTTTTAACAGTTTTTAAAATAATGACGAGCGATAATGCTCTAAAATTGGCGCCAAGCGGGTTCAAGGAAAGCTGCCACCGTCCCCCTTACCGCAATAGGGACTGTGTCTCCTTCATTAAATGTCAAGTACGTGAAACCCACGGCACCTGGCACAATTCTTATTATCAGGTTTGTGTGGTTGTCACGCGTCAGTAAGTATTTAGACTATCCACATGGGCTGAACTGTGAGTATTCTGTACCGCGCATGTCCGACAATGTGAGTTCAAATGTGGGTAATCCAATACCAGGTGGTACGACCCATCAGGTTTGGTCACAGTAAAAAGAGGATTATTCATGGGTGACACACGTTTCAATCACACCTTGATATTCCAATTGTTCAAGGATATCTGCAACGGGAGCTTTCGCTTCAGCCGCAATGGAATCTCATGTCTGGGCGAACGTTTGTCCCATCCATATTGAGTACGGTACAAAGCTGGTGCAAGCACCTTAGCCCACTCTTCTGCAAAATTCAGCACCTGCTCCTTCGGCACTGTGTGAGCGAAACTAGGGAGGATTACCTCCTCCCCTCTCGGAGCGGCCAAAATGGAAGTTGGAGGCCAGTCTGCCTCTGCTAACAAAATGTCATATGTAGAGGTCAGATTTTCCCAACAAATCCCTTTTATTGTACGATGTATGTCACCTTCAATTAAAATGACTATATCATATAATCTGTCAGGGGGAGCCACTCTAGTGTCAGCTGTCTCAACAGTGATGAACGTGTCAGTTGCTGTCGCCTTCAGATACGGACGCAGTGCTTGCCGCACTCCTGTAATCTCCGTTGTGCTGTCTAGCAGCCTTAGCGCCCATGTCAGGTTCCGAAGCTGTGTTCTCACTATCCGTGGCATACCTCGCAGTTAAAGCAGCAACCTTCTTTTTTTTAAACTGGGGGCATTGACGTTGAAAGTCGTCCTACTTGCCTTTACCTTCCGTCTAGCGGGGCTTCTCACGTCCTTGTGGGGCACCCCGGCCTCTGCCGCGTTCTCCTCCACTGGTTTGTGAGACCGCTGTTTCCTGTACAGAATGAGGAGAACGTTGATCAGGAACCTGAAATCGATCAGGTGACTTAATACCCACGCGGTCACGTGAATCATATGTGCGCTCAGTAGACACAGGTATTGCTGATGCAGGACGTGACCCTTGTTTCTTTTGCTGCTTCCCCTGTTTTTTAGTTTTCCAATTCTGTTTAGGAAAAACTGGATGGTCGTCTTTATTAGACTTAGCCTTCTGAGTTTGCGGTTGAGCTGCCACTTTATCAAAAGGCTTAACACCCAAACTATTGCGGCCAATGGTCTTATAAGCCTCCGCAATAATTTTCGGTAACGGCCAGGGTTTATCGACATCGGGGACATTGCACAAAGCATTAGACACTTGAAAGTTCACAGCAACTCCCTTGACATTAGCAAGGATGAGATTGGAAACTACGTCAAACACTCCGACAAGCCTCATTCCCAATTCTACAGCCGCCTCAGACCGTGTTGATTCTGAACACGCTTTATCACGGAGGGCAGGACAGTCATAGACGGCGTGCCGAAGCACTTTTCCTAGCCTGCCGCAAATACTTTACCCCTGGTCTCACAATCTGTTGCCTTTGGCACTATGTGTTTCTGTCTTTCAGAATCCTGTTTTTCTCAACAGGAGTCGTATTAGGAAACACTGCTTCCTGTTGGTCAAATTTCTCTGCAAGCTAATAAGGCCTCTCGTCCTTATCCTAGGGGCGCTTGCCCATAACCGAATTAACCATGACTGGACTCATTTTTATCCCGGCCGGACCAACTGGTTGCACCGCAGCTCCAGGTGCCCCCACCTGAATGTTGCGTGAAACTTATTGCACTAAAGCCCTATATACCCCAACAACAGAGGCATAGAGTAATCTTAACTCCGCTATAGGGACTGTCAGATAACGTGGATGCGGTGTGAACCCCGCCAAGAGGCCCCAGGAATAGACAAGGGATCTAACCGAACCGCAGATACGGTGTGGGGGGGGCGCCATTATGCGCCATTGATGCTGCCAAGCAGAAAGCGGAACCTCCTGTGTCCTATATGGTGCATAGTCCACAGGCACCGCCGTGTGCGCGTACTTATGGTATGTTCCATCATTCGCATTCACAGCAGGAAACGTAACCCAAGAGTAGAAAAGCTCAAAGGGTTAAGCCGCTTCTTCACTAACCACAAAGACGACCGCCATTCCTTCAGCGGACACCCCATACTGATTTAAGTGATTGCGGAGTGGTGCACGACTATGCTGAGGTATGTTAACATCAGCCATAAGGACACAGTATGGAAAAAACAATGTAATGAATTGTAGCACAACAGGTAGTAATTCAAAGTACGAACCTTTTTAAAATATCGAGCTTGAATGAACCTATAAATTATCCATATGTTATGTTATGTTACATGGGTATTTGTATAGTGCACGTACACCAACAGGTTTCTTGGTGCTGTATAGGTAGGTTAATTCATCACTACTGTCAACCGGAAACAGGAGTGAGGGTGTCGTGGACTGTTATAAGCACTACTCGAGAGTCTCAAACATAAGACCAAATGTTAGGTGCGCCATGTTGCGGGGATTCTGCTCATGCACAGAACTATGCACAGGAACCCAGGACCTAAGTGAACTGTGGTGTACCAAAAAACTCACCTCAGTACCCAGAACCCCTAACCGGCTAGCATCAGTGTCTTCTGTCCTACAGCGAAGCTACCAATGATTAGACAACCCAGAACATGCGACTTAGGGTACTCTCAGGAATGGTGGAATCAAGAACACTCTTTCATTTTATTCTCATACTAGTTGTTGGACCCGGCCTCATGGCGTGGTCCTACCCCTCCCGCATGGCGGGCCCAGACCGACACCGGACCACCACTACCGGCCTGGCTCCATCTTGGGCCCATCATGTCCTGAGCACGAGGCCTCGCCCGACTCCATCTTGGGCCCACCACGTCACGAACACGTGGCCACGGCCCCGGCCCCAGCGAAGCCCGACATCGAGGCACCAAGATCCACCCAGGTGGTCAAGTGGCCACTCGACAGATCCCGGATGAAGGGTAGTTTCGATGGCCCTCCAGCCGTCCCCAGGCGCCTGGTATCGATCGCCCTCCGGCCTCCCTGGGCGCTGGCTCCACCCCCCTGCTGGGTGTCTGGACACCATCATCCTGGCCCCTCTGGCCCCCAGGCGCGAGGGTCCGGACATCAAAGGACCCCAGTCCTATATCTGGGCCAGCCCCGGAGTAGGACGCCAGTTGTATCCTGGACTGGAAAGCCCTGCTGACGCTGTCACGGCCAACACCAGAAGAACTCATTTCCCTGTAACCTGACGATACCCTGAGAGCCTGCTGGCGCTGCCGCGGCCCACCTTTGCTGAACCATCTTGAGAGCCTGCTGGCGCTGCCGCGGCCCACCTTTGCTGAACCATCTTGAGAGCCTGCTGGCGCTGCCGCGGCCCACCTTTGCTGAACCATCTTGAGAGCTTGCTGGCGCTGCCGCGGCCCACCTTTGCTGAACCATCTTGAGAGCCTGCTGGCGCTGCCGCGGCCCACCTCTGCCGAACCATCTTGAGAGCCTGCTGGCGCTGCCGCGGCCCATCCTTGCTGAACCATCTTGAGAGCCTGCTGGCGCTGCCGCGGCCCATCCTCACCGAAACCACCTCGAGGCCTGCTGGCGCTGCCGCGGCCTCCTCTCCGTTACCGACCACCTGTCGAGTCCTGCTGGCGCTGCCGCGGCTCAGCCTCTCGGAACCCCCGGCTCGAGGATTGAGAGCTGTGCGCAGGGTATCCCTTCCTGCACCCATATTGAGACTGTCCCGCTACCCCGCTCCTTTTACGAGACTCTACAGATCCCTCGATCTGCCTGTACACCTCGCTGAGAACCAGCAACCTTTATTCCAGATAAAGCTTAAGAACTTAATCTCTTGTGCGGTGTCCGTTTGTAGTGTTGTGGTTATTCTGCTGTACGATCCTAGGAGAGGACCCTCACCCAGGAGGCCTCTTGATAACGCTCGGCTGCTTCTCGACGGAGAGGTGGACCTAGGGGTGGTCAGTCAGACATCTTCTGCCTCCCCCGGGATCGCCTTTCTAACAGTGGTGGCAAGCGACGGGATCCGAACCGACGCAGATCGTACAGAGAGTGATTCACTCACTACCGAGAAAAACACACCGCGACCATGACTACGCAAGAAACAAGACCAACTACGGAATTCCAGAAAGAGAAAATGGAAGACTACAGTCACAAAGAATTAAAACAATTCTGCAAAGACCTGGGCATCGCTACCACGGGTGTAAGCACCAAGGAAGACTTTAAATCGGCCCTACAGGCATGGGTGGACGCCGGTGACACGCCACCCCAGAATGAGGACAGCCCGGGTCTGAACGGAAGCCCGGAGACTGACACGACCCCAGTGGGGGAGAGACCCGCAAATCCAGGCACGGGCCCCCACGAAGACGCCCGAGAACGAGAGAGGAACCGGCTCCACGAATTGGAGCTCGCCCGACTCCGGCTGGATGGAGAACTGCAGCTGGCGGAAAGGAAAATAGCACTCGAGCAACTACGGCTAGAAGGAGACCTGGAGGAGAAACGAAGACAAAGAGACCTCGAGGAAAAGAGACTCATGCTCGAGCATGAGCGCGGCTTAAAGGAACTAGAAATCAAGGCCAAGACAAACGAGACCAGCACCTCCGGGGGCAAGACCTCGCCCCCGCCGGTGGACACGAAGGTGCACATACCCAAGGAGGTTGTCAAGGAGTACTACAAGAACGACGACATCCAACAGTGGTTCAAAGCCTATGAAGTAGCCATGACCGCCCATCGAGTACCCCTCAAGGACTGGGGCGCCGGCCTGTGGGGGAAGTTCGTCAACGAAGGGAGGGATGCCCTGCTAGAGCTTCCCGATGCCGAGATGACCTCATATGAACACATGAAAACCGCTCTCCTCACTCGCTACGGACTCACCCCTGAAATGTACCGGCAGCGATTCCGAGACTGTAAAAAAATGAACTTTTACAGCAGAGCCTTCGAGGGGTGGATCAAAGGCAGCCGGGTCACCACCTACCAGCAGTTGGTCGACCTCATTCTAAGGGAACATCTTTCCAACAACTGCTTCATCGAACTCCGGCAGCACCTCCTCGACAGCAAACTGACTGAGCCACGAAAACTTGCTGTCGAGGCGGATAGATGGGTGAGCACCCGAGTCCCACGAAGCCCGATGGGAGACTACGGCCGGGGATCCCCGGGGAACCACCGACCACAAGGCGGCGGAGGAGGCCAGAACAGGGGCCGGGATGCCCCCACGGGGTCCTCCCCTACCTCCACTTCGTCATCCCTGGGCAGAAGGGGGGTTCCCCCAGCAAGACCGGGGCCCCACCCAAATGTTACGTGCCACCGATGCCAGCGACAGGGTCATTATGCGAATGACCCCCTCTGCCCGATGAACCAGCGACCCGGCACCACCGGCCCCCCGAACCGCCAGATCGCGGCCGCCATCCTGGGTACAGAAGGAGGCGAGGAAGAAAACAACGACCCCGAACAGGCCGAGTGGGAGCCCGCCGCAATGATCTTGGCATGCCTGGGTAATCGAGACCTGATCCCCCGAGACCCGATCCCAGGCAACACACAGAAATACCGCCAATGGGTCACCATCAATGGACGCCGGGCCGAAGCCCTCCGTGACACTGGGGCCAGCGTGACGGCGGTCCGCTGCCACTTGGTGACCCCAGAACAAATTCTCTCCAATGTCCTGTGCCCGGTGCGGACGGCGGACAACGCCGAGAGTTTATGCCAGATGGCCCGTATCCCCTTCGAATGGGGAGGAGTGTCGGGTATGCTGAAGGTGACCGTCCGGGACGATGCCCCCGTGGACTGCCTCCTCGGGAACGACCTGGAAAGTTCCCCCTGGGCCGGCGTCGAGT
Organism: Lissotriton helveticus; assembly: GCF_964261635.1. Classification (NCBI taxonomy): domain Eukaryota; kingdom Metazoa; phylum Chordata; class Amphibia; order Caudata; family Salamandridae; genus Lissotriton; species Lissotriton helveticus. Next base: position 1,139,007,455 of record NC_136061.1, on the reverse strand, counting down.
GGAGAGAGCATCTGGGGATGCTAGGCCTTCCAGAGTGGGTCTGTGCGACCACCCGCTCCATGTCCGCCTGAGCCTCCGCCCCAACGGAGGATGCCCCGACCGAGGAACCAGAGTGGCCCGCACCTCCACCGCCCGCCGTCCCCGAGGACGCCGACCCTGAGCCCGGCCCCCAGGGGCCCAGCCATGAAGACCTCACCGAGCTCGGCCACCTTCCAGAACTAGCTCAATGGCGCCAAGAAGGTGGCCCCACCCGCGAACAATTCCGGCAGGAACAGAAAACCTGTCCCTCCCTCGAAGGAATCTGACAACAAGCCACCACTCAAGCCGCTGGAGACCCCTCGGGGTCCCACTGGGTCTATTGGGACCACGACCTTCTTTACAGCGAGCACAAGATTGCCGAACTGGGGGCCAGCCGGGTGCTGGTCGTTCCCCTCCGATTCAGAGACTTCCTCTTGAACTTGGCACATGACGTGCCCCTCGCCGGGCCCCTGGGGCAGGACAAGACTTACAGCCGCCTGGTGACCCATTTCTACTGGCCGAAAATGCGCAACAATGTGCATAATCACTGCCGATCCTGTCTGACTTGTCAAGCCAGCGGGAAGAGCGGGGGAAAAGTCAAAGCTCCACTCCAGCCTTTTCCCGTGGTCACCACCCCCTTCGAGCGAGTAGGGATCGACATCGTGGGACCCTTGGACCCCCGCACCTCTCAGGGGCACCGCTTCATCCTCGTTCTAGTGGACCATGCCACCCGCTATCCTGAAGCCATCCCCCTCCGAACCCTCACGGCCCCAGTAGTAGGCCGAGCCCTAATGGGGATCTTCTCCAGAGTCGGCTTCCCCCGAGAAGTCATGAGTGATCGGGGCACCAACTTTATATCTAAATATATGCGGTCCCTGTGGCAACAGTGCGGGGTCACATATAAGTTCACCACCCCGTATCACCCCCATGGAAATGGACTTGTGGAGCGGTTTAACCGAACGCTGAAGGGAATGATCAAGGGCCTAGAGGAGCCGCTACGACGCAAATGGGATGTCCTGCTGCCCTGCCTCCTGTTTGCATATCGCGAGGTACCCCAGAAGTCCCTGGGGGTTCAGCCCCTTTGAACTATTGTATGGGCACCCGGTCCGAGGCCCCCTCAGCCTGGTCAAGGAGGGCTGGGAGACGGCTGTCCGAGGTGCTCCCCCCGATGTCTACCAGTACCTCCTGACACTCCGCAACCAGACTCGGAAGTTCCGAGAACTTGCCTTGGCCAACCTGGAGGCTAGTCAGGAGGAGATGAAACGCTGGTATGACCAGAACGCCTCGTCCATCGAATTCGAGCCGGCCCAGCAAGTCGGGGTCATGTCCCCGGTTGAACCTTGTGCCCTCCAGGGCAAATGGACGGGGCCCTTCAAAGTGGTGGAGCGCAAGAGCCCCGTCACCTACCTGGTGGACATGGAGTCCCCCAGAAACCCCCTCCGGGTTCTACACGCTAACCGGCTCAAACCACACTTTGCCCGCACTGAACTAAGTCTGATGCTAGCGACCGATGACGGAGCGGAAGACGACTCCGAGCCTCTACCAGATCTCCTGAGCACCACCGAGAAGGACGGCTCCGTCGAAAGGGTCACGCTCTCCTCTACCCTGACCCTAGAACAGCACCAGGACTGCCGGAAGCTGCTGGGGCAATTTGCAGACCTCTTCTCCCTCACTCCCGGAGTCACCCGGTGGTGTGTACACGATGTGGACACCGGAGACAGCCCGCCTGTAAGACACCGAGCTTTCCGAGTGCCCGACTGAGTTCGGGCCTGCATTCAATCCGAAGTGGCCAAGATGCTAGCTCTGGGGGTAGTCGAAACCTCCGACAGTCCCTGGGCCAGTCCCGTCGTCCTGGTCCCCAAAGCCGCCGCCCCCGGCACACCCCCGGAGCTCCGGTTCTATGTAGACTACCGAGGGCTGAATGCAGTCACCAGGACCGACGCACATCCCATCCCCCGGGCGGATGAACTGATCGATCGCCTGGGGGCCGCAAAGTATCTCAGCACCTTCAACCTCACGGCCGGGAGGCTGGGAGGCTGTGGCTGTCAGCGCCATTTTGGATAGGGCTTGAAGCGCGAGCGCCAACTTGGAGCGTCCAGGTCACCTGGGACGCCGAGACGACGCTACTTAAAGCTCGCCTGTAGAGCGCAGCGGTTACGCGCAGCGGTAGCGCCCTTCCTGCGCCTGAGTCGTGCCAGAGTCCTGCCCGTCTGCGCTCGTCAGCGTCGCGGAGGCGTGCGAGGCGGGACTCTGGGCTACGTCTCTCTCTAAGCAGGGATACATCTTGGGCCTAAGGTATGTGCCGCTCGCGCTCTCCCAGGGGGTTCTCATATAGCACGGATGATTTGAGATCCATGCGCAATCATCCTGCGGGATGTAAATGTTTATTCCCGGGAGGCCGTCATCTGGGTAAAGGCTGCACAGTTTGTGGCTGGCGTCCTACGGCCTCACTTAATCCTGCCCGGTTATCCTCCATCCAGAATCACCATTGTCCTCTGTTAAATACCAGGTCTTTGGCCTGTCACTCGACGGACATCTGGAATCTGCTCGCAGACTCCGATATATCATGCTTATTCCTCACAGAGACATGGTTGGGGGCAGGATCAGAACCGGACATTGCCTGTGCTTTGCCGTCTAACTATACCATCTTAAGGAAGGACAGAACTGGGGGCAGAGGAGGAGGAGTGGCCTTGATAGTGGACAAGGCCTTGGGTTGCTCCTCTTTTCCCGTGGAAAACATTACAGGTTGTGAAGCTTTAGGCTTTACACTTAGTTTCTCGGCCTCTCAGACGTACTCAGGGATTCTGGTGTACAGACCTCCTGGGCCCATTGGGGCTTTTTTTAAAGACTTGCAGGATGCTCTATCCACACCCTGCATGCGCTCTGCACAATGCCTATTACTGGGAGACTTAAACTTACATATGGACTCTACTTCCGACGCCAATGCGTCGAAGCTGCGGGACATTACTGCATTGCTGGGGCTCGCCCCTTTTATTGATAGCCCGACCCATGTTAAAGGACACATTTTAGATTTAATATTTTCTACGGCGCCGATTGAGGTGTCCGTGCCGCTCCCAGTCCTTTGGTCTGACCATTTTTTAATAAAGTTTGTTATCTCTTTTGAGACTAGACCTAGGTATCGAACACAGAAGGAGGCATCTCGTCAGTCGAGAGCTTTTCATTTAGTGACGGCAGATATGCTTTCGGCTGCGCTCAGTCAACATCCCTGTATACTTTCAGGGAACTTAGATACCGATCTGATCTTGGTTCAGAATTGGCTCAAATCTAGATTCGAGAGTTTGCCCCATTAAAATCAGTGAGAATTGCTCCCTGTCACGATTCTGCTCCTTGGTTTACTTCCACACTACGTATAAAGCGCCAAGTCTGTAAAAAGGCGGAACGACTGTGGCGTCGTAAATACGATCCAGTGGAGAAAATAAAGTATCGGGACGCTATATAAAACATTATCACAAAGATATTGCCGAAGCCAAAAAGGAATATCTGGAGCACAGGATAGATCGAGCGGACAATACGAGTAGGGAACTCTTCAGAATTGTGAAGGAGTTTGCGGATCCTGCTATAGGTGCCCGTCCACACTCTCACACCGAAGGGTGGATTAGGCAGCTAGCTGATTTTTTTGTCACAAAGATTAAAACTATTCAGGATTCGTTTCCTCCTGGGGACCCTCCCGGGGTTGCGGACGTCTCTATGAGTAACGGGCCGGCATTATCTCTGGAGGTAGAACCTGGGCCCACACTATCGGTCTTCCCGCAGCTGTCCTGTGCAACATCTTTGGAGCTACTGTCTCGGCTTCATTCTGGCTCACCCCTGGATGCCTGTCCAGCGAGATGCTTGGGCAGAGTGGCACCGGCAGTAAACAGCTTGCTGAATCCTCTGCTCAATCTGTCTTTGAGCTCCGGAGTGGTGCCTCGGGATTGGAAACACGCACTGATTCTGCCGCTGATCAAAAAGCCTCAGTTGGATCCTTTGCTGCAGGCTAACTATAGACCGATCTCCCTTCTCCCTGCTCTGGCGAAAGTGGTTGAGAAGCATGTTCAGCATACTCTTACCACCTTAAATTGAGAATAACAACATTCTCCATGATTCTCAATCCGGTTTCCGTGCAAACTATAGCACGGAGACGGCCCTCGTGGAGGTGACCGACGCCATCAGGGAGACGCTCGATCTAGGGGGAAAGGCTATGTTAGTCATGCTGGACTTGTCGGCGGCTTTCGACACCGTCCCTCATGCTGGTCTCCTGTTAAGACTCAGGGAGATCGGCCTGCGGGGGACGGTGTTGGATTGGTTTCAATCCTCTTGTCGGACCGCCGTCAGGTGATCTGGGCTCCCCCGTTCTCCGCTGAAATGCCATCGCTAGAGGTTGGGGTTCCTCAAGGGTCCATTCTGAGCCCCACCATATTTAACATCTATATGGCTCCTCTGGCGGCGGTAGCGGAGGCCTATGGGGCCCAGGTCATCTCATATGCTGATGACACCCATCTTCTGTTCACATGCAGCAAGGGAGAGGCTTTCGACTGCGACAGGATTAAAGATTGTCTTAGTGCAGTCTTCGCGTGGTTTAAGCGGCACAGCCTGAAATGCAACTCGGAGAAATCCGAGCTGCTTTTCTTTGGCTGTGCCCCCGATCCGGGCTGGAAGTCCTGGTGGCCCCAGGATATGTCCCCTCCTGACAACTCATCTCCCCAAGTGAAAAATCTTGGAGTGGTGTTTGATGATGACCTCTCCTTCCGTCCCCATATTCTGGGGATAGCTGGGAAATGCTTCGGCATCCTTAAGATGCTGAGGAAGTTTCTTCCTCTGCTTTCCCTGCAGTATCGGAAGACTGTAGTTCAGGCATTAGTAGGCTCTAGGCTAGACTACACCAATGCGCTCTTTGCAGGCTTGCCTAGGTACCTCCTGGACAGACTGCAAATTGTTCAAAACTCGGCGGCCAGAGCTATATTTGGCCTGCCCAGGAGAGCTAGCGCTCACCTGCTATTAAATAGGTTGCATTGGTTACCCATCTCTAAACGAATCAGGTTTAAAATCCTCACACTAGCCTTTAAAGCCCTTCACTCTGTCGGCCCGGTTTACATCAGAAAGAGGGTCGCTTTCTATGTGCCTCGGAGGACGTTGCGCTCAGCGGATCTGGCCAAGCTGGGGGTTCCTACTGCCAAACGAGTTCGGATGGGGGGACGGTCCTTCCAATTTGTGGCAGCTCGCTTCTGGAATGAGCTTCCTCTTTCCCTTCGCAAAGCTAAGAGTCTTTTGGCTTTTAGGAAAGAGCTGAAGACCATGCTCTTTTCCGCATAATCACTACGACTGTGGTATTGCTCCTTTGTGTTTTCAGGTCTCTTTTGCCAAAGCGCCGGGACACCCCTTGGGGTAGCCGTGCGCTCTAAAAGTATGGCCATAACATAACATAACATAACGGCCGGGTATTGGCAGATCGGCCTCACCCCAGGAGCACAAGAGCGATCGGCCTTCTCAACCCTGATGGCCACTACCATTTCAAGGTGATGCCCTTCGGCATGAAAAACGCCCCGGCCACCTTCCAGAGACTCGTGAATCGGGTGCTGGCCGGACTGGAGGAGTTCAGCGCCGCCTATCTAGACGACATTGCGGTGTACAGCCTCCACTGGGATGAGCACCTGACCCACCTCTGGGAGGTCCTCTCGGCCCTCCGACGGGCCGGACTGACAATCAAAGCCAGCAAGTGCCAGATAGGCCAAGGGTCCATGACCTATCTGGGACACCAAGTGGGGAGCGGCCAGGTGGCTCCCCTCCAGCCAAAGATTGACGCCATCCGGGCCTGGGAGCCCCCGGTCACCCAAACAGCCGTCCGAGCCTTCCTGGGGCTCACAGGATATTATCGGCGCTTCATAAAGAACTATGGAAGCATTGTGGGGCCCCTCACAGAACTAACCTCCAAGAGACTACCCCAAAAGGTGCGCTGGACCCCCGAGTGCCAGGTCGCCTTTGACACGCTAAAGATCGCTATGTGCACCGCCCCTGTGCTCCAAGCCCCCGACTACAGCCGAGAGTTTGTGGTCCAAACCGACGCCTCGGAGCACGGCATTGGGGCGGTCCTCTCCCAAGTAAAACCGGAGGGAGCCGACCTTCCCGTTGCCTTCATCAGCTGGCGGCTGCTGGCCAGAGAACAACGGTGGAGCACCATCGAGAGGGAAGCCTTCGCCGTCGTGTGGGCCCTAAAGAAACTCCGGCCCTACCTCTTCGGCACCCACTTCCGGGTCCAGACCGACCACCGGCCCCTGCAGTGGCTGATGCAGATGCGGGGAGAAAACCCGAAACTGTTGCGATGGTCCATCTCCCTGCAGGGGATGGACTTCACTGTGGAGCACCGCCCCGGCAACGACCACGCCAATGCTGACGGCCTGTCCCGATTCTTCCGCCTTGGCGAGGAGAATCCCCAAGAAGATGGGTGACTCTCCCCTGCCTTCAGCTGGGGGGGACGCGTGTTGGACCCGGCCTCATGGCGTGGTCCTACCCCTCCCGCATGGCGGGCCCAGACCGACACCGGACCACCACTACCGGCCTGGCTCCATCTTGGGCCCATCATGTCCTGAGCACGAGGCCTTGCCCGACTCCATCTTGGGCCCACCACGTCACGAACACGTGGCCTCGGCCCCGGCCCCAGCGAAGCCCGACATCGAGGCACCAAGATCCACCCAGGTGGTCGAGTAGTTCAGTTCAAATAACTTTATTCGATTCACAAGAATCATAAAAGTGGTCCATACATATATAAAACAATTTAATATAAACTTTTTTAAATCTTCTATACAAAAATTGGGGTGAGTTCATGTCAAAGTTCTCAAGTTTTTAAAAACACATTTTTGATGAAATCCAACATTCCAACAAGTTAATTTTCCAGTAACTATTCATACTTTTCCTAATTGATAACGAAGTTCTAATGAAGTTGAGCACAGCACTACAAATTACAGCAGTGGACAAAGATCGTAGATAATGAAAACCTTCTTGATAGCAACAGGGGCGGATTTCCTTTAAAAGAGGCTTAAGAAAGCGTGCCATAATATCTTTATAAATTGTGCAAAACAGCATAAAGTGCATAATACTTTGTTGGGCCAGGTTATTACAAGGACAAGGGGTCAGTCTCTCACACCAACCCGCCTGTTTAGGAAAAGCCACGATAAAGTGCAAAGTGCAGAGACGAAACCTAGTCAAGAGGAAACAAGCTTGTGTTTGTATAGTGAAAGACAAATAAAATTGCTGATGGAATAACGACCCATCGATAAAACATCATTTACCCAGTCAGAGGTGCTTATTTCATTATAGTATACATTTTTTATGATTTATTTCATATTAGGTTGAATACCATCAGGGTTATCATAGTAGTGACCCACGCCGATCCTATGAAAAGTATTTTTGACATGACAAAGCCAAGGGATGGATAGGGCCTTTTCCAAGTTCATACAGGCTCTGATGATCGCTCTTGAAAATAGTAGATCCTCCGAAGTCCATACCTTTCCCCATAAGATCAATGGGGCAATGTTTATTCTATCTCTGGCATAGTCTAGGACCACATCGGAGTGACAAAAGTGAGTAGGAGAACTAGTTGGGATCATCAGCAATCTTTTCAAGAATTTATTTTCTATAATCTCAGTCAGTCATAAGCTTTTATTCGATATGCAAGATATCTTATAAGCACATATACAAAACAATCATTACAAAGTACAAAAAGACATAGCTTTAAGAAGTCAGTATGAGAACTCATTTAAAAAAGATAAAAGGACATAAAGCGCCCATAAATAACTTAGCTAAAAAAGAATTAAACCGCTACTGACAATCTCTTACATCGAATAAGCCAAAACTGTTTTAAAAATTTGGCTATTCCGCACACAATGGGGGGGGAAGTGTCCGTGGTTAGGATGCGCAGGGCGACTAGGTGGCTACGTGTACCCAAAATTTGGAAGAGGGGTTTCAACCAGTACCTCCGGGGCCTGGCATAGTCCGGACATTCAAATAGTACATGCACAATAGACTCAACCCTGTTCGGGCAACATGCACAATTCGGGGAGGCACGGGCCACTGATGTCCAATTTGATACCACAGCTCCTAGCGGGAGGGATCCAACTCTAAATTTAAAATAAAGGGCTCGGTCAAAAGGGAGTGTGATCAGGTCCAGATAGGGTTCAAAGGCCACAATGTCTTTAGTTTGTAAAAAAGAGACCGTGGACTTGCAGTGCTTCGAGTTTGTGATTAGGCGCTCCGCCGTCCATTTCCAAAAGAGCGCTTTGACAACTTCTTTTGGAGGGGCTGAGCGTGAAGACCAACAGTCCCCTAGACCAATCTTCTCCAGGAGCTTCTTGGTTTCACTCAGCCATCTGATCTTGGCCCAACCCCCCAAACTCATTATTTCCCCCAAACCCTCGGCGTAAGATTTTAAATCCTCACCCCTCCAAATTCGTGTCCACAGTAGGAGAGGGCGAAGCTGAGCCTGATCTTTGATGCTCTTACAGCCCGTGTCCAACAGCACTGGTACAGATGGCGTGCTCAGTGGAATGGAAATGATGGATTTTAAAAGTTTGGTCTCCGCTGTCGCTAGGGCATCCAATCGGCAGTGGCCCCACAGCTCAGCCCCATACAAGGCTGATGTCACTACTTTAGCCTTGTAGATGTCAATTACTGGGGAAAGCGATCTCCTAGGTGAGGCCCAAAACTCCCTCACGAGTGCTCCTCCTACTCTTCTGTGGTTTAGGACCATTTTCTCAATGTGATTTGCCCAGGACATCCTATCCGTAATCCGAATACCGAGGTAATCGAATTCGGCTACTTTCTCTAAGGCAACCGAATTGAGTGTAGGTGGACGGCCAAGTTTCCTGGGAGGATTTAGGACTAGGTATTTTGTTTTGTCCACGTTTATAATTAAGCCTTTAGCAGCGCAAAACTCCTGGAAACGCGTTAGCAATTTCTGCAGGCCTTGGGGGGTCTTGGAGATCAAAAGCGTGTCGTCCGCAAAAAGCAAGGTGGGGATGCGGACTCCTCCGAGACAGGGGGCGTCGGCTGGTTCTTTTTGCAGATGTTTTACCACCCCATTCACATATAGTGAGAATAGGGTGGGCGCCAAGACGCATCCCTGTCTAACACCCCTTGACACTGGGATCCTCTCAGTGAGTTCTCCGTCTTTGCCCCAGCGGACCTGCGCAAAGGTATGGTCATGGAGGCTAATGAGAAGGGACAAGATGTAAGGAGGTAGTCCCAACTCAGGGAGTACCCTCCAGAGCTCTTCCCGGGGGACTAGGTCAAAGGCAGTCTTCAAGTCTATAAAGGCCAAATAAAGACTGCCCTTGCCCAGATCCACAACCTTCCACCCCAGGAGTGCCAACCTAAACACCTGCTCAATAGTCCCCATACCAGCCCGAAAACCTGCCTGAAAGTCCGATAGGATTTTGTTTTCCTCCACCCAATGTAAGATCCTTCCAAGGACAGCTTTACCGGCTATCTTTTGGGAGGAGTCTATCAGACTTATGGGGCGGTAGTTCCCCGGGGTTTCCCTACACCCTTTTTTGTAAATCGGGACCACCACCGCCCCTTTCCAGGATTCAGGCACTGCCCCTCCCATCATGATGTCATTTAAGAGAGCGGCAATGATCCTACCCCATTTTACTGGGTAAGCCTTCATAAGATCCCCTGGGAGACCATCTGGGCCCGGTGCCTTACGAGGCGCCACCCATCCTATGACCCCCTCAATCTCTAAGGGAGTGAAGAAATCATATGCATGGGGTTCAATCGCTAATCTAAGCTCCCTCCCAACATTTAGTTCCCCATCTGGGGGGAGGTAAAGGGACCCGAAGTGATTTACCCAGTGTTGCGGGGGGATATTGCAGGGTCTCACAGATGCATCTGGTTTGTTCCGTGTGCCTATGAGATTCCAAAAGGCCCTAGAATCCCTAACCTTACTAGCCTGAAGTAGGTCCTCCCAGAATTTGTCTTCCCACTCCCGCCTAGCAATCTTAAGGGATTTATTATAGGCCTTCCTTGTTTCCTGTATCTCACTTCGGGATTTCCGTTTAACTGCCTCAACTAGCTTTGCCTTATGAAAACTACATGTTTTGGTATACCAACCCTCAGCAGGTTTTCTAAATACTTTGTTGCCCAAGTTAATAGGATGGGGTGTAAACACACTTGATAAAGCTTCTACCAAGGAGGCAAAAAGTCCACTCGCTCTACCCACCCCCTCTGAAGAGGTTCTAAGGTCTATTACCGCTTGATTTAAGAGGGTTTGGATTTCCCCTACCTTTCCCTCAGAGAGAATCAGTTTTGCCCATTTTATTCGTCTACCACAAGGGGAGACTTCGGACACGTCCGGGGGTACGGCGGCCGGGTAAATGTTATCCTTCATTAAGGTAATTTACAACAAGGGGTGGTGATGGACAGAGTCTCTGAATTAAGCAGAGTACCCTCACCCAGTCAAGAGATCAGGGCTAGATCCAACACCGTTTTTTAGCTCATTGCACCATCCCAGTTTCAGAACCTGGCTGTATGCAAATTAGTCTGTCCCTGGCCCAGTGCATCATGGGAACAGGGCAGACCAGACTACAAAAGCCAATTCTTACACTGGGAAGGAAACAAGCTTCCGGGGACCGGTTTCTGCCATTTCAGGCGTCTTCGGCCCGGCTTGCTTGAATCCTGATGGTGCAATGAGCAAGGGACTCACATCTGAGTATACCCTTCCACGCTTAGGGTGGACAAAATAATTTACAACAAGGGGTGGTGATGGACTGAGTCTCTGAATTAAGCAGAGTACCCTCACCCAGTCAAGAGATCAGGGCTAGATCCAACACCGTTTTTTAGCTCATTGCACCATCCCAGTTTCAGAACCTGGCTGTATGCAAATTAGTCTGTCCCTGGCCCAGTGCATCATGGGAACAGGCCAGACCAGACTACAAAAGCCAATTCTTACACTGGGAAGGAAACAAGCTTCCGGGGACCGGTTTCTGCCATTTCAGGCGTCTTCGGCCCGGCTTGCTTGAATCCTGATGGTGCAATGAGCAAGGGACTCACATCTGAGTATACCCTTCCACGCTTAGGGTGGACAAAATAATTTACAACAAGGGGTGGTGATGGACAGAGTCTCTGAATTAAGCAGAGTACCCTCACCCAGTCAAGAGATCAGGGCTAGATCCAACACCGTTTTTTAGCTCATTGCACCATCCCAGTTTCAGAACCTGGCTGTATGCAAATTAGTCTGTCCCTGGCCCAGTGCATCATGGGAACAGGGCAGACCAGACTACAAAAGCCAATTCTTACACTGGGAAGGAAACAAGCTTCCGGGGACCGGTTTCTGCCATTTCAGGCGTCTTCGGCCCGGCTTGCTTGAATCCTGATGGTGCAATGAGCAAGGGACTCACATCTGAGTATACCCTTCCACGCTTAGGGTGGACAAAATAATTTACAACAAGGGGTGGTGATGGACAGAGTCTCTGAATTAAGCAGAGTACCCTCACCCAGTCAAGAGATCAGGGCTAGATCCAACACCGTTTTTTAGCTCATTGCACCATCCCAGTTTCAGAACCTGGCTGTATGCAAATTAGTCTGTCCCTGGCCCAGTGCATCATGGGAACAGGGCAGACCAGACTACAAAAGCCAATTCTTACACTGGGAAGGAAACAAGCTTCCGGGGACCGGTTTCTGCCATTTCAGGCGTCTTCGGCCCGGCTTGCTTGAATCCTGATGGTGCAATGAGCAAGGGACTCACATCTGAGTATACCCTTCCACGCTTAGGGTGGACAAAATAATTTACAACAAGGGGTGGTGATGGACAGAGTCTCTGAATTAAGCAGAGTACCCTCACCCAGTCAAGAGATCAGGGCTAGATCCAACACCGTTTTTTAGCTCATTGCACCATCCCAGTTTCAGAACCTGGCTGTATGCAAATTAGTCTGTCCCTGGCCCAGTGCATCATGGGAACAGGGCAGACCAGACTACAAAAGCCAATTCTTACACTGGGAAGGAAACAAGCTTCCGGGGACCGGTTTCTGCCATTTCAGGCGTCTTCGGCCCGGCTTGCTTGAATCCTGATGGTGCAATGAGCAAGGGACTCACATCTGAGTATACCCTTCCACGCTTAGGGTGGACAAAATAATTTACAACAAGGGGTGGTGATGGACAGAGTCTCTGAATTAAGCAGAGTACCCTCACCCAGTCAAGAGATCAGGGCTAGATCCAACACCGTTTTTTAGCTCATTGCACCATCCCAGTTTCAGAACCTGGCTGTATGCAAATTAGTCTGTCCCTGGCCCAGTGCATCATGGGAACAGGGCAGACCAGACTACAAAAGCCAATTCTTACACTGGGAAGGAAACAAGCTTCCGGGGACCGGTTTCTGCCATTTCAGGCGTCTTCGGCCCGGCTTGCTTGAATCCTGATGGTGCAATGAGCAAGGGACTCACATCTGAGTATACCCTTCCACGCTTAGGGTGGACAAAATAATTTACAACAAGGGGTGGTGATGGACAGAGTCTCTGAATTAAGCAGAGTACCCTCACCCAGTCAAGAGATCAGGGCTAGATCCAACACCGTTTTTTAGCTCATTGCACCATCCCAGTTTCAGAACCTGGCTGTATGCAAATTAGTCTGTCCCTGGCCCAGTGCATCATGGGAACAGGGCAGACCAGACTACAAAAGCCAATTCTTACACTGGGAAGGAAACAAGCTTCCGGGGACCGGTTTCTGCCATTTCAGGCATCTTCGGCCCGGCTTGCTTGAATCCTGATGGTGCAATGAGCAAGGGACTCACATCTGAGTATACCCTTCCACGCTTAGGGTGGACAAAATAATTTACAACAAGGGGTGGTGATGGACAGAGTCTCTGAATTAAGCAGAGTACCCTCACCCAGTCAAGAGATCAGGGCTAGATCCAACACCGTTTTTTAGCTCATTGCACCATCCCAGTTTCAGAACCTGGCTGTATGCAAATTAGTCTGTCCCTGGCCCAGTGCATCATGGGAACAGGGCAGACCAGACTACAAAAGCCAATTCTTACACTGGGAAGGAAACAAGCTTCCGGGGACCGGTTTCTGCCATTTCAGGCGTCTTCGGCCCGGCTTGCTTGAATCCTGATGGTGCAATGAGCAAGGGACTCACATCTGAGTATACCCTTCCACGCTTAGGGTGGACAAAATAATTTACAACAAGGGGTGGTGATGGACAGAGTCTCTGAATTAAGCAGAGTACCCTCACCCAGTCAAGAGATCAGGGCTAGATCCAACACCGTTTTTTAGCTCATTGCACCATCCCAGTTTCAGAACCTGGCTGTATGCAAATTAGTCTGTCCCTGGCCCAGTGCATCATGGGAACAGGGCAGACCAGACTACAAAAGCCAATTCTTACACTGGGAAGGAAACAAGCTTCCGGGGACCGGTTTCTGCCATTTCAGGCGTCTTCGGCCCGGCTTGCTTGAATCCTGATGGTGCAATGAGCAAGGGACTCACATCTGAGTATACCCTTCCACGCTTAGGGTGGACAAAATAATTTACAACAAGGGGTGGTGATGGACAGAGTCTCTGAATTAAGCAGAGTACCCTCACCCAGTCAAGAGATCAGGGCTAGATCCAACACCGTTTTTTAGCTCATTGCACCATCCCAGTTTCAGAACCTGGCTGTATGCAAATTAGTCTGTCCCTGGCCCAGTGCATCATGGGAACAGGGCAGACCAGACTACAAAAGCCAATTCTTACACTGGGAAGGAAACAAGCTTCCGGGGACCGGTTTCTGCCATTTCAGGCGTCTTCGGCCCGGCTTGCTTGAATCCTGATGGTGCAATGAGCAAGGGACTCACATCTGAGTATACCCTTCCACGCTTCCCCTTGTTGTTAATTATTTTGTCCACCCTAAGCGTGGAAGGGTATGCTCAGACATGAGTCCCTTGCTCACTGCACCATCAGGATTCAAGCAAGCCGGGCCGAAGAGGCTGAAATGCCAGAAACCGGTCCCCGGTAGCTTGTTTCCTTTCCAGTGTAAGAATTGGCTTTGTAGTTTGGTTTGCCCTGTTCCCATCACGCACTGGGACAGGAACAGACTAATTTGCATACAGCCAGGTTCTGAAACTGGGATGATGCAGTGAGCTAAAAAACGGTGTTGGATCTAGCCCTGATCTCTTGACTGGGTGAGAGTTTTCTGCTTAATTCAGAGACTCTGTCCATCACCACCCCTTGTTGTTAATTATTTTGTCCACCCTAAGCGTGGAAGGGTATGCTCAGACATGAGTCCCTTGCTCACTGCACCATCAGGATTCAAGCAAGCCGGGCCGAAGAGGCTGAAATGCCAGAAACCGGTCCCCGGTAGCTTGTTTCCTTTCCAGTGTAAGAATTGGCTTTGTAGTTTGGTTTGCCCTGTTCCCATCACGCACTGGGACAGGAACAGACTAATTTGCATACAGCCAGGTTCTGAAACTGGGATGATGCAGTGAGCTAAAAAACGGTGTTGGATCTAGCCCTGATCTCTTGACTGGGTGAGAGTTTTCTGCTTAATTCAGAGACTCTGTCCATCACCACCCCTTGTTGTTAATTATTTTGTCCACCCTAAGCGTGGAAGGGTATGCTCAGACATGAGTCCCTTGCTCACTGCACCATCAGGATTCAAGCAAGCCGGGCCGAAGAGGCTGAAATGCCAGAAACCGGTCCCCGGTAGCTTGTTTCCTTTCCAGTGTAAGAATTGGCTTTGTAGTTTGGTTTGCCCTGTTCCCATCACGCACTGGGACAGGAACAGACTAATTTGCATACAGCCAGGTTCTGAAACTGGGATGATGCAGTGAGCTAAAAAACGGTGTTGGATCTAGCCCTGATCTCTTGACTGGGTGAGAGTTTTCTGCTTAATTCAGAGACTCTGTCCATCACCACCCCTTGTTTTTAATTATTTTGTCCACCCTAAGCGTGGAAGGGTATGCTCAGACATGAGTCCCTTGCTCACTGCACCATCAGGATTCAAGCAAGCCGGGCCGAAGAGGCTGAAATGCCAGAAACCGGTCCCCGGTAGCTTGTTTCCTTTCCAGTGTAAGAATTGGCTTTGTAGTTTGGTTTGCCCTGTTCCCATCACGCACTGGGACAGGAACAGACTAATTTGCATACAGCCAGGTTCTGAAACTGGGATGATGCAGTGAGCTAAAAAACGGTGTTGGATCTAGCCCTGATCTCTTGACTGGGTGAGAGTTTTCTGCTTAATTCAGAGACTCTGTCCATCACCACCCCTTGTTGTTAATTATTTTGTCCACCCTAAGCGTGGAAGGGTATGCTCAGACATGAGTCCCTTGCTCACTGCACCATCAGGATTCAAGCAAGCCGGGCCGAAGAGGCTGAAATGCCAGAAACCGGTCCCCGGTAGCTTGTTTCCTTTCCAGTGTAAGAATTGGCTTTGTAGTTTGGTTTGCCCTGTTCCCATCACGCACTGGGACAGGAACAGACTAATTTGCATACAGCCAGGTTCTGAAACTGGGATGATGCAGTGAGCTAAAAAACGGTGTTGGATCTAGCCCTGATCTCTTGACTGGGTGAGAGTTTTCTGCTTAATTCAGAGACTCTGTCCATCACCACCCCTTGTTGTTAATTATTTTGTCCACCCTAAGCGTGGAAGGGTATGCTCAGACATGAGTCCCTTGCTCACTGCACCATCAGGATTCAAGCAAGCCGGGCCGAAGAGGCTGAAATGCCAGAAACCGGTCCCCGGTAGCTTGTTTCCTTTCCAGTGTAAGAATTGGCTTTGTAGTTTGGTTTGCCCTGTTCCCATCACGCACTGGGACAGGAACAGACTAATTTGCATACAGCCAGGTTCTGAAACTGGGATGATGCAGTGAGCTAAAAAACGGTGTTGGATCTAGCCCTGATCTCTTGACTGGGTGAGAGTTTTCTGCTTAATTCAGAGACTCTGTCCATCACCACCCCTTGTTGTTAATTATGTTGTCCACCCTAAGCGTGGAAGGGTATGCTCAGACATGAGTCCCTTGCTCACTGCACCATCAGGATTCAAGCAAGCCGGGCCGAAGAGGCTGAAATGCCAGAAACCGGTCCCCGGTAGCTTGTTTCCTTTCCAGTGTAAGAATTGGCTTTGTAGTTTGGTTTGCCCTGTTCCCATCACGCACTGGGACAGGAACAGACTAATTTGCATACAGCCAGGTTCTGAAACTGGGATGATGCAGTGAGCTAAAAAACGGTGTTGGATCTAGCCCTGATCTCTTGACTGGGTGAGAGTTTTCTGCTTAATTCAGAGACTCTGTCCATCACCACCCCTTGTTGTTAATTATTTTGTCCACCCTAAGCGTGGAAGGGTATGCTCAGACATGAGTCCCTTGCTCACTGCACCATCAGGATTCAAGCAAGCCGGGCCGAAGAGGCTGAAATGCCAGAAACCGGTCCCCGGTAGCTTGTTTCCTTTCCAGTGTAAGAATTGGCTTTGTAGTTTGGTTTGCCCTGTTCCCATCACGCACTGGGACAGGAACAGACTAATTTGCATACAGCCAGGTTCTGAAACTGGGATGATGCAGTGAGCTAAAAAACGGTGTTGGATCTAGCCCTGATCTCTTGACTGGGTGAGAGTTTTCTGCTTAATTCAGAGACTCTGTCCATCACCACCCCTTGTTGTTAATTATTTTGTCCACCCTAAGCGTGGAAGGGTATGCTCAGACATGAGTCCCTTGCTCACTGCACCATCAGGATTCAAGCAAGCCGGGCCGAAGAGGCTGAAATGCCAGAAACCGGTCCCCGGTAGCTTGTTTCCTTTCCAGTGTAAGAATTGGCTTTGTAGTTTGGTTTGCCCTGTTCCCATCACGCACTGGGACAGGAACAGACTAATTTGCATACAGCCAGGTTCTGAAACTGGGATGATGCAGTGAGCTAAAAAACGGTGTTGGATCTAGCCCTGATCTCTTGACTGGGTGAGAGTTTTCTGCTTAATTCAGAGACTCTGTCCATCACCACCCCTTGTTGTTAATTATTTTGTCCACCCTAAGCGTGGAAGGGTATGCTCAGACATGAGTCCCTTGCTCACTGCACCATCAGGATTCAAGCAAGCCGGGCCGAAGAGGCTGAAATGCCAGAAACCGGTCCCCGGTAGCTTGTTTCCTTTCCAGTGTAAGAATTGGCTTTGTAGTTTGGTTTGCCCTGTTCCCATCACGCACTGGGACAGGAACAGACTAATTTGCATACAGCCAGGTTCTGAAACTGGGATGATGCAGTGAGCTAAAAAACGGTGTTGGATCTAGCCCTGATCTCTTGACTGGGTGAGAGTTTTCTGCTTAATTCAGAGACTCTGTCCATCACCACCCCTTGTTGTTAATTATTTTGTCCACCCTAAGCGTGGAAGGGTATGCTCAGACATGAGTCCCTTGCTCACTGCACCATCAGGATTCAAGCAAGCCGGGCCGAAGAGGCTGAAATGCCAGAAACCGGTCCCCGGTAGCTTGTTTCCTTTCCAGTGTAAGAATTGGCTTTGTAGTTTGGTTTGCCCTGTTCCCATCACGCACTGGGACAGGAACAGACTAATTTGCATACAGCCAGGTTCTGAAACTGGGATGATGCAGTGAGCTAAAAAACGGTGTTGGATCTAGCCCTGATCTCTTGACTGGGTGAGAGTTTTCTGCTTAATTCAGAGACTCTGTCCATCACCACCCCTTGTTGTTAATTATTTTGTCCACCCTAAGCGTGGAAGGGTATGCTCAGACATGAGTCCCTTGCTCACTGCACCATCAGGATTCAAGCAAGCCGGGCCGAAGAGGCTGAAATGCCAGAAACCGGTCCCCGGTAGCTTGTTTCCTTTCCAGTGTAAGAATTGGCTTTGTAGTTTGGTTTGCCCTGTTCCCATCACGCACTGGGACAGGAACAGACTAATTTGCATACAGCCAGGTTCTGAAACTGGGATGATGCAGTGAGCTAAAAAACGGTGTTGGATCTAGCCCTGATCTCTTGACTGGGTGAGAGTTTTCTGCTTAATTCAGAGACTCTGTCCATCACCACCCCTTGTTGTTAATCCTTCATTAAGGGGCGCCACCACTGGTCCATACTCAAGGAGAGTGAGTTGTGATCACTCTCCGTCGTATGGGCCACCTGCATGTCCTTTACAAAAGACCATAGACACACATCTATTAGGATGTAATCCAACCTAGAGGTGTGTCCTGGCCTATTATACGTGTGAGCACCCCCCCTATCTGAGGTTGTCCTCCCATTAGCTGCCCTTAGATTAAATTCCAGGCTCAGGGAGTATATCTGGAGCGCCACTTCTGTCCACCTTCTGATCGGTGGGATGTCCAAAACCGGAATCCCCAACCTAACATCATCCTCATCCTGTTCGGCGGAAACGTCCGAGCCCAAGGGCTCGAACGTACAGTTCATGTCACCCGCCACCATTATACGCGTCTTATGAGGGGTATTTTTTTAACAAGGTCTCGAGGAGAGATATTACAGAAGACTTCCTCCCACCCTTGGTTCCCCGGGCATAAATGTTATAAATATTTAAAACAATTCTTCCCCTTGGATCTATTAGGGTAATGTTTTGAATGTCCGGGCAACCTGTGGGGAACTCCACTACTCTACAATCTAAAGAGGCTGCGACCCATATGAGAAGGCCGCCCGAGGGTCGCCCTCTCCCTGATACCGAAACCTGTGCAGGGGAAAAGTAGGAGGAAAAACCCACCCTATGAACCGGGACCAAGCTCCATGTCTCTTGGAAGAGACACAGGGAGTGTTCATCAACACATGCAATGAATTCCGGTATATCCAGTTTTCTTGCGATCCCTGCGACATTCCAGCTGCAAACCTTAAAGGCTAGGTCCGTCGCAGCTGAAGCGTCGCTAGGCGCAAGAATGTCCCTGTCAGTGGTCCTCCTCATGTATGTCTGAGGTATGCCGGGTTCTTGGGGAATTGTCAGCGGGGCTGCCATCCCCCCTGCGCAACTTGCATGGGTGGGTGACACTCCCGATGGCTCCACTCTACTCTCAGCTTCCAGTCAGTTAGGCCCTAATCGCCGCAATTGGTTCTCCCTTGGGCCTCCCGTAACCCCAGCCCAATTTTGTGCAGAAGCTGGGGAAGTTAAGCTTCCTCCAGTTAAGACAACACTTTGTCTAGGGCAAAAGTAAGAGAGATCCACTACTTTAACCCCTGGAGCTCCCATACTTATATTAGGGGTACAGATCGAGGGCACTACTCTTGGATCTTGGAAGTTTATAATTATACAATCCCCCTCCTGGGTCTTTTTCCACTGGCCTACCCACCCCACTCTACGAACACCTAGAATAATACCGTCCACACCTGGCGGGATTGGCCTATTTGCCTTTAGCCAGTGGATACACTTGTTCTTAAGTGATTGATGGTTTTCCAACTGGCCCTCTTTTAAAGGGGGCACATCAACCATGACAACAACAAAAGGTTGGCAGTCAGGTGGGAGGTTTACTGGGGGGATCCTCCGTACTGGTTTTCTAGGGACCAGTAACGTAGTGGATGGGGCCATAGGTTGAAGTGCAGGTCTAGGGGCTTCCCCTATCACCGCCCCATTAAGTTTCTTTCGTGCACCCAATTTTAGGGGACCTTCCATTTGGCCACTACCTATCTGTGGCTGTGCAAAGTGCAGAGACGAAACCTAGTCAAGAGGAAACAAGCTTGTGTTTGTATAGTGAAAGACAAATAAAATTGCTGATGGAATAACGACCCATCGATAAAACATCATTTACCCAGTCAGAGGTGCTTATTTCATTATAGTATACATTTTTTATGATTTATTTCATATTAGGTTGAATACCATCAGGGTTATCATAGTAGTGACCCACGCCGATCCTATGAAAAGTATTTTTGACATGACAAAGCCAAGGGATGGATAGGGCCTTTTCCAAGTTCATACAGGCTCTGATGATCGCTCTTGAAAATAGTAGATCCTCCGAAGTCCATACCTTTCCCCATAAGATCAATGGGGCAATGTTTATTCTATCTCTGGCATAGTCTAGGACCACATCGGAGTGACAAAAGTGAGTAGGAGAACTAGTTGGGATCATCAGCAATCTTTTCAAGAATTTATTTTCTATAATCTGTATCTGGCTGCTTTTTTTGGTGACCCCCATACCCCTTCCCCATATGTTGCAACCGAGAGACATTTTGATTTATAGAAGGTCAGCATTTCTGCCACTGGCTTGTGTCCCAATTTAAACGAAAAACGAAACAGCCCCTCTATAATTCTACTAGTGTGTTGTGCCCTGGCTACAATCAGATGGTCCCAGTTTAATTTGTTATTAAAAACATTACCCAGGTGTGTAAAATTGGGTACCTTGTCAATAATCTTTTTGTTTACCTCAAATGTTCGCGATTTAGTCTGCTTAGGGCCTCATACCATGACAAACGATTTACTAAAATTTACTTTCAGGTCCAAACCCGTCATAAAATCAGTGAAAGCAATCAACACTTTTTGAAGGCTATTGGCCGTTAAGGCCATCAAGACCGTGTCATCGGCATATAACAATAAAGGGACCAGCTGCCATCCTATACTGGGATAATCCAGGTGCTGGAATAGTAAGATTTTCTCCACCCCATTTGTATATAGAACAAATAAAAAAGGAGCCAGGATACAGCCCTGTCGAACGCCCTCTGTTGAGGCAATGGGCCTCGTCTTCTCTCCTCCTGGGCCGTAACGGATAAGACAGTGGTTGACGCATGCAGCCTGCGTAACAGGATAATAAGAGCTTCCTCAAAACCCATTTTCTCCATAAGTGTCCACGACTTGTCCTGACTCACTGTGTCAAATGCTCTGGATAAGTCGATGAAGGCCAGGTGGATCGAACCTCCCCTGGCCTTCATGTACTTACCCATGACTAAGGAGAGGTTAAGACACTGTTCATTTGTCCCCCTTCCCTTACTAAAACCGTATTGGGTAGGGGACATTATACCAGTATCATCAGCCCACGACTCCAGGCGGGCAAGAAACACCCTCCTCAGGACCTTGCATGTAGCATCAATTAAAAAAATGGGCCCGTAGCACACAGGGTCATGCCTTCTACCTTTCCTATATATTGGTACCACCACTGCTTCTATCCACGAACTTGAGATATGGCCCACTATTACGGATTTAAAAACATTTGCCAGCAATGGTGCCCATAGTTGTAGATTGCATTTAAACAGATCGACTGGCACCCCATCTGGACCTGGTGCCTTTGAGGGAATGCCGCTTCAACCTCACCAAGAGAAATAGCCAAGCTAAGTTGATTTGCATGTTTCCGAGTTAATTACTATTTTATCTCCTTGAGCATATGGTAGTAAGCCCTTTGGGTTGAATATATTTGAGAAATGTGACACCCAAGCTTCACCAGTTATTGTTGATTCAATGCTCCTCACATCATTTGTAAAGTGGGGGCGGTTTATAACTTCCCAAAAACCCTTTGAATCATTGAGAGCACTAGCTCTCTCAAGATCCTTCCAAGCAAGTTTTCTAAGTTCATCCTTTCTCTGTCTAATTACATTTTTATAGGTTTGTCTCGCTGTCCTAATTAGTACCCTATCACGGGGGACTATATGCAGGGCCTCTTTAAGATCTTTTTGTGCTCTAGAGCACTCTGCATTGCTGCACGCCTTACCCAGGTCCCCACTCCTGCATTAGGAAATCGGTATTCCTAATGCATGAAACTCATTGAGTTTCATTTAGTGATTCCTTGTCGGTCCCAAATCAACCTACCTCCTGAATATTAATGAGGTAGGTCGCAGTTTGTGACCAATTGCGAATCATAGCCATCACAGGGATGGTGGCTTGCTGAGGCCAGCAGACCACCATGTATGTGACAGCTTTCTAGTAGAGCTAACTATTTTTGTTTTTTAAATGCAGCCCATTTTCCTTAAAGGAAAGCAGGATGTGTTTAATAAAAAAAATGAAACCTTGAAGTTTCACTTCTTAAGAATTGGCAGTGGCACTTCTAATTTTATTTACATAAATTATATTCTCAAAGGGGAAGGGGTCCCCTTTGCGAATGGGTTACCACCAGTTTTAAACTCGTGGTAAATTATTACTGTTTTGCAACTGGAATTTGTTTGCAAAACAGTAATACATACTAAACCAATTTGATATTTGGAAGGGATACCCTAAACTACCAAATATCGAATCTCATTTAGCATTTTGTATATTTGAAAAAGCATTTTTCTGGTTGCAAACAGCCTGATTCTGCAAATCGGGCCGTTTGCCACTGGAAAAATGGTATGAACATCTGCCTAATGCGTCCAGCCACCCACAGTGGCAAAGTCTTCAAGTATGATATTTCTCCCGAAGAGTGGACACCACCTGGTGCAAGTTTCAATTTTCCAGCAGCGCTGCTTCATGATAGGTCCAAAAACCAAGGTTGCAGATCGGGCCCAGTTGCTACTGGACCAATTCCTCACCCATCCGGAGTGTGGGAACCGCTGCTCAGGCCGACAAGTGGAAGAGACAAGATTCACCCTAGTTGATGTGCAGACTGAAGACAGCAGCAAACGAGATGAGTGGGCGCTCAATCGCAGGCAAGGGCTCAGTGATATCTCACACGCAAAGAAGCATGTCATCAGTGTAAAGCGAGACAACATGCATACTGTCTCCCAGTGGAATCCCCTAGACTGATTCCTGGGTCCTTAGTCTATGCACTAGGTCCACCTTAGCTAGAGAGAAAAGAAGGGGATAGAGGGGGCAGCTCTGGTGGGTGCCATGGCCTATGCATATATGCTTATGGATATACCTGCCTGTCTTGACTCGGGCCAGCGTTGAGGTGTATAGAAGCTTGATAAGCCAAAGCATGCAAGGACCCAGGCCAAACTTGGACAGCATGGTGAAGAGGTAGCCCCACTCCAAGGAGTCAAAGGCTTTCTCCAGATCCAATAGCAGGCAGCTGGACCATGGCCAGCAGCCTGGCGCCTGGTCCAGAACCCAGGAGAAGCGGTGAGGATTCAGTGACGTGCTGCAGCCTGGCACAAAGCATTCTGGTCTTTGCTTTGTGGACCAACTGTTGAACCACTGGTGGCAGCCTGTCAGCCAGGACTTTTACAAGGATTTTATTGTCTGCCTTGAGCATTGCTAGGGTCTGTAGGAACTGAAGTGGGACGGGTCGTGCCCTGGATTTGGAATGGAGACAATCAATGCTTCAAGGAGGGACTGCGCGAGGCAGGAGCATAAGAGTGCTTAATCATATTGGAATTGAAGACGAGGGACCAGCAGCGTAGCATACCTTTTATAAAACTCATGAGGGGGCCGTCAGTGCCCGGAGCTCTTGTCTTCCTTCTTATAGTGCATCAAGCTCATTAACACATTGTTTTTTGGAAGAATTGGAATAAAAGGGTCATTAAATTGTTTGATGATGCTCAAATTCCATTCTATAACATACAGGACCCATAAAGTATATCCATTTCCTTTATCACCCAATATAATAAGTGTTACAAATTGGGTTACTGGTTCACTGGGGTCAAGTCCTGGTCAAGCAATAACCACAATCCTAGTCAGGGTAAGAGGCATGCAAACCCTAAATTAACCTGTACTCAGCCTCTGCTAGATTGGCACAGAGCAGTCAGGCTTAACTTTAGAGGCTATGTGTAAAGTATGTATGCAACACTTCAAACAGTAAAACAGTGAAAACCCCACACAACATGATTCCACACCAGGCTAGAAAAATAGAACTTAATTTATTTAATAAAACAAGAACAACATGAAAAAAATCCAATTAATAGAACTTGAGATATTGAATTTCAAATGTTTGAAGTAAAATAGTGCCAAGAAGCAAAAAGGGCTATTTAAGATATCTGGTCACGCCAGACAGGGACAAAGTAAGGTTGACCGCTATGTAGTGCAGGTCGGCAACAGGGACCCAGTTAGGCCTACCGAATCAAAGTACCTTAAATCCTGGTTGCGGAGCATTTGCGTGGATCCGCGTCGAAGATGTGTCGTGCAGCAGAGGCAATGCATTGGTTCCGCAATGCGACAAGGCTGCAGTGCAAGGGCCTGATACATCTAGTATCCCGTTGACTGGGCTTGTGATGCAAAGGCCGATGTTGAGGATGCGAGGCGCAGTGGAGATGATGCATTGGTTCTGATGAGCTGTGAAGCTGCGATGGTGAGGTTCGGTGTCGTCGTCGAGGCTCATGTCGACAGGGGATGCAAAGAGATTGCGCCGGGAAAAGCTTTGTGTAGTGGCAGTTCAGAAGGCAATGCGTCAGTCCCAAGATGTGGGATGCAGTGGCGATGCAAGTCTTTTGTGACGGATTAAATCCACACAACAGCAGCGATGCATCAGTTTTGCTTGAAGATGCGCAGCACAGCAGTATAGGCATCGGTTCTGCTGTAGAAACACCTTTGGCCCACTTCCAAGGGTCCAGGACTGGGTGGCACTAGTTGGCAGGGTAGACTCACAGATGGCAGAGTCTAGGTGCAGAAGCAGGGGGGTGGGAAGTCCTTTATGTTCTTGAGTCTTCAGATCAGAGCCCAGCTACCTAGCCCTTGGAGTCACTCTGGGTTCAAGTGATGCAAGTCCACTCTCCGGCATCCTGGCAAGAGGACAGCAGGCAGCTGGTCAGTCTAGCAAGGCAGGAGTTCAGCAAAACATTCAGACCAGCAGAGTGGAAGTCCTTTCACCAGCACAGCAGTCCTTATTTCTGGCAGTCTTCACAGGTACAGAAGTGTACTGAAGTGGAGGTGTCAGAGGTCCAGTACTTATACCCGGTTGGGCCTTTGAAGTGGGGGGAGACTTCAAAGATAGGCTTTTGAAGTGCACAGAGGTCCTGCCCTGTCTCCTGACCCACTACACGCAGGTATGCAGCCCTTTGTGTATGGACAGGACACAGCCTATTCAGGTGTAAGCAAAGCTGTTTCCAACCCCTTCTCCCTCCTCTCCTGCCAGGATCGCCCATCAAGTAGGACCGAAGCTTCCATCCTGTGTGGCTATCTAGGAGGAATACAGAAAGCCCAGCTGTCATCCACCCCAGATATGGGATCAAAGAAAGACAGCAGGCACCAAATGGCTAAAGTAAGAAAATGCCAACCATCTAAAAGTGTGATTTTCAGAATGGTAATTTCAAATCTTATTTCACCATAAGTTAGGATTTTATATTAGGATTCAGAGACACCAATCTTGACCCATTCATATCTTCCTATTTGGAAATCAAGCTTATAAAATATAATAAAGTAATCCCAATCTTACCCTAAGGGAGATACAGGCATTGCAGCAGTGAAAAACGACTTTGGGGATTTTTCACTATCAGACCATGTAAAAATTAACAGTACACATCCTGCCTTTTAAATACAGTGCACCCTGCTCTCTGGGTTGTCCATGGCGTACCTTAGGGGTGAAAATGTATAAGAAGGGAAGGTTTTAACCTGGCAAATGTTTTAATTTGCCTGGTCAACATGGCAGTGTAAACTACACACACAGGCTTTGCAGTGGCAGGCTCGAAACGTGGTTAAAGGGCGACTTAAGAGGGAGGCACATTCAGTGCTGCAGGCCCACTAGTAGCATTTAATTTGCAGGCACTGGGTGCAGAGAGTACCACTTAACTAGGGACTTCTAAGTAAATTAAATATGTCAATTGGGGATGAAACAATGTTACCATGATTCGGGGAGACCGCGGTACCATTTAACCAGGGACTTTTAAGTTAATTAAATATGTCAATTTGTGATGTGCCAATGTTACCATGGTTAGGGGAGAGAGCGCAAGCACTTTAGCACTAGTTAACAGTGGTAAAGTGCACAGAGTCCTAATACCACCAAAAAATTTGTTCAGAAAAGTGGAGAAGGTAGGTAAAAAGTTAGGGGGGAAACCACCCTAAGGCTGTCAGGTCTAACAATAAGCTTATTGAAAATGTAGGCGCTCTTTCTTGATTTTCTTCAGATACACCAGTTTCCTTGCTGAGTGGTCATATTAATTTTCGTCGTGGTCAGGCTCCTCTCCGTGCTTCTAAAGTACATATTTTGTTAACTACAAGCAGTAATACAAGAATCCAATGTAAAATAGCATTATATTGGGAGAAGGATATCGAGCTGACTTGTTTGATTGAGACATGGAATACAATATAGAGGGAAAATGCAAATACTTTCAGATCTGCCAGTATTTCTTAGACACTTTAGATTATGAATGAGACTCAGTAACCAGAAAAGAGTAAATATGGAGAAAAAAATCATAACCCAATTAATGAAGACAGCTGTTTATATTTATGCATCCTTTCTGATAAAGTACATTGTTGTTTATACAAGTTTAATTTTGATTATCCCGCACCAATTATTTCAAAAATTGCACTTAACGATTGTAACCATTTACTATCTATCTGTATTGTTACTATTTACTTTTATTGTTGGTTTCACATGTTTCACCTTTTCTTTTCATACAAAATATTATGGTTTAGATAATAGAGATGTGGTTATCATAACTTAATTTTCTTGTTTATTCATTTTTATCATGGGAAACAACAACTTGACACTGGAACAGCATAGTCAATTACCAACGGTAGACTCTACACAGCTGAATGACAGTCTTATCTATGATATTGGAGCAGGATTCAAGCCCAGCCCCACAAATAGTTAGAACAAGAACACAAAAAGTAAAAGCAAAACCCATCCACCCTGCCAATCCCCTAGTGGTAATTAAGAAAACTCGGGGGCCGAGGCAGTCGAAAAAACCTGTGAAGGGCAGTCCAGGGAGGAACAGGGCAGATGCTCCAGTTAGGGGTGATATTAATTCTGCAAATCCAACTACCCAGTTTTCTGCCAGGACAGGGACACCACCTGTGGGCTATCTAGAGGGGGATTACTGGGGGAGGCTAGAAACCATTCTGACCACCTTAATAGAACCTCTAAATCAGAAAATGGGTATGCTCGAAGCCAGGCTGTCTAACATAGAATCGTTGATGTAAAAACTTTCTCAGGACAGTGTAATTGTAAATCAAATGAAGCCCAATACTCAAGTCACCAATGAAAGAGCTATATCGGGGCTGGACAGAGACGGGGGAGCTGTTGCTGTGAATTTAACTATCAATAGCAGGGCTCCAGATAATAACCGATTTGGCAGTCGCGAGCCAGCAAATACTAACCTCCCAGAGCTTAGACAGGTTACAACCTGCAGAACTGGACTTCCGAGGCTGTAGAAGGATAAGGGCCTAGAGGTTAAGTCTCCCCAGGTAGCAAGTCTATCCACCACTGATCTTCCCCCAGAATCTACCCCATATGTAGCAATTCTGGGGTATGTTCCACCTCTTCCGTCAGGAAAAAGAGAACATTATGGGCAACTATAAACAAAATAAAACACTGGTTGACACAGAACACTATAGTCGGTGCGAATATATTTAATAACATGATTATGGCACGCAGGGTGAACTGGATTGGGAATTCATGTAAACAAGGGACCAGGGATTGTATTATTATTAATTTTGATAACCCCCATACTGCAAGTCGTATCTTCTCAAGGGACTACAGTCATCCCCTACCAGTGAGTTCTTCAATCAGAATTCTACCTTTAGGTTTCTTCTATAAGCCGTTTGTCCGTAGGGATACACTGGAAGTAGCCTATGGTGACCAACAATTTAGAGATGCTAAAATTAGATCCGAACCTATTCACCCACGTATCGCTCCTGCTCAGCTCCACCCATTGATGGACAGACACTCAGGAACTGACTATAGCCTGACCCTAAATAAAAGATTTGACACCTTGACGGGCATGGAGGACTGTGATTGACTGCGGGATTCTGTTTGTGTCGCAGTACCACAGGATATTAGGGTTGTAGTGGCAGGGCCCCCTAGGGGTTGTTTAAACAATTCTTTATCCTGGAACATAACAGGTTTGGAGGCCAGGATTCAGGATCCTAAATGGATAGCTTATGTAAAGCAATTTTTGATAATTTGTCTACAGGAGACTTGGTCAGTAGACTGCGACTTCTTCCTGGAAGGCTATAAAGCGTTTTTTGTCCCAGCTAAACCCTCTTTAAGGGGGAGACCAAAAGATGGTTTGGTAATTTACATTTCTGTGAAAACCACAAGTAAAGTGCAGGCTGTACCAAATACACACCCTGGAATTCAAGTATTAAGGATACAAAAAGGGGTCACTAGTTTGACATTGGTTAATTTCTATAACGCTGTTGACTCACAGAATGGGTCTAGTAATGTAATCGCCCTTGGTGATGTATTAACCCAATCCCTAAGTCAAAGTCTATCCAGCCTCATGATTGCCGGCGATTTTAGTATACACCCCTGTGGCGACCGACTAACATCTTGTATCTCTGACATGGGCTGTCCTCGTATGCATGGCTTCCACTATGAACACACTGTTGAAGGAGAGTTAATAAATGCTTTGGTTAATGATTTTGATCTGATGACAACGATGGCTATACCCTCGTACAACTTTAACTGTTTCAACGTTTAAGGGACATGGGAAGGGATAATTTATTGGCTATGTTTTAATTGCATCTTCCTTACAATCTCTAGTAAGCTCCTTTAAGATCACAGAGAGTGAATTTAGTGATCATAAGCCTATAACACTCTATGTGACAGGCCCCCTTGTTGAACAAATAGGAGCTGTACCAAAACCAGGTTCAATGAGACTTACTGATGGAATGCGCAGATTAAAGTGGTCGCAGGTGACCCCTGAATCAATCGCTGATGGAATTAAAATTGTATGTGTTGATGAACTAACTGTGTGTACCACGGAACGGACGCTTTTAAAATTATCACTAAAAAGGTTGCAGGGATGTTATCTGTCCCAGCAAAAGGTCAAACTCTGGTTGGTCCACGATGGTTCGACACTCATTGCTCCAAAGCAGCGAGGAGGCTCAGGGAAGCCTTGGTACTAAAACTAAGAGTGTAGGCGGATGTCTCGGCCTGCCGCAGGGAATATAAATTGGCCCTTGAGGCTCGAAAGAGATCCCTGTAGGATGAGGCATGGAGGGAGCTGCTGGACCCTGACACTCTCCGAAACAGCGCGAAATTCTGGAGCGTTGTAAATAAACCTCTGTTTGCCCAGGACAGGGGGGGACTTGATTGCCATATAACTGAGGAGAAGTGGGAAACCCACTTCGAACTTATGTTTGATTGTTCGTCTGTGCAAGACCAAGGCACCTATCATGGTACTCAGGAGAGGGTACTAAAATTTGAGAGTGGTGAGATCCTATTAGGTATAACAGGCCTAACCACTGGAAAGGCACCGGGCCCTGATGGGATCCCCCCAGATCTCTTCAAGTTAGACCCTACCTTCTGGGCCCCGATACTGGAGTCCGTTTTTAATGCGGCGGCACTGTATGGATGCCCTTAGTCTTGGGCCACCTCCACTATAGTCCCTGTTTTAAAAAAAGGTGATATAGGCAGTCCAAACTGTTACAGACCTATATCCCTCATAGATTCAGTGGTAAAAGTGATGGGTAGAGTCCTTTTGCAAAGATTATCATCTTGGGCCGAGGATAATATGATACTGTCGGAAGGCCAATACGGGTTTCGACAAGGAAGGTCCACAGTTGCCCAGTGCCTCAACCTCTTCCTGATCTTGAGCAAATATACAGTTGCTCGTTCAGGGCCCATCCACCTTGCCTTCCTCGGCTTCTGATTGCGTAAATAGGAATAAGCTATGGCAGTCCATGAAGGCAATGGGTGTGAAGACTAGCATTGTAAACTTTCTTGAGGATCTACATAAGTCAACAAAAGCTAATGTTAGGTTTTCACAAGACCTGCGTGTCACAAGGGATTTTAACATAAAGAAGGGAGTCCGGCAAGGCTGTATACTGGCTCCCTTCCTGTTTAATTTTTACATTAATGAACTAGATAGCGTTTACAGGTTTTAGGGGCTGATTGTCCTAGGGTAGGTAGGCGAGGGATTCCCGACCTGTTATATGCGGAAGATGCCGTTCTCATATCCAGGAGAGAAAGGGGTTTACAATCACTCTTAACCGCCTTTTCAGACTTTATGTCAGATAGGGACCTGGCAATCAATAACTCCAAATTGTATGTTATACAGGTGGGGCAGCCGGTAAAGAAAAATTTTCAATTTAGAGTAGGAGACTCTAAAATCCCCCTCACAAATGTGTTTTCATACCTAGGGGTCATCATTGATAACAAGCTCAACTGGAGTCCATTGCTAGGAAAAAAAAGGGGGATGTTCAGAGGGTGAATGCAGCGATCTTTAATTTTGCGTCCAAATTGGGGAAAAACCCACTGGAGCGATGCTGAAGGTGTACCAGGTTAGAAGCCTGGCCATCGCCTCATATGGTAGCGAAATATGGGGTTATATGGCGGGGGAATCCCTTCAAATATCGGAAAACGATTTTCTGAAACGGCTTCTGTGTGTTCCTCGTGGTAAGTCTAATTTGGCGGTTCATGAGGAACTAGGGGTCCCGTACATAAATGATGCACTCTACCTGCGCCCACTGACCTATTGGCAGAAGTGTTGGCTGAACCCAGACCTCCCCCGACCCATATTTTAAGCAGTATACGTCTAGAATAGAGAGATATTTGAGAGCCCTGATGAAGTCAAAACATGTGTTGGCCTTTTTGGCTATTTGAAGAACATTCTAGCGTGTGAAGGAAGGATGAATAGTGACCTGTGATGAAAATATCTCTATCTCAAGAATAAACAACGGAGTGGAGAGAAGACGGATTGGACTTTGATTGCATAATACACATTGAGTAGTGCTCAGGAAAACCTGTTTTCTGTTGTAGGACCAGAATTCTCTGGTCCGTTTTTGTGGGTATGAGTGGCTGCCCACTTCCTTGGAGTACACAATCTGATATTTCTGCATTTGACTGTGGCGATTACTAAGAATCTTGCGCATAGAGCCTTTCCACATTCAGCTTTGGTTGTCTCATAATATAAGTAATTGTGTCTGCCAAAAATGCCAATATCTAGGTTGGCCAGGATACAGCAGATCTGAACAAACCACTGTAAGTCAGCTGATCATGTATGGGCCTTAGGCCATGTTGAGATCCAAAACAGAATATGTCTCATGTGCAATACCATTAAACCCAAATGAATTAAGATGCGCCACACCAGTGGGTGCGTAGAGATGCCGCTTTAACACTCTTCAAAAGAGAATTTCAAACCGCAGCTAAATGTTATCAGTCAATATGTTTGAAACTTGCCACAGTGCAGGAGCTACTCTTCATGCATGCTTTTATTACTATGGTAGGTTGCAGAGCTCATCTACCATGCCTAACACCAAAGCCCCTCAGGGGACCTACCTCAGGCATTCTGGTAGTAACTCCTATACAAGTTTCCCAATATCGTTGAACCATGCTGCTACACAATGTAGCTCAGTAACGTCTCCAGCTTGAGTCATCAAGAATGAATTTAAGCTTGATGCTCCCATGTGGCTAGCCATATACTTGTTCAGATTTTATTAAATGTAATGCGCGTCTATTTAAAATGCTGCAAACCTATCAAAAGGGTCACCAGACCTGTCTGAGTCCAAGCGCTGAGAACATCACCATCAGAAAATGCAAAATCGCTATTCATTTAATGACGCTGCATTCCTCACAATAGTTATCTAAAACATGACCATCCTGTTGACAAATAGACAAAATACGGTAGGTGCCTGTACACAGCTCTCTTGTACCCCAGATGTTATTAAAAAAAATCCTCTATTGTCTCCCCCTTTTCACCCTTTACTTTTTAAAGTATTTTTTGTGAAACCACGTCATGGAAATCAAAAAATGCTTTGGGGTTCCCACATAACTTGCATAAATGCATACATGTGGTATTTGCATACCGGAACCTAGCCAAACGGACAGCGAAGCGCTGTACAGGATCAAAGGCAAGCATACAGTTTACAATTGATGGGGGAGGCTGCTTGTTATTGGGATCTTATTCCAATGTGATGTAGTGTTATTTGGACCTGCAGCAGCCATTTTCAGAACGTCGGGCCCATGGACTTACATGGCAGCTTTGATAAACATGTGGAGACAAAAGTTTGTAAGTATAACAGAGTGACTAAGACTATTTTGTTATTTGTTAGCGGGGATGCCAGAGGAGAATTAATATTTTGTCACATGTTTGTTGGTGCTCAACAACATCAAGCACCCTGCTACCAAAAGGGTGCTGTAGTATCAACATAAGTTTTCTTCCACATTACACACAACAGAGGCAGGAGCACATCAACAATTTGAGCGATGAGTAAAAGTACAGCGCATGAGTCCATGGTAGAGAAACAGCCATATAGAGGAACGGCCGAAATGGGGTTTCTCCCCAAGACTTTATAAAGGTTGGAATATAAACATAATTGTTAGACCTGGCATCCTTGGCGCGGTTCCCCCTAACTTTTTGCTTTCAACCTTCCTGTTTGCTGACCTAATTTTTGCTGACTTTAAGACTCTGCACACTTTACCACTGCTAACAAGTGCTAAAGTGCTTGTGCTCTCTCTTTAAAACATGGTAGAATTGGCCGTTTACCTAATTGGCATTTTTTATTTATTTGAAAGTCCTCAGTAAAGTGGCTCTTCCTGTGCCCCGGGGCCTATAAATGAAATGCTACTAGTGGGCCCACTAGCACGGATTGTGCCACCCACTTAAGTAGCCTTCTAGACATGGCTCAGGTCTGCCATTGCACCCTGGTTGTGCAGTTTTACTGCCATTTCGACCAGGCAACATACACCCTTTTGCCACGCCTAAACATTCCTTTTTAAATACATATAAATAACCCCTAGGATATGCCCTCGACAGCCCATGGGGCAGGGTGCAATGTATTTAAAAAGTAGGGCAAGTACTTTAAAGTTTTACATGTCCTGTAAGTGAAAAACTCTGATATTTGGTTTTGACTACTGCAACTGCAAGACCTTCCTCTCCCTTAGGATAACATTGGAGTTACCTTATTACCTTTACTAAGCTGTAGTTTCCAAATGGGACCAGGTGACCAGGTCACGTAGGTGTCTTTGAAATTGTAATGAAAATTCCTATGCCATGTTAAAGTTGGATTTTGATTACAATTCTGCAAATGCCACTTTTAGAAATCGGACATTTTCCTGCCTTAGCCATTTACTGCCTACCGCCTGTCTCTCGGTCTCATGACTGGGTGTAGTTGGCAGTTGGACTTAATGTATTCCTCCTAAACAGCCACATACAATATAGAGTGTAGGTGTGCCTGTATGGGCCATCACTGGCAGGATGAAAGGGCGGAGGTAGAGCCCTACTTACACTTGAAAAGGCTGTGCCTTGCCTCCACACAAAGGGGTTGCATACCCCATGTAGTTAGTCTTGAGCCAGAATAGGGAAGGCAGGATGCCTGGGAACTTCCAAGGGAACCTCTAGAAGCTTCACCCAACTTCAAAGGCACTACTGGGTATAAATATTGGACCACAGACACCAACTATTCAGGACACTTCTGGACCTGAACATACTCTGCCAGGAAGAAGGACTGCCATGATGTTCAAAGGACTGCCACTCTACTGGACTGCTGCTCTAAGAACTACTATCCTGCTGTGCTGACCTGCTGTACTCTGGCCTGGTGAGAAGGATTGAACCTGCATCTGTTGAAATCAGGAACACAGAGTGACTCCAAGGACTAGTTGGTAGGCCTCCGGACTTGAGTCTCAGGACAGAAGGCTTCTACAACCTCGACCCCAGCACCTCGGCTCTGCCATCAAGGAGACTACCCTTCCAAGTTATGCCACCCCAGTCCTGGACCCTTGCAAGTGGGCCTAATGTGCCCTGACAGCCTCTGTTGATCCAATGGAACCAACGCATCTTTTTTGCTGCTTGTCGCAATCCTGAGCAAAACTGACATGTCACCGCTGCCTGGATCTTCCCTGTCGCAAAGACCCGCATCGCAGCCCGCCACCTCATCAGAACTGCCGCTGCGTGATACATCCTTGGTGGAGATCTTGGCAGCCCTTGTTGCCAGCAGTCTCGATCCTGACTCCGCAACGCAGCTCCGTAGAACTGACGCATCACCCTGACTGCACAATGCATCTTCGACGCCGGACTATGCATCGCAAGCCCACATCGACAGATCTTTGATGACGATGCACTGCAGCCTCACCGCATATCACTTTATTACTGTTTGAATTGTTGCACAAATACTTTACTTTAAATAAGCTTGACTGCTCTGTGGCAAGCTACCAAAGGTTTAGTTGGCTTGTTCCTCACCCTGACAAGGATTGTGGTTGCTGCCTGACCAGATCTCACATCCTAGTCAACCTACAACAAAAATGTCCTAAAACATGGCCATGATAAGCCTCAATATAAATAATAGTGCATAAGGTAAGTATGTATATGGCTAGAAATTAATGCGGGCTTCTTTTCTATGACAGATAAATTAACAATAGAAAAGTAGGCAGTAATCATCCACGAGAAATAATCAGATTGGTTTGAGTAATTAAATGACTATATGCAAGTAAAAGTGCACCTTCAGAATGAAATAACGCGTGGTGCACTTAAGAAGTTATTAAAAACAGTTGAAAAATTCAACGTGATGATGATTTGACAAATAAATCGGTACAGACCTGGACGTGTATAGAGCAGTTTATGGTGATAGTTTGAGGCTGAGGGGGTCAGACGCCAGTTAAATGTAGTTGCTAGAAAGAGAAGTTGACTAAGTATCAAGGTGGATGGAAAGGCACCATATTGGAAAGGTGTCTTTCAGTATTGGGAAACTGGTGTTGACCTCGATCTTCTGTTGTGTGTTGTAAGACGGCTTATAGTATTCGCAATTATAAAAAAGTTAATGATATAAGTGTAGTCCTATGTATCTATCTAAAGGAAGGAGAAACATAGATGAAAGACAGTAAGGTCCTGTAATGAAAGAGAGCCACGCAGGTGAGTACAAAGCAAAGAAGTTCATTTATATGAAGGAGCCCTTGTTCGTAGCCTCTCATCAAAGGAATACACAATTGAATGAATACAAAGTCATGCATACAATAACGATTAAGCCCGCATGCGCACGTGAGTAAGATAAAATAATGAAAATAATAGCATCGAGTAGACGAATATGTGTATTAACTTAGAATAATTGAGTATAAAGAAATAGGGCCATATATATGAAGTTTGTGGAGTAGTCCAGCACAGCAAGTCACCTTGCTCCGCTGCCCTACGCTACAGGGAAAGCTCAGGAATGCACCATATTTATCCAATATGCCAGATTCCTGTCCTTTCCCCTTGATCTGGCACTGTTTTGACAGCACAGAGCCAACGAAGGCACCCTTGCACCATGGTGCAAGGGGACCTGTGTTGTAGGCAGGATTGGTTTTGTGCAGGAAGGGGCAACTTCCTGCATAAAAACAGCCTGAGAGGCTTTTTCCACTTTTTATGTGTGCTGCAGAAAGCAGCACACATAGGAAGAGGAAAGAACTAGAAGAAAAAAACATTTATCCTTGTTACGCCTGTTCTGGAGAGACATAGCTTTTTGGTGCATTTCCAGATTTGTTAAATCTGGAAATGCGTCAAAAACCGTGGGAGTTGCGTGGAAACACCCACACAACGCCCATGGAATGCCTCCTTTGCGCAGAGTAATGCAATGGAGCAATTTTTGCTGTGTTGCAATACTCCAGATATTTTAAGCCATTCAAAGTCACGCAAAGGCGGCTTCAAAAATATTAATTAAGGCTTGAAATCGCTCTTGCACCACATTGCGTAAAAACAGCATACAGTTCATCATCAATGTATACTACAGGTTCCAACACCTTGCTTACACGAGCCCAAGGGGGAAGTGGTCCATTATCACCATTTAAAATGCTAAGAAGAATAAATGACTAAGTTGTACTGATCTTTAATCAAGGAGGAAGTAGTTTAGCTCTCGGTCGTGCTAAGGCTTATGTCAGTAGCGCCAAGTCTACTTATCCTGCTGGCTTCCATTCTTCATAGATCCACGGCCCTACTGCCACCCTGAGGATTGGCAAGTGCTAGGGCATGAACGCTGACACTAATGCTTTTGTTGGAGCTGTGTATTGTGTTGTAATACTTAGCCAAGGGGGAGCGGTCATCTTGGATTTTGATGGACTAATATGTTCCTGGATACGTTCCTTAAGCAGACAGACGGCACTACCCACATATATCTGAAATCACTTGCACAGGATTACATATACCACATATTTCGTGCGAAGATTCGCGAAATTTTGTATACCGAAAAGTCTGCTGTTGTATTTGAAGGTGGTGGTTTTATCAAGCGCAAAGGTGCACAAGTTGCACATGCCGCATTTATAAAAACCATTGGGGAGCTGTGGAAGCGAAGTAAAGGGGGACGTTTTGTTATCTGGAAACTAAGGCATACAATGTCTCAAATGTTTCCTGCCCTTCTGTATGTAACCTGTGGGGCAAAATCCTAATCAATGCCGAGTCAATAGTAACAACATGCCGATGCCTGCATATAATCCTAAACATCTGTGTGCTATATAGGCTATAGGGGGTGATAAAGACGAGGAAATCATTACTAATACTCCTCTGTTTCTTTTTTTGTAAACTTTACCTTCTTCGTATTCAGGATTATGTGCTTAGCTTTTTGGAGACAGAATGCAGTATAGCTATTGGAGTTAAATCTGCCAATACAGGTCTGCCCTGGACTGGGAACAAGAATCCTGGGACCGGGTCCGGAGTAACACCCCTCATCAGCCAGGCTAGGTATAATCCAGTGGCTTTGTTCTCCCTAAATTGGCAGGGCATGCCCAGATGTGGTCCCCTTGCTCACTTTGCCACTAGATTCAAGCTAGCCTTGCTGATGAGAGGTGTTACTCGGAAACCAATCCCAGGTTGCTTGTTTCCGGTCTAGTAAAGACCTGGCTTGGCAGTTTGAGTTGGACTGTTCCCATGAGGAACAGGGTAAAGACAGATTTGCATATGGCTGGGTCTGAACTGGGGTGGCGAAAGATCTGTGACTGGGGGTGAGGGTCTGAAAAGTTTCAGTGCTCCGTCAATCATCTCCTTGTGTTTGCTCTCTTCAAACCATCACATGTATGGATTTGCATATAATGGGGGGGAACATTTACCTAAGGCCATCACCCTACAGTTGCTGATAC
Source organism: Lissotriton helveticus (assembly GCF_964261635.1). NCBI lineage: Eukaryota > Metazoa > Chordata > Amphibia > Caudata > Salamandridae > Lissotriton > Lissotriton helveticus. The sequence continues at coordinate 1,138,970,518 of NC_136061.1, read as the reverse complement.
GAGTTATTATGGAGGAAGTCATTGTTGTCAACTATTGAGGTGATCATATGGAGTGTATTTGTATAAAGTTGTATACCTGTTGGCTAGAAAGTGTTCTATGGCACTATTATTTTTAGAAATGCTAGTGTATAGTAAATGCACAGCAAATTTGAGATCTGGTGACCAGTGAATGTCACTAAGTTTATTGAGCAAGTACTTAGTGTCTTGAATTTAAGAGGGCAAGTTGTGGACCAGGGTAAAAGTCAATATATTCGGATATGCATTCCATAGGGTGAACATATGCCCAATAATGTGCGTCTCCCTAGCGAAAATGGGTCAGACTTGTGGATCTTCGAAGAACATAAATGCAGGGTACTGTTGGGAAAGGATTGAACACGTACATGTACTCTAGGTTTGTTATTAGTCATAACTCATACTAGTTGTCGGAGTTTATTTTGTGAATCAATGCTGTGAAGTGTATAGGATTTCTCACCTGCAAGTTGTGTATCTTGGCTAGGGAGACAATTCAATCCACAATAACAATGTTTCACCCACCCCACACCTCCCAGTTGGCTTCACTTTCTGGATTCCTCTTAAGTGAAATAGGGACCTTTCTTTCCTCAAGCTGTAAATTGTTCTGACTGCATAGTTCTATAAGGAGCGTAGGTCTCTAGTGACCAATGTATGCACTGTAGTCTGATGTTAGGATGGGGTTGAATGTCAATTTGGGTTGTAGATTGAGATTTGGAGGGATATCTAGTTCAACATTTAAATCAGAAGTTAACATGTTGGTGAGTCTCTGTCATTAATGGATAGGAGCATTTGTTATAATGAATGCCCCTCATTGAATTGTCAGAAGCAATATTAATTGGAAATACTATTGATTGGGAGAGGTCTTATTAAAATACTGCTTGATTTTTCCCATTAATCTGTAAAATAAATATCAATGTGTGTTTGCATAAAACTGCAATTGCCTGGAGGACAGAAACCGAGGACCTTGCATAATACATTTATTTCATAACGGTTGAATATACATTTGAAAAATTGATGATAGAAATATCCACTTCAGTAGACATCTTTGGTTCTAATAATCTTTTTTTTCAATCCGGCGACTGCCTAACTCTTCTTGCTCTTTGATGCTGCCCATGTTCTTACCCCATCCTTCAAGGGATCCACGGTATGGGTTTTTGCCCCTTCTGATAGGTTTATGTTTGCAGCTGATTTCTTGTTCGTTAGCATTTGGAATCTTTGTACTTCTTTTTTTTTTTTTTTTTTTTTTGAAGAAGCTGAGGAGGTACATGTATGGACATGTCCTCTGGTACGTATTCCTAATTGTTGCCACTTACTATACTCGAAAGGTCTGACTCACTGGTGGAGAAGATGCAAGTGGGACTGGGACTGGGACTGGATCTGGATTCATAGTTTTATTTGGTTTAATGCGTGTTTTGACGTTATCAAACCTACACGTGTGTGTAAAGATGCATTCATTTTTATAATAATTTTGATCTCTTGTGATATATGTGGTCTTTTTGCCCTTTATAAAGAGTTAATGACGGACTAGTTCTGCCTAAAAAAATTGATCATTCTTTTTAAGGGAAGTTGAAATGTCTAATCTCATGTTCTATTTTGTCAAACTTTGCTTAGAACGTGCTACTTTTCCTTTCCCCATGGCATATTAGGATATTCATCCTCCCATAGGAGGACACATATAGGTGTTGTTCCCACTCCGGGTGCAAGTCCTCCTCCACATTAATTAAATATGGGAAGATAAGACTCTCAGTCCCCTGTGTACCCTTTTATGTTCAATTTATTTTTTAGAATGGTGGGCTCCCACCAACAAGAAACTTCTTAAGTCGACCCAGTTTAATGTATTCTTGTATCCGTGACCAATACGATACCTTCTGCTTTACAAGTACCCTGGAACAGGCACACACCAAAGCCAATGGATTGTCCAACCTGTACCCTCCCATGTAGTTAAGCACTATTGTCATAACATCAGTTCTGTGATCTATTTGTCATTGAAACTTTTGATCAACTAGCCTAAAACTATATATTCTATCCACACCATGAACTGTTTCTAAGGTACCAGTTCCGCGTTATCACTCTCCTAGATTATGCCCCCCTCAATACAAATAATTCACTTTACTAGGCAACCTTGGAGTACTTCCTCCACCCAATATACAGTGACTAGGAGAGATACATCTATATGTTATAAATAGGTATTTGGACTTATTTACTTGTTCAGGTGACATCTTTTTTCCCTGCTTTGTGCAGTTTGGGGACTCCTTTCATTCTCTTTTTCCACTACAATTACTAGGACATGTTTACATTCTATTACTAAAACTCTCTGTCCTTAAATTTACAATTCATGCCTACAAAAAGCCAGCTCTGAACCCTATTCTTGCTGCATTTTCTTGGTGTTTTCACTTGCAATGGATTTTTATGTCTAGCAGGACTAACTTGTGCTATTTTCCCCTGTTCATTGATTAGTTCAGTCTTACTACAACAAATGTTACATTATAATTATATTCCAGCCTCAATAGGGTCTTACAGACGAAACAGGAATCATTCACTGTCCGTTTGCTTATCACTTAAATTGTTGATGTGTTCCGACATCTGTTGTGTTTAGTTTGAATACCTTTCTGATTATATTTTCTCTCTTCAGTACACCCATGTCACAGTGAATACATTCTTTGAGTCAGCAGCCTCAAATCTAACTTTTCAAGGAGTAGCTTAGTCTTAGTCTGCAGTCTTTGAGGCTGATTGGTGGTAATTTTCAGGATCATCAATAAATCTCTTTTTTGTAGAATAAAATTATCTCAAGTCCTAGCAGTAAGGGCAATTTGAGTGATTCTACTAATAAACAATAAAACAGACCTCACATTTAAATATAAATGGTATGTTCATCTATTGCTATTTTTAAAGTCCATGACCCATACAGGATTTTGACATTAGATTGCATACCAAACTTTTTTTTTTTTAAATGGCCATTAAGCTAGTAGGTCATCTTCGGACACATCAGCTACAGGACCGTGCTGAGGGGAAAATAAATTCTAGCACGGAAAAGGCCGATTTAGGGATCGGCATCAGAATATATGGCAAGTCTGCAGAGTCCCACTTGACTCTCTATGGCCATTTGTGACAAGTTCTCCTCACGATTGTTTCACAAATCATTTATTCAGTAAGAAGTAAAGTGCAAACAAACATAATGGGATCCAAGGACAAAACAAACTTGATTGCGAACCCTTTTGAGTTGTTCTAATATTACTTACGTCACCAAATGTCAATTTTAATTGTGTGACCAGACTCTACTAGGCACCGTGCCTGTCTTTATGAAATGTATATCTAGTTTTTCCCTTTTAGAAATTTTGAATTCTTTTTGGTGTGATCAATATCTTCTTTTCGCCCATTTTTGGCATTTTGCAATCTTGTAATTTCGTAAATAATCCTGCTCTTATTTTAATCTCAACTTGTAATTTTACTCTTTCTCCCTTTCGACTGGTCAGCTTTTCCCCGAGCTGCCCTTATTTTCTCATGGCTATACATTGGATGAGGAGGCCCTCCCCTATCAATGTGGTTCATCAGTCCATCATGTGCAGAGGTTGCAAAAACTATTTATTGATGACTGCACCACAGATATGCAACAGGAACAGTCCGAGGGGAAGCCCACCTACACCAGTCCCCCACCACAGGCGCTACCTTCGAAGCCGCCTATCCTTCAACCAGTTGCAACTAATTCAAGCCCTCCCGTTAGGCCTGGTACTGGAACCATTATGTATGCCCCTCAACATGCTTGCTTTACTTTCACCATTTTACACTTTTCCTGAAAGTGCGAAGACCTGCCTGAAAAAGAAAACTCATATTAAAATGTTCCCTTATACAAGTTCAAATGGGTCCTACAACCACCCTCCAAAGATTCTTTAAGCTATGTTGTGCAACGTGAGGTCTAGTAAACACTGGCTTCTAATCACTGAACTATGCGAGGCATGTAATTTGGACCAAATTTTCTTTAAGGAAACTAGGTTTCAGAACATTTCTGACCCACATGCTCGAAGAGTTGCTACCTCTTAAGTATAGCAACCATTAGTGTAATCCGAAAAAACAGGGTTGGGGGTTTAGAGTGACTAATTTATTTAATAATTTAGTTTTTTTTTAAAGACATTAAACTTAAGACTTTTTCTAAATCCTCTTAAGATTCTCGGACTTGTGAGTGCAAAATCTGCAATATGTCCATAAACCTCATTCTATTTTACCCACTCACTCAACTCAAATAAACAAGCATTTACAATGCAATGGTTTCGCCTTTGCAAAAGTTAGAGCTATTGGCATTGTAAATGACAATTTTTTTTATTTAGTTGTTGGTTTTGAAAACAGATAAATAAATGGCATTGTCATTTACATTGCCAATAGCTTAATCTATCGCAAATGTGAGACCTATTGTACCCTACTGGACGAGCTCAGCAGACAGCAATTACTACCACACACACACACACCCAGAGCCACACACACCCACCCAGAGCCACACACACACCCAGGAGAGCAAGCACAGCGAGGGCGTGGCGGAAAGCCTAAAAATCGCAGCCCACGAATCTGCTCGCAGAATGACGAGCAGATCTCTCTTCCAATGGCTAGCCTCCATTTATGGAGCTAGCCAATGGAAAGAGAGGGCGGGACAACACACACATACTGTAAACATTAGATTTCGCCTGCGCGAAACGCTGCTTGCGCAGCTTTCGACAGGCGAAACCTAAAAATATTATTATGATAGGACCATGTGCTGTGGCAGACTGCGGTTTAAAAAAAAAACATGAAGTGGAGGGCAACATGGGGCGCATGGATTAGTGGGGCAGCTAGAACAGTAAAAGCAGCACACAAATGAGAGAGTGGGTAGGAGGGACTAACATGTAGCGCAAGGTGGGTATGGAGTGAGAAGCACAGAAGAGAAAGAAAAACATGCACACTGATGGGAGCGATTGAACAAAAAGGAAAAAATGTGTTTCCTAAGGTGACCAGTGGAAGGGTACAAGTCAGCTAAAAAGATAGTAAAGAGGTTATCACAGGAGAGCCAAACAAGAAGAGTCAGTGAATGCATTAAATAAGACGGGAGCTAATATCAAGTAACAATACATTCAACCAAAGGGTCTCTAAGCCCACTAACGGTTTTTGTACTGGTCCGTGATTGACTTTCGCCTACAGATAACTAAAAGATACGTGGTATGTGAGACCTAAAAAATAAAGTATCAGTAGCAAGTAAATTCTTAGCTCACCAGACTTTAAAAATATCTACCTGATGAAAAATTAGAAGAAGCCTTTCCCCGGCTGTATGGATTCTACTACTGCCCATTTAAGTTACCTTCAGGGAGTAGTGGATGAATAAACTGATTTTGAACATTGGTGTAATGCATCACCGTGCATGTAAGGTTAAACTGTAGACTAGGTTAAAGAATGGGTACCTGGAGAGCCAAATTAAAGGAATTAGATTAGTTGGTCTAAACCAATTTCGACTTGAGAAACAGTCTGTTAGAGCTTGACATGCAAGGGGGTGGCGGGAGATATCTATGCAGTAAGCCTTCAGTCAACCATAAGGGAGCACTCGCCATGCACTCGCCATACAAAAGATTACAACTCAATGACATTACTGTTTTTATTTTATTTATTTTAAAAGTTTTATATAGCACTGGCTAGACCCGGCGGTATCAGAGCACTTTACATGACATAGGACTGTTCCATCCAACACAGTAACAGCAAGGGCAGAGACTTGCCAGGTACTGGTAAGCAGTTGGCAGTATTAAGTCACCATGATGTACCCACTCTGCTACATCTTAACAGGACAAAACGCCACACTGAACAGTCAAGTTCCTACACCACAATGAACTGCCAACTCTGAAATTGCCAAAAGCTAGACAACGCAATTATCCTGTGCATTCCAGTCCATTTCTTAGACTTTCCTAGTCAACAAGCAAGTTACATACATACACGACTCTCAAACACACTTACCTTGCTCTTCTGCATGTCCGGAGTTGTTAGCATTTCGATTTGCAACAATGCTCTATATTAACACTAACATTCATAAGGACTGCTACACATCTATCTACGCCATCAACCCAGCAGACATTCTAGAAACTAACCCCTTGCCCATTCCTTCGAAAACTTCTCCTAGAAACTTTCACACAGAGCAATGCCGCTTTGTAGTTTTGAGTCGCCTACATAAATAATGCCCATTTTTTTCTATACACATTTGCACAGATAACAAATTTTTTTTTTCTTCTCTGGTTAAATTTTGGTATTTCATAGCGCGACGGATCACTCGGAGGGCCATCTTCTAAGACTTTAAAGTTCCGCCAGATTTCTTTCAAGCCCCTCTTCCTCTCTCGGGTCTTGTGACTATTGGCAAACTTTAACTTCCCAACGCAGTAAGCAACAAGCATGTGCACAACTGTGTCATTTTGTGCATTCTATAATATATTTTATGTACCAACTTCACAACCATGAATAGAAATACACAGCACTGGCTGAACCAACAATGGTGACTACTAAAACTTTCAGCTAAACTGAACGTTATCATGCACTGGATTTATCACAGTGCACTAATATGCCAGGCAGTGTGCTCCCTCCACTCTTCAACTTTAGTCTTTCTGCAGCTCTCATTCCCACTACCATGTATGAACACAATCTATACGTGACCACACCACTGACAGTGCCATATTGAAACAGAGAGCACATCTGATTAAAGGCTTACCAATTATAACATTTTGAAAACCTCTGTTGAAATACAGCCAGGTTTTTAACAATCAACGCAACATACCACCAGATAATAAACAGCAGGGCCGGAGGTACGGACAGGTTTAAAGTTGGTAGTACATACTCCTGAACAATACAGTCACCATCTAGCAATAATAGGCCGGGTCAAGTAATTGATCACCATGCATTAGGAGGCGAGTGGGAGAGGCTGGTGGTTTAACTTACTCTAGAAGCTCCTCGATTCAGCTTCCTTACCCCCTTCTGCACTCTCACTGGCTTCCATTGGAGGACAACAGGTCTTTTCACATGTTATTCATTGTCCACTGCTTTATCAATTGTATTGATCTGATTTTCACAATCAGAACTATCAAACCCTCCCCTACAGTCAGCATTCCAGTAACTTAGAGCTAAATAATGTGCCTTCCTTAAACAGACTTGTTGATGGTGCTTTCAGGAGACACTTTGAATCTCTCTTACACTGTCCTGGATATAGTACAAACGCTTCTCTTTCTCAAGACCTGGCTACTAGTAAACTACCTACCCATCAAGTCTCTGACAATGTGGATTATCACCTAATTTGCTTGCAGTACTAAGGGAACCCCTGAAGTGTTAATGAGCCTTATGTGACACATCTGGCCCTTGCTGCCATCCCACATGTCCGCAAGACCACGGCCAGGGGAGACCTGTAACACCCTGCTTCTCCACCTAAGGCAATCACAGTCACAGCCCCCATTCAAGAAGGACCTCAAGACCTGGCTATTTAACTGAACAAAAGTGCCTGCGAAAGATCAGCAGCCACCCCCCCATCCCTCCCCCCCCAACCACCTTGAGAACATTACTGGTGAGTAGTCGTGCTTTACAAGTCTCTTCATCTATTTTAAGTTACTTTAATACAACAGCTAGGTGTGTAGACCTGTTACTAGCCAAAATTTAGGTGTTGAAGATAACTTGTATGTGGGAGTGGCCATGCCTGCATGAAAACCGAGGCTCGGTATCTCTTCAGTGTAAATTCAGTTTATAAACACCCAGTGTGGTCATCACTAGCTTCAGCCTGTCCAATGTTGGTGGGAATTCTGGTAGCTGAACGTGTGGCAAACCTCTGAAGCCAGTATCTGAGTGCAGTGCCAGCCATGCCGACAAGTAGTCCAAAGAGCAAATGAGAGTTCCAGTTATGTATGTGAACCTAGGCAACTTTTTAGCATGTCCAGCACATGCATATCCTTCACTGTGAGCTGCCTCATGGCCTTCTGTCATGAATTACAATATGGTGGCAACTAGCGGTATTTAGTGCTGGTAGGGACCAGTTCCGCACACGTGCCACAGCAGTAAGGTCCTACCAGCTGTATTCCAGGACATCACATTCACAAGGCGACAAAAAAAAAACATGAAAGGAGGCATGTTGTTTCTGTGCAGTTTTGCTTGTATCCTGCTTTGAATCCAAAAGTCCATATGACATCTACTGCCTCTAGGAGGTCTAAATCAGTTAGCCTGATCTCTTCACAAGGCCTAACAGTGAAAAGATATTCCTTCCCTGGTGAGATTGCACACTGCCAAAGCCGTCAAGGTTCTTGTACACTCATTTTTCAATGTCACATCAATACTTTTTCAAATCCTCAAGTGCAGAACTTGAAAGCTATGACGAAATTCCTTCCATTCTGTATGATGTGTCACAGTTATTTTGTGGGTTGGATATGGAAAAGTGGCTTTCCATTTAGGCACGGTACTCGCTTAAGCACTTCATCCACAGAGAAATATTATATGTGGGTGCTAGTAATGTCTGCAATAGGACAGCACATGGCACAAATTACTTGGCTCCCTGTGTTCGATTTTTCCAAAGGCACCCTTTCCAGACAATATTTGTGTGAGTAATGCTCTGCTGGTGCAGGACATTTTCGGTAACTTTTAATGTTATATCTTAAGTGTCCATAAATTGATAACCTTTCGTAAATATTATCAGCGCAAACGTCCTAACTTGTGAGGGTAATCACTATTTTTTTTGTGACAACACCACTATATTCAAATGAGAAACTCTGAAAATGCGAGGTTTCACATGCCAAACTGCAAATCTTTCCAATTAAACACTCCTACTTAACTGCTACATTTTCCAAGCCTGTGCCTAAAACACTGTATTCACTAATTCTTCCTGGTCGTGTCTTAGTATTAAAAAAATATATATATTTAGTGCTGACGCGGTGAGTTGATGGACACTTCTGCGAGCTACAAATCAAGTGGGAAACTATTCACATCTGGATGCGATTTGGATTCAACCTAGACTAACGTTTCACCCTCTTACAGACACAAGGAAAGAAAAGACTGAAACCAACTTGCCTTCTTAAACAAGACCCCCATGCATACAGATATTGCCATGTGCAGCCTTTAAAGCATAGTATGCACAGTTAAGGTGAAACAAGCCAACGGGGCCGCACAGCTTGAAAAAACATTACCGAGAAAACACAGGTGGTGGATTTATATTCCAGTTCCCTTGTATAAAACCCAAGCTCAGGTTTCAAACTATGTCATGAACCGGTGGAAAGCAAATACAACAGTCTACGGGAAGGAATGCCTAGGAGAAATAGCACCCCTCCCCCAGCTCGCTCGAGCCTTCTCTGTTGAAACTTGGCAGGACGTCAATCTGTCTTCTCCTAAAACCTAGCAGCTAGCTACGAGCTTCTTAAGACAACGGTGTAATTATATGGCACTTTACGAGGCAGTGAGTTTTCACATGCCAGTGGTGGTCAGGGTGGGGGTACAAAACGACGCAATGAAACATGCAGAGGAATAACACTCGAACACTTGTGAGGGAACAAAACTCCATAGACACCACGGATGGAATAAAATGCATACCCACGGCTTAAAAGAGTAGCAAAACATAGGCTTTAACAAGGAGGCCGATATAAACAATAGACAGAAAAGAAACACTACAGAACTTAATGGTTAAGGCGCATAAAAAGTGGACTACAACAATCGAAGACCATAGACGCTGGAGAAATTGGCTGCCAATAAAATCGAAGAAAGAATATTTAAGAGCCACAGAGAAAACCCAGTTACGCTTAGTTCGCTTGATGACGGCCTGAGTCAAACATTATGTCAGCTCCTTTCTGCAAACGAAACCGAGCTTCTGACTTTTTAGGTTTCGTCTAGGGTACTTAAATACCAAGACACTGGGGCGGGAAAAAGACACGGACAGCGGGGCAACAAGTAATGAGGCACAAACAGGGGGGCAGAGGCTTACCTCATGTCCTGTTAGACGCAGCTCGAGCAGCAAAATGGCGGCCGCAAGGGAGTGAAATTTCCGGATTCGGGGGCGCGTTTGGCCGGAATGACGTTCACAAAGGGGCGGAGAGGGAAAAAATGCCAGGAACGCCTACCAATCTCCTTCGGCTTTGATGGACAGATCACTCTTCCAATGGCTAGCCTCCATTTATGGAGCTAGCCAATGGGAGAGTGAGGCGGTGCCCAAGCCACAATACTCTAACAAACGTTTTCGCCTGCGCGAACCGCTGCTTGCGCAGCTTTTCGCCAGGTCGAAACCTAAAAAAGTTTGATCGCAAAGGTATGCCCTGTCGATTTGCCTGTAGAAAAGGGACTAAATGTTCCCCCTCTTCAAACAATGGCACGGATGGTGCCTCACTCCATGCACCCACTTTGAAGCTCCGAGGTGGGCTCCTGTGGTGTGGTGCCCACCTCGGCATTTGCATTGAAATAGGTCTTGCATTCAAATGATTTTGAGCTATTGGCATTGTAAATGGCAATGCCTTATATTTATGTTTTGGGTTTTTAAAACATAAATACAAGGCATTGATATTACAATACTAATAGCTTGAAAAACGCAATAAACCTCACCATCGATTTTATACCAAGAGAAAGGGCGCTTTAGATATATAAGGTGAAAGAGCAAACACCCCGAGTGGCACAGATGAAAGCACCTCAGGATGCACCGGCTGTAGATCTATGTGTTTTAACCTGCTGGTGACACGTTCAAATCCTATTGAGAAAGCTCAGTGGATTAACTTATCACTACAAAGATATCTGTAGCCACTTAATGCGTCACAGGTGCGAATTAGCTCCACGTCCTTGCAAGGTGATAACATAAGTACCATTGAATTGGTTTAATATTAAACTTGCTATTTAAAGGACCGAACTTACCTTTCTTTCACAGTAAGCACATTTTTATTTTTATTTTAGAATACATGGACTAAATTGTGTTTCGCTGGAGAGATAACCCTTTTGGTGCAGGTTCACACGCAAGGATCATGACGATTTTCAACCCCACCCTCTTTATAAGAGTGCATGGCACCCAAGAGACAAATGGGTTGTCTTTGTTGCTTAATAACAGAGGTTTATTGTTAACCCCTTCACAGTGCTCATTTTATCGACCTTGGAATGATGAAAGGCTGAGTGGATCCGCCTGCATTCGTACTCGAGAGTAGTCCTCACCTTGTCCATCCCCGAGGACTCATCGGTACACATCCCAGAGCATCTTAAACAACCCTGTGTGTGCCGAGGGAAGGGGGAGGTACACGTGTTCAATCAAACCATTTCCCACCGGATTCACAGAACTAAACGACTCGCACGTCTTCAGAATCTCAAAACTGATCTCTTGACAAGCCTCGCTCAGTAAGTAACGCAACACTGAGTGGCAGGTGCCCACGACTCCCTTATCTTGGAGTTGCACGGCCCAGAGGCAGAGCTCCATACCAATATTTAAGCAGAATTGACCCACATCCTACCATCCCAGACCACCTCAGAGGTGTCACAACTCTAGATATATCTGTCCCGCATGCGTTGTGTCTCTTAAAGCGCCTCGAAGCGGGGCACACCTCAGTGGCACATGGAAGCTCTGTAGCGTTACCACACACCACCTCAGCTACTGTATGAACTCCCTGTGCCTGGCTAAAAACGCCACTGTGTGACTACGTGCTGCCCCGTTCAGTCCAGCGCCGATTCATTCTCCAGGTGCGGGCAGTCGAATCCACAATTCGTATGCCCAAATTCCAACAGTAGATTCACAAACTGCATGAAGACACCTCTTGCAGTCAGCACAGTGCCAGAGCCTCAGTATTGTATAGAGGGAAGGGCACAAAACACGTGGGACAGCGCGCTGTGAAGCACCCCACTACCGTGCCCCTGCAATGATATCGGCGGTCTTTCAGGTACTCCTCCTCTTGTCGGTATACTCCATGCGCAGCCCACACAGTCCCACTGCATCTCAGCCTCCAGGCTCCCGCATCAGACTGCGTGTTTCTCTGTGCCCCCTCATATGCGCAGCTTCCGACAGGTGTCTACGAGTCCCTGCAGTTGGCCCCTCAGTCCCTGCGCCTTGATGCCAGCAGCGTAGCCCAGTCCGCACTCCTCCAACTCACACAGTCCGCACACCTCCAGGGTCTCAACAGAGCAGACGGGGGAAGGGCGCAGATCACACTACACGGCGCTCATGCAAGTCTGTGCGCCACTCTATTTTTGCACTCCTACCATACTGCCCATGTCTCTGCAGGTGTCCCTCTCGCATGCCACAGCTCACAGGTTTGGAATCCACAACTCCGCAAGACCGCCGCATCTTGTTGGTATCGCTTTCACCAACCTCCGGGCACCATTTTGCAGCTCCTCTGCCGTCGAATGCAGTCAGACCCCAGCCGAAGTTCCAGGGACCGCAGCGCAAGACCGTGTGTGCCTGCCACCGCCCGTCACGGCCCACTTTCGTGTGGCGAGCGGGAGGGTACGGGAGTAATTCCTTCGGCGGTTCTGCGAAGCCCCACATAACGCTGCGCTCTGAAGCCCTCGTCGTCTCCCCCCTCCGGGCACTCCACGCAGCAGCAACAACCAGACTACACTTTCAATAGAAGTTACTTGCAAAATAAATTATTACAGCGGGGCAGCAACTAGACACACAATTAAAAAAATGTAAACAATATGCATCTTACCTGAACGCAAATATAAACAACACCAATCCGGCTGAAGGCACTCCTGAAAAGATGAAAACAACACGGAAAAAAAAAAAAAAAAATTAACCCCGCCCACCGCCGCACTGACGAGACAAAAGGGGCCGGATGAGAAAAATTCTCCAGAAACGCCCACGAGACGCCTCGCAGGATAACGGACGCCTCTGTTTGCCAATGGCTAGCGTCCATTTATGGAGCTAGCCAATGGGAAACAGAGGCGGTCCGAACATCCATACTGTTGACAAAAGTTTTCGCCCTGGGCGGGGCACTAGTGCCCTCGCCAGGTCGAAACCTAAAAATGACTTAGCTTAGGTAATGATATTTAAGGTGCACACTCTATCTGCAGATTCCTCACCTGAATCCTTCCCCAGGCGCCACTGAGCCAGGTTTGTACTGTATATGCTTTGTTGTTTTAGGCAAATAACAGGTAACAGGGATTCTGTCTTGGGCAGAGGAGAATTTCAAGGAGAGTTGTATACCATAGTCTAATTGGTGAATTTTCAGCTCCCACCCCCCACTCCCCACCCCCCACCCCCCACAATTATAAATTTACGTTTCAAGGACACGAAGAGTAAAAAAAATGAATGAAAAAGCAAGATAGTTAGCACTAAAGAAGAAAAAAGAAAAAGAAAACAAGGGTATATTCGGTACATGATCACCAAGTAAGAAAAGATACCAAAAAGAAGGAGAAAGAGGAAAAAAGAAAAAAAGAAATGGCGAGGAAAGGTCCGAGATGAAAGAAAGGAGAAAGTAGAAGCCAAAAGAGAACAAAAGGGAAGAGAGCATGATCCGGCCTAGCCCGGGTGTTTCAACCATGTAGTGAGAGGTCCCCAAATGTCAAGCCCCTTCTTGCGCCCTTTCTTAGCATAAACAGCTTTTTCTAGTTGGTAGGTCGCAACTAGCCCAGTCAACCATTGGGAGAACGGTGGGGGATCGACATCCAACCATGCCGAAGCAACACAGATCCTCCATACTGCCATTGCGACCAAGATTAGTGCTCTCCCTTTGTTCCTATTGGTTTCCATCTGAGTCCCCAGCAAAATGACTGTGGGTGTCAGCACTGTGACCTGAGAGGTGACTTTTCCCAGAAAGTCCTGCACTTTAAGGAGAACTGGAGTGAGTTTTTGGCAGGTAGCAAACATGTGTACCGAGTCGGAGCCAAGCTCCGAGCACCAAGGACACAGTATCCCCTTGCCGGCTCCCCATTTAGCGATTTTGCTGGGGGTAATGTATAAAAAGAAGATGGTTTTAAAGTGTTGTGCCTGCAGTTTGGCTGACCGTAAGATGCTTTGGGAAAGTTCAGGTGCGTTATAAAACGTGCTGTGCGGGACCTCCAGATTAGTGTTACACTTGTCCGCTATTCTCGGTAGATCGTCTGGAGTTTGGCTGTTTAATGTATAGTATATAAGACCTATCCGAGGAGTCGCAAGATCCCGTAACGTTTTGATGAGTTCTATTTCTGCGAACCCTGCAGTTCCCCCAACCTTTTGGGAGAGAATGTATAATAAAATATTTGAAAGCATCTTGGTCTTTCAGGCCATGTTTGTTTTGCAGATCTGTAAAGGATTTAACTCCTTTGCTGGTAATTAGGTCCCCTAGTTTCATGATACCAGCGTTATACCAGTCTAATAAATAGGACCTACCAAAGATGGCGGGGAGATTACAATTTGCACTGATAGGAGAGTAGTAATTAAATCTTCCCAACCCAAATGTTCTGTGAATATTGCGAAAGACCTTAAAGGATTTCATCAGTGTCTTAAATCTAACTTGTTTGTAATATCCAAAGGATACCTGCCTGAAAATAAAGCCACGAGACTCCTCGCCCAGTAAGAGCTGAAATGGTGAAGGAAGCCCGGATGGAGGAGAGAGGGAGTGTTCCTTCAACAGTTCAGTACTGTACTGCAGGACTGAAGCCCAGTAGTACAACACAATGTTGGGGAAAGCCCAACCACCCCGCTCCCTGGGGAGAGACAATTGCTTTAGAGCCTGCCTAGGTTGTGAGTAGGCCCAAATAAATTGTGGGAATATTTGCTGAAATTTCTGTAACTTAGTTTTACTGAATTCCAGTGGTATGGTACAGAAAAAGTATAGCAATTTCAGGAAATAGGTCATTTCAATTGCATTGCACCTACCAACAAGAATCAGGTGCAAGTTGTCAATTTGTTTAATGGCTTTCTTTGTTTCTGCTGCTAGAGGGGATAGGTTCTCGGTTCCAATATAATCAATATTAGCAGTTCTGGTTACCCCCAGGTATTTAGCCTTCGGGACTATCCGGCTATCGGTCCAGGTAATTTCTTTGTCAGTTATTATTTGAGTTTTCTTTTTATTCAGTGCATACCCCGAGATTTTCCCAAAATTTTGTGCCTCCATTTCCAGTGCCAGAATGGCACTCTCGGGATCAGGGGTAGTTATGGCCAGGTCGTAAGCATAAGCCATGAGTTTGGTGTCGCTACCCTGCCTGCTTACTGCCATAATAGAGGGGTTCCTTTCGATTTTCTTGACTAGTGGGTCTATGTAGAGGGCAAAAAGCAGGGGGGAGCAAGGACAGCCCTGCCTGGTACCCCAGGAGATGTTGAATTGCTCTGTAAGCCTCCCATTAATTGACACACAGGCCGTCGGACTTTGATATAAAGCCTGTACAGCCTGTGTAAGTTTTGGCCCAAAGCCCATCCTACTCATGACACCCCACAGGAACCGCCAGGAGAACCGGTCAAATGCTTTTTCGGCATCTAGTAGTATTAATGACATCGGGTCTTCTGCTACCTGTGCTGCGTCAAATAATGTGAGGGCCCGCCTGACATGTTCCGTGGTGCCTTTCTTCGGATTGAAATCGTGTTGCCATTCTGAAACTAGGGACTCAACTACAGAGGATATTCTGATTGCTAGTATTTTAGAGAAGATTTTAGAGTCACAGTTTATAAGTGTAATTGATCTGTATGAACCCATCTCTAAAGGTGATTTGTCTGGAATATGGAGATTTTGGCATTGGACCAGGACGCAGGAGGGGGAACCCTGTTAAAAATGGGGATTACTACGTCAGTAAAGATGGATTTTATTTGAGGAGCAAAGGTTTTATTAAACTCCACAGGAATGCCATTAATTCCTGTGGCTTTCCCGTCTGGTAGACTGGCTAGGGCTTCTGTGATATCATCCCAGGTCGGAGTAACATCCAGCTGCTCACGGCTATCAGGGGTAAGCTGTTTTAGGTCTGCCTCTTTCATGTAATTGGTGATCTCAATTTCTCCTGATTCAGCTACCCTATTGTTCTCTTCAGTATATAGTTCAGCGTAGAATTCTTGATACCCGTTTGTATTACCATAGGATCATTGGTCTCTGTCCCTGTTGCCAGTTTAATTGCATGTATCTCGCTGCTTGTGGATTGCTGCCTGGTTTTAATGGCAAGATGATGACCAATACAGTCGCTACACTCGTAGTTTTTTTCACGCATTGTCGCCCACTTAGCTGCGTTTTTTTCTGCGAATACTGCCCCTATTTCCGCCTTTGTAAGAATTACTTCATTTTGAACATTCTCAGTCTCTGTTCCAATGTTAACCATTTGGACTAGTTTCATTTCTGCTTTCTTTAGTTTTTCCTGGAGGTCCCAAATTAACAATGTTTCCTTCTTGTTTTTCCCTATTGAAAACCTACGAGTCTCACCCCGAATACCCACTTTTAATGTGTCCCAAACAATCATAGTTGGGGCCGTTCCAATGTTTATTTCCAGGAACTCCTGGATCCAACCTTGCAAGTTCCTAAGAATCTTTATACTGTTATCTGTCAGTAGAACACAAAGCATCACCATGTAAAGGTTGAAGATGAAGAGATATTGTGAATCCCTGGATGACTCTACAAGTGTTAAGAATCTTTTTCTTACATGAAAGTGCCTATGTGAATACACTAGTGTCAGTTGGAAAGGCCGGAGGAAGTTCTATGTGCGGACAATGTCAAAACTTGCCACTCATTTAGGGCCCACCTCTCCTCTTCCATGGTAGGGTTGAGTGGGGGAATAAAAAGATACCTGTGTAATATATTGACCAAGATAGAAAGGGGCCACCACTTTCGGGAGGAAAGCAGCTCTGGTACCAAGTTGTCAGGATAGAAAGTGGTAAATAGGAGTCTGACACAGTGTTTGCAACTCAATAACATGCCTAGCAGATACGATAGCAACAGGAACAAGCAGTGGCATAGCCAATAGGTCTTGCATTTCGGACCTTATAAGTGTTTAGCCATGCAATAGTTGGTGTTGTTGCACCAAGGATATTCTGCTGCATAACTAAATACTTATAGGGTCCAAAAGTGAGACCTAATGGCTATGCCAATGCTGGTTTGTTTTTTGGTGCTGTTTTGTTTAAGTTGCCAGATCTACAATAACTGGACATGGTTTTTGTTAACAGTTCTTTGCATCAAATGAACTTGTTTTCATTGCTCTGAATGTTGTTTCCATTCTGGTTGTAGGAAGCAGTCATTCCCGGGGGTGTGGGGGCTGCCTAGCTGTGCGCATGCGCCGAACTTTGCAAATGAGAAAAAGCCTGGTGCAGGTGCAATTTACAAGTGTGGAGTGAGTGAGCCCCAGGCAGCATGACTCACTCACACAGGAGTTCATGCACTGCACCTGCATACTCAGCATGGTTTAAGGAAACTCGACCCACTCCTTCCCTGGCATCAAACACATATTTACTAGGAAACTCTGAGAAGAGCCTGCCTGCTGCACTGACGGCTGGTGGTGTGTGTGCCTGGTGAAAGCGTGCACTGACGGCTGGTGGTGTGTGTGCCTGGTGGAAGTGTGCACCAACGGCTGGTGGTGTGTGTGCCTGGTGGAAGCGTGCACTAACGGCTGGTGGTGTGTGTGCCTGGTTGAAGCGTGCATTGATGGCTGATGGTGTGCGCGCCTGGTGAAAGTGTGCACTGACGGCTGGTGGTGGTGTGCCTGGTGGAAGCGTGCACTGATGGCTGGTGGTGTGTGTGCCCGGTGGAAGCGTGCACTGACGGCTGGTGGTGTGTGTGCCTGGTGAACGCGTGCACTGACGGCAGGTGGTGTGTGTGCACGGTGAAAGCGTGCACCGACGGCTGGTGGTGTGTGTGTGCCTGGTGAAAGCATGCACTGACAGCTGGTGGTGTGTGCCTGGTGGAAGCGTGCACCGACAACTGGTAGTGTGTGACGGCTGGTAGTGTGTGTGCCAGGTAGAAGCGTGCACTGCCGGCTGGTGGTGTGTGTGCCTGGTTGAAGCGTGCACTGACGGATGGTGGTGTGTGTGCCTGGTGGAAGCGTGCACTGACGGCTAGTGCTGTGTGTGCCTGGTGGAATCGTGCACTGACGGCTGGTGGTCTGTGTGCCTGGTGGAATTGTGCACTGACGGCTGGTGATGTGTGTGCCTAGTGGAATCATGCACTGATGGCTGGTGGTGTGTATGCCTAGTTGAAGCGTGCACTGACGGCTGGTGGTGTGTGCCTGGTAGAAGCGTGCACTGACGGTTGGTGGTGTGTGTGCCTGGTGGAAGCGTGCACTGACGGCTGGTGGTGTGTGTGCCTGGTGGAAGCGTGCACTGACGGCTGGTGGTGTGTGTACCTGGTGGAAGCGTGTACTGACGGCTGGTGGTCTGTGTGCCTGGTGGAATCGTGCACTGACGGCTGGTGGTGTGTGTGCCTGGTTGAAGCGTGCATTGATGGCTGATGGTGTGTGTGCCTGGTGAAAGCGTGCACTGACGGCTGGTGGTGGTGTGCCTGGTGGAAGCGTGCACTGATGGCTGGTGGTGTGTGTGCCCGGTGGAAGCGTGCACTGACGGCTGGTGGTGTGTGTGCCTGGTGAACGCGTGCACTGACGGCAGGTGGTGTGTGTGCCCGGTGAAAGCGTGCACCGACGGCTGGTGGTGTGTGTGTGCCTGGTGGAAGCGTGCACCGACAACTGGTAGTGTGTGACAGCTGGATACCTCAACAGCCGCCTCAACTTCTATGCTCCCAAACGCCAGCTTCGATCGACCGGCCACGCCCTCGCCGCCGTCCCCCGCATCCGAAGAGCCACCACAGGGGGAAGATCCTTCTCCTACCTCTCCGCCAAGACTTGGAACTCCCTCCCGACCCACCTCCGCCTGACCCAGGACCATCTCGCCTTCAGGAAGCAGCTCAAGACCTGGCTGTTCGAACAGTAGCAGACCCCCCCCATCCCCTAGCGCCTTGAGACCCTCCGGGTGAGTAGTGCGCTATACAAATGCTTTGATTGATTGATTGATTGGTAGTGTGTGTGCCAGGTAGAAGCGTGCACTGACGGCTGGTGGTGTGTGTGCCTGGTTGAAGCGTGCACTGACGGATGGTGGTGTGTGTGCCTGGTGGAAGCGTGCACTGACGGCTAGCGGTGTGTGTGCCTGGTGGAAGCGTGCACTGATGGCTGGTGGTGTGTGTACCTGGTGGAAGCGTGTACTGACGGCTGGTGGTCTGTGTGCCCGGTGGAATCGTGCACTGACGGCTGGTGGTCTGTGTGCCTGGTGGAATTGTGCACTGACGGCTGGTGGTGTGTGTGCCTAGTGGAATCATGCACTGATGGCTGGTGGTGTGTATGCCTAGTTGAAGCGTGCACTGACGGCTGGTGGTGTGTGCCTGGTGGAAGCGTGCACTGACGGTTGGTGGTGTGTGTGCCTGGTGGAAGTGTGCACTAACGGCTGGTGGTGTGTATGCCTGGTGGAAGCGTGCACTGATGGCTGGTGGTGTGTGTGCCTGGTAGGAACCGTGCACTGACGGCTGGTGGTGTGTGTACCTGGTGGAAGCGTGTACTGACGGCTGGTGGTCTGTGTGCCTGGTGGAATCGTGCACCGAGGGCTGGTGGTCTGTGTGCCTGGTGGAATTGTGCACTGACGGCTGGTGGTGTGTGTGCCTAGTGGAATCATGCACTGATGGCTGGTGGTGTGTATGCCTAGTTGAAGCGTGCACTGACGGCTGGTGGTGTGTGCCTGGTGGAAGCGTGCACTGACGGTTGGTGGTGTGTGTGCCTGGTGGAAGCGTGCACTAACGGCTGGTGGTGTGTATGCCTGGTGGAAGCGTGCACTGACGGCTGGTGGTGTGTGTGCCTGGTGGAAGCGTGCACTGACGGATGGTGGTGTGTGTGCCTGGTGGAAGCGTGCACTGACGGCTTGTGGTGTGTGCCTGGTGGAAGCGTGCACTGACGGCTAGTGGTGTGTGCCTGGTGGAAGCGTGCACTGACGGCTGGTGGTGTGTGTGCCTGGTGAAAGCGTTCACGGACGACTGATGGTGTGCGTACCTGATGGAAGCAGGAGCATTCACAGTGATAGAAGACACAAATGAAACTGACGATGAGGAGGGGAGAAGGGAGGGGGAGTGCGAGCAGAGGAGCATGATTCACAGCTAGAAGACACAAATGAAGCTGAACAGGATGGAGAGGGTAGTGCAAGCAGGTGAGCCTTATTACAGCAATAAAAACACAGATGGCAGCTGTGCACGTGCACAAGCTCGTGAACGCAAGCTGTAGGCCAGCAAAAGCCTCTGGTGGCACTTTTAAAAGCCACTTACTAAATGTCTCGAAGAGAAAGCGTATGCGTTGTCTCAGGCGAGACCTAAAAAGTGTTTGTTTTAAGTCGTACTGAACAATAATGAAGAGGCTCAAACGGGGCGCAATTAAAAAAAGGGAGAACCAGGTTTTAATACCACACTGTTCCAGAACAAAGGAAGAGTCAGGGAACTTTTGGGCCAGACCTTTCAAGAAATTCCAAATAATGGGGAATTTGAAAATGGACAGTTGATCTAGTAGACAGAGGAAAGTAGACAAGACCACTATATCTCTTCACCGTACGTACATCACAGCCACCCTGAGCAAAGGAAAGCACACACTGGAGGATGTCGCGCATTCAAGTAGTCAATCTAGTGATCCGAGAACCAAGTAATAAAACTGAGCCACCAACCAGAGTAAACCGATTTGGTGAAAGAGACAAGCAGATAAGATCACATTCACTATATCAAGAGGTAGCTGAAATGCATTCAAATGTCCCCACTCAATATCCATGCATGAAGGTGTAGGTTCTGGAGATGTGGGTGAAGAGCTTTTCTTCCTGACTGGCAAAGGAGGTCCAGTCTGAGAAAACAGCGAAGCAACGACACAGAGAGAGGTGCAGTTAGTCTGCATACCACACGCTTCTCAGCCAGTCAGAAGACACTATGATGACTTGGGCCCCAGCCTTGGCAGACCTTCTTCAGAACCTGAGGAATGAAGGGTATGGGAAGAAACACATAATGTAGAGAAAAGTTCCAACCAAAACATGTCGCCTAATGCGCCTCTCATCAGATGCTGGTAGATACAAAACTTTGGGCAATGCGACTTGAAACAAGTGGCGAAGACATCCACGCAGGACACACCCCATATGTCTTTAGAACCTACGGGTGGAGACACTACTTGTAGTCGACAAGGTGACACTGACGCAGCTTCTCAGCTCTAGTATTTGGAGGCTGCCAGATGATTCACCACTAGACACAATCCATGGCTGTGTACATGACCAGATTCACTGGGCTTCTCGGCAGAGAGCCTGGGACCCTACTTTTCCCTGCTCACTGACATTCCACATTAGTTTTATTGTAGGTTAAGATCTGGATTGACTGACCATGACGGGAAGGGAAAAATGCCTTGAATGCTAGAATTGCCCTCAGTTCGAGCAGACTGACGTGAAGACTGATTTACATATGGCCGGGTTCTAACTGGGGAGGCATGGTGAGCAAAAAAAACTATTAATTTAACCCACATCTGCGACTGGGGGGTGAATGTTTAACAATGTTCAGCATTCTGTCCACCCTCTTTTTGTGTTGCTATAGTCTCACTTAGTGGGAAGGGTATGCCCAGGCGTGCGTCCTGTGCTCACTGAGTCACTGGATTCAAGCTAGCCTGGCTGATGAGGGGTGATACACCAAAACAAGCCCCAAAATGCTTGTTTTATGGTCAAGGGAGGAGTTGGCCTGGGAGTTTGGACTGGAATGTTCCCATGGGGAGCAGTGTCAAGACTGATTTGCATGTGACTGGGTTCAAACTGAAGTAGCATGGTGAGCAAAAAAAACAATGGATTTGCCCCAGATCTGTGACTGGGGGATGACTATTTGACAAAGTTCACTATTCCGTCAATCATCTTTTTGTGTACTATGGTAAATACTCTGATCATTTTGAGATCAAAGGCCGCTGATCTCCAGTTCCACCAGATGAGCACCCCAGAGTGGAGTCATCTGTCACAACTGTGGCCACAGCTGCAGGGAGTTTACAAGGACAGCCCTCTGCAATGGTTCTCCTCCACATCCCACTAAGCAAGCTACAACGCAGCATCCCTGGGAACCACAGAGGAGGTTGTGAGTTCGCCATAGTGCTGGAAACACTGTCTGCAAAGGCATCAATGGAGAGCCCTCACGTGCCAGCTCGTACGCGTGAACAGTAGAATGCAAAAAGCCAGCAGACCTAGGAGGCAAAAGTCACACAGGACTGAAATCCGGTATCCTTCCTGGAATAGGGG
The DNA here is from genome assembly GCF_964261635.1 of Lissotriton helveticus. Lineage (NCBI taxonomy): Eukaryota > Metazoa > Chordata > Amphibia > Caudata > Salamandridae > Lissotriton > Lissotriton helveticus. Next base: position 1,138,948,368 of record NC_136061.1, on the reverse strand, counting down.
AAACAGCACATAAAAGTCTAATTCTTTCCACTCTGGTCGAAAAGCTCAGCCTAATGTAGTATCGAGAAGGATCCCTATGAAAAGGAGGTGCTATGAGGACTCCAGGTGAGATTTTGGGCACACTGATAGAAAAACCCAAGTCATGCAGCAGGGAGCTGTAGACTGCAGATGTGACCACACAATCACTGGAGTCCTGGCCCTCAGAAGTCAGTAGTTCAGGTAGGGAAAAACAAATTCTCTGAGATGAGACACTACAACTGCAATCACCTTTGTGAAGTCTTGTGGTGTCGATGTCAGCCCAAAAGGAAGGCCTGCAAATAGGTAGTGAGTCAAAACCACTATAAAGCTCAGGATCATCCTATGGGACGTCACGGTTGGTATATTGAAATACACGCCTTGTAAGTTGAGTAAAACCATCAAGTCTATTTGTTCAAGTGCCAGCACAACCCGTGCAAGTGACAGCATCTTGAACTTCTCCTTGCAGAAGATGATATTCAAGATCGTGGGGTCCATGATCCAACAATGACCACAGTTGTCCTTTGGAACGAGGAAGAACTGGTAATAGCAACCAAGACCAATCTACTGCTCTGGAACGAACTCCATTTCTCTTTTCTGAAGGAAGGTTGGCACTTCTTTGTAAAGAAGGAAGCAGTGTTCTTGCAAAAGGTCTGACCGGGGTGGAGGAAGGAATCGAGGGACAGGACTGCTGGAATGATGGGGTACAATGTGTAAGACCATGTGGCCTGAAGGTATGGCCTTCCAGGGCTGTGGAAAAAAGAAACTCAGCCTTTCCATCAGCCTCACATGAGCCGATAAGGGAGAACTAGAATTGCTTCTGTGCAATAGCTAGCAAAATAGACAAGGTGGAGGAAGTGAATGACTGTGTGGCTGGAAGTCCTCTACTCTTTCACAACTCCATGTATTGTTGTAGGATGTGGTTCTGTGACTGGGTGAGTGAGGGCTGCCTGGGTTGGCAGAAAAGGAGTCCTTTTCACAAAACTTTCAACACCCCGGATCTTCTCAAGTTTGGTGCTGCAGAACAAGGGAACGGACCCTGGCAGAACCTGCATTAAAATCTTCCAAGGCTGAGACTGCCATCCCTCTGAATAGTTTGGTGCCTTCAAAGGGAATTAGTGAGGACTGAACACAGAAGGAACATTGGACCTCCACCTTCATGATTGGAGATTGAATATGGACATCTAAGTTCCTTTCATGTATGTATTTGGGGAGTTGTAGCAGTTTCTTATCATGGTGCACAGACAACGTCTCGCTGGCTCAGAGTGTGTGTGCTATGAGCACAGTAAAAGAGTACTTGGCTGTTTTGTCAGCATTCCCCAGACTCCCAAACAAATCACCCTTGTTTAGATACCCCATTGCAATGAGCTTCCCAAAAAGGTTGAGCAATCTGTACTCTCCACCCCCTTTTGTTGTGCCCCAGTGGGACCTTAACCTTCTGTTGACTTTTTTGACCGGGTCTCAATTTGAGCTAATTTATTGTAAGTCCACCATTCACATCCTTTTTCCATGACAAGACAGTGTTACAAACCGGAGATGCTTTCCCCCCTAAAGTGGTAATTCCCTTTTATTTGGGCGAGTGCATCCCCCTTCCAACCTTCTTTCCTCTGAACCTTTCCAGGAATGAGGAGGTGCTGCACCGTGGGGGTCCTCTGTGAGCAGTAAGTTTTTACTTTGACTGTACCAAGGCCATCAGAATGGATGATCAGCTTTTTGTTGGGTACCATGGAAACAGAAACCAAAACCAGTTCATTTTGAAAGCTTGGGAAAAATGAAGTGCAGATGGTCTACATACCTCACCTTCCTTGGCCAATCTGGGACAATTAAAATGGCATTGGCACAGTCTTGACAAATCTTCCTCAAAAACACAAGAAAGCAAGGGTTTGGAGGGAAATCATGGTGCAGCTGAAAGTTCATCCTTAACTGAAAAGCATGCCTCGAGGGTACCCTCAACGGATACTAGAGGGCACAGTACTGCTGGCATTAAACCTTTTCAGATGAGGCGAAACAAGTCCACCTGACTAGTGCCTGTTAGAAATGGGGGTCTCTAGTTGGCAACGGGTTGCACCTTTGTCCAAGTGGGGATCCTTCTTTCTAGTCAGGGTAAGTGGGATACACTTCTAAAATAACCCCTGCTCACCCCCTTGGTAGCTTGGCACAAGCAGACAGGCTTATCTCAGAAGCAGTGCGTAAAGCATTTGTGCACACAAACAACAACATGAAAACACTACAAATGGACACCACACCAGTTTAGAAAAATAAGTAACTTATCTAAACCAAACAAGACCAAAATGACAAATATCCACAATACAGTAATCAAAATGTACTTCTTAGAAGGTAAAAACAGTTCTGTCCATGGCAAACTATAGATGCAACACTTTCAACACAAAGTACCTTGGAAGCATCACAATCCTAAACAAAAAACAGCTGCAAGGAAGGTGATGCGTTGGTTCCTTACACCCAAGGAAGGTGATGCATTGGTTCCTTACTTCAGGTGAGGTGATGTATCGGTTCCTTAATGCCATGCACGGGAGGTGATGCATTGGTTCCTTACTGAAGGCGAGGTGATGCATCAGTTTCTTACTGAGCAGGAAGGTGATGCGTCTGTTTCTTACTACGGCCCGGTGTTTTTGTAGACTTGGCGACCTGGGATCGGGATGCGTCGGTTCTCGAAGCGGTGGTGGTGGCAACGGCGCTGTGTTGGTTTCTTCCGCTGCGGTCCACCGATGTGTTGATTCTTGCAGATGCACAGCACGGCCTGTGTTCGAATCGGTGCGGTGATCTTGGACTTCGTAGATCGTTGCATGTGATTCGGCGTGCAGCAATTTCTCTAGCCGCGGGCAGTCACTGCGTTAGTTTCCTCAGCAGCACAATGGCAATGCATGGAAATTTCTTCAGCAGAGCCACGATGCGTCGGAAACAGTTGCGGATGCATCACGCTACTCGCAGTTGCGTCTCTTTTCCAGTCCCCAACAGCAGGAACAACCTCCAGAGGCCCAACACAGCAACAGGTACCTCTTGACAGGTCAGAACTCCCAGCAAGGCAGTTCAGGGGAGCTGGTAGTGAAGTCTGTGTGTCCCTGAAACATCAGAACAGGAGGCAAGCTCTACTTCAAGCCCTTGGAGATCTTCTTCAAGCAGGATACACAGCAAAGTATTATCCTCTCCTTGGCAGCAACAGCCGCTGAAGGCCAACCCCAAACAGCACAAAGCAAAGGGGCAGTACTTCTCCTTCAGCTCTCCTAGCTCTTCTCCTTGGCAGAGGTTCCTCTTTTTTTTTTTAATCCTCATATCACCAGAAAGCGTCTGCAATACTTTACAGAGCCGCTCCATCACACTATCCACCACTGCGGCCACTGCATTCACCCTGATCTGGGTACCTTTCCAAACCAACATCTTTGTTGGTGCCTTGGTATAATCATTGGACTGGATAGTCGATACCCAGAGAATTACTCCATTTCATAAAATCTGACCAAAAATAAGGGATGATCCCCTTTTCCGCTCCCTGGTCAAAGCGTGCAACTTTAATAGCTGCCCTAACCCAATCTTCCACATTCGGGGGTAAAGGATTCCTCCATTTTATGCAAATTTCACTTCTGGCAATCAAGATCAAATAAAATAACAGCCCTCTATGCGGCCGCCTCAGCAGCAAGAACTGTATTCAAATTGATCTCTCTGCAAAAGATATCGTTAAAGGCCAGTTCGATTCCACCTCAATAATCCCTCAGCCTCGGACATTCAAAAAAGAGGTTCCTCGAGTCCAAAAGTATTCTAAGGTTCTGGGGTATGGGTCCCATTATTTATATTCCATTTCTCCTTGTTCTCTGGCGGCAGAGAGGCTCTGTGCTCAGTCAAAGCCAGTTCTGCCCTCTCTGGTCCAGCTTCCCGGCAGGAGGTGGAGACAGCATTGTCAAAGGCAGACCAGTCCTATTCAGGTGCTTAGAAATCTTCTCCTCCTAGTCTAAATGCAGCTCTGGTCTATTCAGCCCAGCCCTGACTCATTCAGGAAAGGCAGGACACACATCAAACCGCCCGCCGAGGTTGTCTGAGAGAATGCACACCCCCAGCCCCTGTCATTCCAAAGCCAGTCAGTCCACAAACCAGCAGAGGCACCCAGAATGGCTAAGCAAGAAAATACCCACTTTTTAAAAGTGGTATTTTCAAACACACAATTAAAAATCACCTTTACTAAAAGATTCATGCATACTAGTTAGACTCCATATGCCTACCTTGTCCCAATGGGAAGATATACAAATAAGAAGTTATACATAAAATCCCATTCTATCCTATGGGACAGATAGCCTTTCCATTGTGAAAAACAAATTACACTGTAGTTCACTATCATGACATGTCAGAGACACCAGGACATGTCATTCCTCTCACATACACTGCACCCTGCCCACAGGGGTACCTGGGCCGACATTAGGGGTGACTCACATGTAATAAAAAGGAAGGTTAGGACTTTGCAAGTGGGCACATTTGCCTGGTCCACATGGCAGTAGAGACTGCGTGCAGACACTGCAGTGGCTGGTCTGAGTAACCTTTGCAAGGCTGCTTGTGTGGGTGGCACAATGAGTGCTGTAGGTCCACTGGCAGCATTTGATTTACAGACCCTCAGGGCATACAGTGCACTGTACAAGGGACTTAGTAGTAAATCAAATAAGCTAATCCTGGAAACAGCAATCCATAATAACAATTTACACAAATAGCATATGCACTTTGGGCACTTGCCACTATTGATCAGTGCTAGAGTCCTAAACCCAACAAAAACATGGTCAAATGCAGGAGTATAAAAAGCAAAAAGTCGGGGCATAAACCCGGTGGAAATGTCAGGTCTAACATACCCGCTTGGCACAGATGTCCAAGGCTACTTTTGGCAGAAGACACCACTTGTGGTTGGCATACAACACCAGCTCAAGCTGTTGGTCATAACATTCAGAGACCCCACCAGGTGACTGTCTGATAACCAAATCCGTTGATGGTGTGCACAAGTTCAGAACCTCAATGCCTCTAGACACCTACTCTCCTTTGTTTGTTCATACACCACATTGGATATTATCTGTCAAGATCTGGACAGACAGACCTTGGATGGATGGGAGGAAAGCCTTGAGTGCCAGCCAAATAACTAACAGCTCTAGAAGTGTGATATGCATCACCTGTTCCTCTGGAGGCCAGAAACACTTCATCTCCAGATGTGCTCCCCATCTTACAGGGGTAGTAAGTGCTATATAAATGAGATTAAAATTACATTGGAGGCATCCATTACTACTGTGGCCACAGCTGGAAGAGGACTGAAGGGCATCTCTCTGTGAAGGCCTACCTTGTTCCACCACCAAACCACATCTGCCGCAGCTTCCTGGGAGACCACGATGGTATCTGACATATTTCCTTTGAGTTGGAACCAATGCAGAGCCCTCCTGTAACAAAGTGCATACATGAGCAGTACGATACGTAAAGCTAGCACACATAGCAGGCAAAAGACCCTCAGGATTAGAACACTGGCTCCTTTCATGAAGGATGGGACCATCACCAGATGTTGTGGATCATCTATGGAGGAGGTAAATCATGGAGAAGGGTAGTTTCCAGTACGAACCCTATGAACAGGAGATGTTGAGAGGGCTACAGGTGAGATAAGAGTCTGTTTACAGAAAAACCCAGGTGGAACAGTAGAGTTGCTGTTGACTGCATCTCCTGCTCTGGCACCCACTACACCTCTCCTTTCAACAGGAGCACTGCCACCTCTTGTTTCAAGATGGTGTTCTGGCAGGGGGTTGGTGGGCAGAAGGAACCTGTAGGAAGAAGAGTAGTGTATACCTCCTTTCTATTATCTGAAGGACCCACTGGTCAGAAGTAATTGCCTTCCAGACTGGTAGCCAGGAAGACACTCCACTTCCCAAAGGCTCGAGATGTGAGATGTGCTTGGAGAAACAAACGAGTGCTGCTTTCCTTGCGGTGCAGGGCATGAGGAGGAGGAGGAGGTGGAAGGAGCCTTGATGAAGATATCCACACAGCCTTTGCATGTGGCTCTACCTCTACACTGCCTGACTAGAGAGTTTTGGAGCTGTTGTGCCTGTCACTTGAGGGACTGCCACTTGTGAAAACTAAACCCTGATGAAGTAGAATGCCATTTCTTTGAGGCTGCTGGAGACCCAAGGATCTGGCAGTAGCCTTGAAGCATTCTAGGGCTCTGTGTTTTAGCACTGAATAAACACAAGCCATCATAAGGAAGATCCAGAAGAGTGGCCTGGAAAACTATGTAAAGCCAGGCAAGATGATTGACCACCACTGAAGCGGTTGAAAAAGATTCGATGGTATGTTTTAGGCATTGTGTCCCTCTGTGGTAGCCTCAGAGAAGTGCACCTTTATGTCATCTGGGACATGAGGAGCAACTAATTGGGCCATTTTCCATATGGTGTGGGTGTATCTCACTATGAGGCAGATGGGATTCAGGGCGATCAGTGCAATAATGAAAGTGGAAAAGATGTTCTTGGCCCCAAGTCTTAATATGATTCAATTCTGTTGAAGGAGTAGACAGGAAAACTCCCTGATACTTGAACCTGCACAGCAAGAAGCTTGGATGACCAGGCTCTTTGGAGACAGATGAGACGACAGGAAGGAAGGATCCCCTAGGGCTGGCCAATAGCATTTCGTCACTAGCCTATTCACTGCTGGGGTTTAAGCAGGCCTCTCCTCCCACACCATCATGACTGGTTCCAGCAGGTCATCACTGAAAAAAGGAACAGGCTCCAAAGTCAGTGCTGAGGGCAGGAAGACCTCTATGAGGACATTGGTTTTGACATTCTCTGTAGGTAGCCTCAAATCCAGTACTTCTATGGCCTTCTTCACCAAGGAGTGGAAAGACTTGCCTTCTGGGGTTGGAGTGCCTGAAGGAAAATACATCTCCAGCTCAGTAGCCAAACCACTGGCAGAGGTTATTCATGTGAGAAGGTGGGTTGGTATATGCTGTCCAGTAATTAAAGTGGGCCCCTTGTACCAGTCCACATGACCCTTATCATGTATGAGGTCAAAGATAACCTTTATTGAAAGCTATCCTAGTGGTAGCTATGAAGAGCAGCCTTCAGGCTTAATCTTGAAGGAATGTAAAGCAACTTGTTTTATCAGAATATCGAGACACCAGTGTTACCTATCCCAGAGGAGCCCGGTGCATAGGTGTCAAGTGGTGTTGAAAACCTTTGTCGTCTTCAATGGAGAGCTGCAAAGAAGTACTGCTGCCAGGAAGGCGAAGAGTGTCCAGTGGAATCCAAGCCTGGATTCAATGTGAGAAGAACCTGAAAGCAGAGGGGACAGAGTCTGGGTCACTTCTGGTGACCAGGGGCTCGGTAGTCGAATGCTCACCAATGTCAGGTGCTTCAGGTGCAAAGAAGGGTTGTTTGACTCTGCAGCCACAGAGACCAGGAGACGTCTAGGACTACTAAAATCCGTAGGTGAGCTGTCCCACGAAGGATGTCGAGAGCTGAGGGGTTGATGTCTGGCTGGAGCACTAACAAGCCTTGGCAACTGCAACTCACACGGTCAGAGGAAACAGCTTACGGTGAGGACCAGCAAGGTACTGGGGACTCTCCAAGCAATGGAGAGGCATGGCATGTCTGGAGCAACCAGGTAAGCCCAAGAATTCACAAGGTGACCCTCGCCAGGACCCACAGGACAACGGACCAGGGATCGCCAGGAGACCTCAAGCAAGTATGCAAAGGACCAGCCCACAGGATACTCGTGGAGTGGGGGACGAAAATCTTCAGTGCAAATACTGCTCGGGATCAGGACTACACGGAGTCCAAAGCACAGGCTCAGGAATCCTCACTAAGCATATACAACTGCAAAACCACGCGGTACACAGGGGTTCTGGTTGCACGGTCCCCACGAGGGATACTGGTTTCAGAATTGCTGAGAGGGCAGATCGACTAAGGCTGAAATCTTCAGAGAGCCCAGGAGCTTGGGAGAAGCAAACCGGGTAGATGCGTGTAGGTGCCTGCTTTTGCAGGGGAGAAACTCCTTTACTCCAAGGGAGATTCTTCAGTCGTGCAGTCTCGTGCATGCAGTCAAAGTACTTGGTTTCTTCTTAGCAGAATCTTGTCCAGGTAAAATCTAAAGTCTGTGATCAGGTAACCCACTTTATACCCATGGGAAGGGGTTGGATAGATTCTGTGGACCCTCCTGTGGGAGGGGCAGGACAGAGGGGTGGCTACACCCATGTCCTTTGTCTAGTTTCAAACCAGAGCAGGAGCCAATGGCTCCTAGAACTGGTTTGAGCCGGACTACGCACAGGGACACCAGTGCGGACTTTCTGGCACACGGAGAGTGCACCCACCCAGCCCCAATACACTAAATCCTGTCTGGGAGGTGGTTACAGCTCCCTGTGACAGGATGCCTATGGTCATACCTTCCTCTGCGCAAGCTTGGCTCAGCAGCAGGAGGGCAGACCCATGTTTGTGGCTGGCAGCATCTATTTTGTGCTGCCCAGATCGAGAAAGTTGGTACCGGGTATAACTGTGACCCACATATGTCCCTCTAGAAGGGTGGAATCATACCTCCACACCAGTTACTGGTGTGGAGGTCTACTTCCCCGGCTTTTACCCCCCCACTCCCCGGAATATCTCCCCTTGACAGATTTTTCCCCTACCTATATGTTCCTTTCTGTTTGTCTCAACCTTACTTGTAACTAAAATTGCCTTGCTCTAATAACTGTGTAACCTTTGTAAAGCTGTAACCTGCAATTTATTGTCCGATACCTCCGGGTCTAGCCAGCGCTATATAAAACCTTTAAAATAAATAAATAAATAAATCCAAGGTGTTTGACGCCAAACACAACAGGTTTCCTAGCAGCCGTTTTAAAGTTAGCATTTACTGTGAGGTTATAATGCACTTAGACATATATGTCTGGCTGCATCACAACAACCCCAGAGAATGGTCTCTGAAGGCTGCAGAGGGGCTCTGCTCATGGTGCAAGCACCATCTTACACAGTCTGCAGTAGCAGTCCTGTCTTGTCAATTTGGATGGCCTTTCATGGGTGGCATAATACATGCTGCAGCCCATGGGAGGCCAATCTGGAGTGTACCTAAAGTACATGCATTGCAATTTATAGGAGTCCTGGATAGCAGGATCCCAGTCAGACTAAGCCAAAAACAGTGTGACAAAAGCAAAAAGTGGGGGTAACCATAAGCAGGAGATACTAGTTTCCTACAATTCACACCAAATGAGCCAGTTGCTCCACAATCCAGAGATTCTGAGGATCAGAATCAGAGTTGAAGAGCTCATGAATCCTTTGGCCGTAGGCCTTGTGTTTCTGCTGGTACTGCTCTTCCACCAAAAGGATCTGGGCCTCCCTCCTGGACTTTTGATTTCAGCGAAAAGTAGTGCCGGAGGCATGGAGTCTGGGGTTGGCAGCAGAGGAGGTGGCGTCTGCGGTCTATGTGGTGGAGGCAGCCATGGAGGCAGAGATGGAGCAGCTTACCTTTTTCCGATGTAAAAGGAGGAACCAGAAGAGTGCAAGATGCCTCAGACATGGCCACAGAGGCATAAACATTTGCATGCTATACAGCTTCATGGGGCAGAAGGAGCTGTAAAGGGAGCCATCGCCGTTCAAAAATGTTAAACATAACATTAAGAAACACTACTGGGTCAGTACCAGGCACCAAAAAGCCTGGATAAGCAGGAGGGGGGACTGGTTGGCTCCAGGGTCTGCTCCGGTTGTGGTGTCTAAGATGACCCACCAGTTGGAGCTGGCAAATCCTCCAATTCTAGCTCAGAGGATAAAGATCCTGAGGGAGACAGAGGACGTTGAGGAGACTTATTTTTGCTGTTCTTATATTTCTCATGCTTTTTCCACTTACTGGATGAATGTGAACGTGACTTTGAGAGACGTCGGCCTCTCCTCTCATTTGGGGCCATAGCAATGAACAGTTTTAGCCTCCTGTTATTTAATTGCCTTGGTGTGCATGCTATGGCACGACTTGCAGGACCTAGAGTCATGGCCCAACCCCAAGCACAAGAGGCATATAGAATAGAGGTTGGTAATGGACATGTGGCCCTCACAATTTCTGTGTGGAAAAAGTTCACACAACCCTAAAAGAGCAAGCTCCAGATCCAAAAAGGCACAGAAAAAATAGAACTGGCATCACTGTGCCAGGGTGGGCGGTCTATGATGTCTTTCTGGGATTGTTAAAAAGGTGAGGAATCTACCAGTAGAAGTATTTATCTATTCCATGGAAGGTTGCTCTGACAAAAATAAGGGGTCACCCGGATCAGAACTATACCTCCTGGCAATGGACCTATTGACGGCAGGCGAAGAGGACTGTTTGGACAATGTAGCTGGTAGGTCTAGGAGAGCCTCATTAAATGGAAGAAGAAGCTCTGAGGTGTAGACAGAAAACGGTTAGATTTAGTTTCCGTTGTAGGTAGAGGTAATTCCAGAAGGCTAGTTGCCTTTCTAACTATGGAGTGATAGGGGGGTGATCCCAAGGGAAGGGGTTCTGCTGAGTCCAAACAGGTCTGTGTCAAGGACATGGTGGGGAGGCTTGACCTCTAGAAAAGCAATCAGCATGAAAAACACGCCCCCCAGCCTGGGAAGCATTTTTCATGTTGAGAGATACAGAACTTTCAGCTCTGGGGAGGTGCCAATTCAGTTCAGTTCAGTTCTTTATTTATTTCAATGGTTAAAAACCATCATAAAAACTACACAATGCATTACAAATCAACATATAGTCATTTACATTGTTACTCTGATCATTACACTATTAAAAACACATGTTAAAAAAAAGGGAATTCTTATTTACAGACATTAAACAGAAGGAGGGAGCAATTTGTTCATTTCATCCTACATTATCCCCTGGTATTTCTTAGTCTGACCACAATTTAAAAAAACCTCAAAATAGAACACAGAGTGCGCATCTCGGTTGCTCTTTGGAGGAATAATAAGGCAGTTTTAGCATGGTAAATTTTTGACTCCTTTAAAATATCCACTAAAAATCTTCGACGCGGGGTTTTATAAAAGGTGCCAATTCTACTAGCCTCTGTCATGACTTGGAAGTCCTGCAAAGGCTCTTGAGGATTTTCTTGATCTTAGTCTGTGCAACATAGATCATACAGAAAGGGGTACTCACAAGTTTGTTTTTCCTCTATAAGACAATATGCCTCCCTTCTGGACCTAAGACAGGTGTCAGGTTTGAGAGCTGGCAATGGTTTGCTCTGGAGGCAGTGTCAGCAACAATGGTGTCAGGACTACAATCTGGGTCATTGGCACCACAGGGGGAGAAGGCCATGTGGAAACGGTGTCAGAGCCAATGGTTATGCCAGGAGAGCAGTCCACAAAGGAAAGGGGGGGAGGGGGGCAAAAGGTATCATGGGAACACCTGTCACCCAGAAGGCAGACATCATCCCCAAAGGTTCAATGGGGGCACAAAGGTGCTCCAGGAAGTGCCATAGCCCATTGGAAGACCTCAAACTTAGTCTTGTGGTCCGTCATTGGAAAGTCCAAGTAAAGCTGGGGATCTGAAACAGAGGGCTGTTGTGCCGGTACAGGGATCTCCACCGGTGCCGGATCCTGTAGCAATGGTTCCTCAAAACAACGCTGGCTCTGATGACTCCAAAGGGGATATTTGCGCCTACCTTCTTTCTTGTGTTTGCAGCTGTGCCTGCTCTTTTGTGTGTTTCTTGTGGAAGAACCTCGACTCAGACGACGCCAGAGACTTGGAACAGGGCTTATACTTATGATGCCTCTGTAGTCACTGGCCTTGGCAATAAACCAATTATTTTCCTGTTCTTTAATGGTTTTAGAGTTCATACTGTGACACAACTTGCAGGATTGTGCACCTTGATCAGAACCGATGCACCACAGACTCATGGTGTGTGCATCAGTAATGGATATTTTTCACTCAGACCATTTAGGACACATTGTTGCACTAGCAGAAGAAAATGTGTTAAAAAGCTAGCTCTAGAACCACGTCGAAAGGCGTGAAAAAAGGAAATGGACATTGGTATGATGGTGGGAGTGCTTTATGGAGTCTGCGACATGAAAGGGGTGTAATTTCCAGCATTGAACGGAGCTGGTGCCCCCTAATGCCCGGGAAGAGCTATGGAGGAAAGTTTTCCAGGTAATTCTGGTGCCAGTGGGAGTGATGAATCTTCAGGTAGAATTGTCCATTTGAATGTTCTCTGCCTTATCTACAGACTGTGGATATGTGTGGTCAATAGAAGGACTGGGAATCCATTAGGATATGTACATGCATTCTATTTAATGAGTTGTGAGTTTAAGATTGGTGAAACAAGACGGTTGCACAAGATAGCTTACATCTCTCACAATCAGTAAGCATGCCAATTGCACTCCAGATGCGTTTGTGGTAAGCAGCTGTTGGAATCAAGTGCTGTTGAATACTTCAAAGACTTAGTTCATTAAAGTACTTTGGCTGTGAGAGTTAAGTTTAGAGTGCTAGGTTAATGTGTTCCTTTGTAAGGTATTAGATTGTGTCTCTTGATGGACAGTGGTTTTGTGAACATGATGCAGCTAAGGTAAATGTTCTCTTTATGCAGTGCTAGATTGCTAGATGGATGTGTGATGCTCTGTCTTCATGTGTACTTTTGAAGAAGATATTCACCTTCAGCCTCTTTGCAGCCTTAAGGACAGCTGTTCGTTTAATCTCATCAAGGAGGTCATTTACTCTCTAAATCATTATACGAATCTGAGCAATCTGAACACTTGTGTTATGATCAGCCATCTGGGCTCAGTAGGAGTCCTGCATCGGAGTGGGAAGCACTGCCCCAAGAAGATCGAGTGAGTGGCAACATTATAAAAAGTAAAGAAGACACAAACTACCCATACCCACTCCCACGCTATGCTTCGACAACGTGAAGCATCTTTCACAGGGCAGGTAATGCACACCGCACAACGGTGCCGCCAGCAACAACAGGAGCCCATCCCAACGAATCATTCAAGACCAGTGTTCGACCTGCAGCGCAGGAAACGCCGTCATTCAGACACAGAGGCACAAAGATCGCGGAGGTGTACAAGTGGTTTTCTCATGGCTCCTTCTCCATCTGCCACAGATATCGCTACAAGAAAGAGCTCAGTTTCGGGCCAAATGAGAGGGATTCCATCTCCTCGCACCCTCATCCCATCAGAGAATCATGTTGCTGAAGACTGTGGTGAATGCGACGCTGCTAAGTTATTGTTGATCGCCTAAGTCGACGGGTATACTACGGCCACTTCAAGGTGCCCGTTCCATGCCACGAAGAGTGGTCTAGTCTGTTTCTCCACCAGTAGCAGGATTAGCTCCTAGGTTGGCAGTGGTTACAGAACCGCTGTGGAAATGCTCAGGTCCCCTTCCCTATGGGCTGGTCAGCAAACAGCGGGGTGGCATACTCTGCTACACAGGGGCCTTTTCATCTGTCCACTGAAAGACCACTTTGGGGGAGTCAAAGAAAAAAGTCTGAGCTAGGTATACAACCATAAGTTTGGCAGGGTAGAGTAGCACGTAGCCGATGTAAAGTTCTCATAATTTCCTCTTTGCTTCCATGACGGATTTGCGTTGCTGCTGCACCATCTTTGGTTAGTCCGATCAGAGCAGTATTTTGTGAAACAGTTACAACAGGGTGCCCTGGATGTGAGCGTGCCACCCCCATCATGATAGTGAGGGATGCAGATGAAAAAAGGCCTGGCGGGGCATCCCAAGGTTGGCCGTGGGACCAGGGTCTGGTGCACCCATTCCACAACAAACCAAGAGTATGTGTACGTCGGTATAATACAACTAATCCATGAATGACTCCGGGATGACCCTTCGCAGCCCTCTGGAAATGCAAGTAGGCAGAGGTTTTTCTGTCTGACCCTCCCCTTCACATCTTTGACTCTTGCAGGCAACTCTTTGGTTAAGGAAAAGAGCTTTGATATTGTTTTTTGCATTACTGACACAGAGGTCACCACTTCCATCACTCTCTCCTAGGTTTCCGTTATTCTTTCCACTGCACAGATCTTGCCGCAAGAGCATGACATCAGCTCCCACTAACCCAATTTTGGCACCCAAGACATCTTGCGACTGATCAATGGCAGTAATAATTTTGTTCATGTCCGACTTAGCACTCTGCACTCGGCCTCTGGCTTCAGCCCCATCGGACCTTACTGGCTGGTGCGTTAACTTGATTGCTGCTCTTTGTTTGTCTTGTAGAGGCATCTTATCTTTGACCATGGTGCTATCCTTAGGGCAGTAGATCGGATTGGAATTCTAACCTTTGTGGCCCACCAGCCCTGGGAGGACTCAGGGTGGCACGAGCTGTCACGCTGGGCCAGCTGGGAGCTCAATGAAGGTGGCTGGGTGCCCCAGACTGTCTATCCCGCTGTCGAGATTTGGGCGACATGAGGGAGAAATCCAGTTTCAGCACCTGTGCACCCGGTTAGACGTTCCACCAGGGGAGCAGAGAGGTTTGAAATCCACCTACAGGATGGTCTGGATGGTCTCCAGCAGCCCAGCCAGGCATCAGAAGGCCTCAATACAGCCATCTACTACCCCTCCTTTGCAGGCTCCTCAAGAAGACACCCTTAGGCCCTGGATGTTTCCCTATCTCAGCCCCTCTCGCTCACCTTCTCCAGGGCTGCAGTAGGCTCACCTCCCTTCTTGGGCATCACGAGTTAGGCCAGCTCCTGGACCCCGTCACCCTCCAGCAGCACGGCCCCCAACGGGAGTCCGACTGCCCACACATTACCCAGGTTTTCAGTTTGCTTATGTGTGACATTTCCATGAGTTTTGAAGAATCACCAAAGATATTGTTGTTGTATAGGTAGTTTTATTGTCATAGATCAGGGGCCTCTGGGACACAGCTTCACCTTCCCACATAGGCTTGGAAACTCATTCCAACCCTCCAGCTCCCAGTAACCTAGTAACCCCAAGATTCTACATGTTCTACACAAATCATAAGGAAACAAACTTGCATGTAAATATAACACATCTCCCTTCTTAAAATAAATAAAATAAATAAACAAACTAATAAAACCTTTTTACAATAAAGAAATATTACTATGCACACACATAGTCATCAAATCTTTTAGGTCTTACATGACAACGTTCTGAAGATCTTCTAATCAAGGTATTGGAAACATAACGAGCGTGAGCAGATGATTCCTTTTTGTCAAGCATTCCACCAAAATTAGAACACGCTCTTTGATGAGATCCTGCAAATACTTTTAACTCAGTATCAGAACACAATGACATTTTTCTTGTATTCCACCAATTTCCGTCATCGAACATCACACTGTTCCCCTTTACACAAACCACTTTTTTTGGAGATGACCATTTCGACCAACCCTTCCTGGATTTATCACCCACAAACACTCTGACAAACATGCCTTGAGTAAAGACACGCTTGGCATGACAATGTTCTTATTGTGGCGATCACAATAATCCTTTTGATACTTCTGTACTCTCTCTCGTAATTTTCCTAAATCTACCTCATGTTTACCAGCTCTGTTCATCCATGCTGGCACAGCTTGAGAACAAGGAACCCTTCCCTTGAGAAGAGAAAAAGGTGTTTCTTTAGTTACAGAATGTGGTGTTGTGCGATACGACCACAACATGTTCCTAACATGATCCCTCCAAGGTTCCCCATTGGTGCATGCCAACTGAACACATTCCACTAACACTCTATTGAAGCGTTCAACAAGACCATTACCCCATGGATGATAAAGAGGAGTGGTGCTGTGCTTTATAGCCCATCTACCCAAAAAGGACTTAAACTCTACTGAAATAAATTGTGGCCCATTATCCGTGATAATTTCAGCTGGACACCCTTCTCTTCTAAAAATGTCCTCACAGAAAGAAATCACATTACGAGATTTAATCTCCTTCACAAAAGCAACCTCAGGCCACTTAGAAAAATAGTCAATCATGACTATTGCAAATCTCTCTGATACACCCAGAATATCAAAAGGACCACAAATGTCTATCGCTAACTTCTCCGAGGGACCCTTGGGCAATGAGGATGACACAATTTCAGTCTCCCTAGAACAATGAGTCTTGTCACTACATGCGCACGCAATGCAATCACGGACAAAACGCTCTATTTGAATATCCATGCCTGCCCACCAGAAATTCTCCCCACACTTACTTTTCAAAGCAGACATGCCTCCATGTCCCTCATGCAAAATCTTTAACAACCTTTCTCTTAAACTAACCGACACTACCAACCTATCCCCTCTCCTGAGTAAATCATCAATGACGTTTAATTCAGACCATACTAACTTGAATGGCAACAAGTCCTTATGTGCTCTCCAACCTTGTTCATCACACAAAACATCTCTTACTTTCCCTAAAACTTCATCTTCATCTAAAGCCTTTTTCCAATCTGCTAGACTAATGGCACTGCATACATCCTCCACCTCAGGTACAATCCAATCCTCCTCCTTAAAATCTTGTCCAACATCCAAAGGTAACCTTGATACACAATCAGCATTTATATTCTTTGCCCCAGGAATATATTTAGTGTCAAACACATATTCCTGAAGGCGATACAACCATTTAGCTATCCTTGGAGTAGCTTTGCTTGCTCCCTTTGTAGAAAAAAGATCAATCAATGGTTTATGATCTGTATGCAATTGAAAATGATTTCCCCATACAAACATTCTGAAATACTGCACGCCCCACCAACAGGCTAGAGCTTCCCTCTCAATTGTAGAATAAGTGAGTTCCGCACCCTTCAACGTGCGAGACGCAAAAGCTACAACTCTTTCAACACCATCATGTATGAATAAGTACAGCAACCAAACCATAGTTACTGGCATCCGTAGAGACAATAATTTGATCAGCAGGATCAAAAGGTTTCAGAGAGACAGCGTTTGCAATACATTTCTTGATGGAGTCAAAACTTTGTTGACAAGCAACAGACCATTCAAATTTTACCCCTTTCTTCATCAATTTCCTAAGTTCATACACTCTGTCTGAAAAATGATCTACAAACGTAGAATAATATTCGGCAAGGCCAAGAAACAACCTTAACTGGTCCTTATCCTTTGGAGCCGGTGCTTTTTCAATCGCTTCTACCAAATTTTGTTTGGGTTTGACACCCTCATTGGATAAGGTGTGACCAAGATACTCAACCTCCCTCATGCCAAATTTGCATTTTTCCCTAGCCACTGTCAAACCAGCATCCACTAGTTTCTTGAGAACTTTTTCTAGATTACAATCATGATCGGATTCATTTTCTCCCCAAACTAAAACATCGTCCTGGAATACTACCACTTTATCTAAACCAGACAGAACCAACTGCATCACCCTTTGAAATAAAGCCGAAGCGGACGCCAACCCAAAAGGCATGCGTATAAATTGAAAAGCTCCTTCAGGAGTAATAAAAGATGTAACATGTTTGGAGTCTTCATGCAATAAGATTTGGTGGTACGCATTTGATAGATCCAAGGTAGTAAAATGTGTACCTCCTTTCACAGTGGCCAATAACTCATTTATCCGGGGAAGGGGATGGCGGTCAACCCAAATTTTTATCATTCACATCCCTTAAATCGGTGCACATCCTAATCTTGCCATTAGGTTTTTTAGCTAAAACAATCGGATTTAACCAATCCGACACCTCGATGGGTTCAATCACCCCTGCATTGCAAAGTCTATGTAGTTCTTCTTTCAATTTGTTTCTTAAAACAAAAGGCACATTTCTAACTTTATGTACTTTGGGAACAGCATCCTCTTTAAGAATGATCTTGTGCTTGAATTTTTTAAGGCAGCCCAATTTTTCACTGAATAACTCAGGAAATTTGGTATACCATTTGGAGGTATCACCAGAAGACACAGCTAGTACCTGTAAAGGGTGATTTGGATTTAAAATAATACCAAGAGCTCTTTGATCTTTCCACCCCAACAGAGACTTGCCTTTATGAACTATATACAGTTTTACTATAGTTTTCCTACCACAAAATAACAATTCTGTTTCAATAAATCCAATTATAGGTAATTTTACACCACAATAACCTTTTGGAAGTACATCTGTTGATTGTAATTCCTCCAACTTTCCTCCTATACTTTCCCACGTGAATTTGTCAATTATGGTAAACGGAGAACAAGAATCCGCCCATACTTGTACATGCTTGCCCCTTATCTTGATGTTGCATTTAGGAGGATGATAACCCTCATGTTTATCTACATCGCATTCCAAAACTTGTTCTTGTTCAATTATCATGACTTCAAAGTCATCATCCTCAGCAATGTCATCATTATAATCTATGTCCACCCCATGATCAAAATCGTCAACCAAATTGACTGCACTCTGAGACGGACCAGATGACTTACACCATCTTGCAAAATGTCCTAGTTTTTTACATTTATGACACCTAGTTTTAATGGCAGGACAAAAATTCGCATCAGCGGTATGCTTTGGACTACCACATCTAAAACAATATTTGGATTTAGGTTTGAAAACATCTTGTTTACTATCCGTAAAAGTTTTCTGAAAACTCTTCTTCTGAGTTTTATTCACAAAATGAACAGATTCATTATCTTGCACAACTTTTTTGGAAACACCATTGAGTTCTTTCATGTACCTGGAAGTATTTTCCATTCTCTTGGCAACTGACAAGGTTTTTTCTAAAGTGGGGTCTTTAAATCAAGAAGTTTATCCTGTATTCCGAGATCTGACATTCTATTAATCAATTGATCTCTTATAATATCGTCTCTCATGGTATTAAACTTACACGTGACTACTAACATTCTTAAACTCGCTACATATTGCTCAATGGATTCACCAGAAGATTGTGCACGTGAGAAAAATTTGTGTCTTTCGACAACCACACTAACTTTTTTACCAAAATTATCTTCTAAAGCCTTTATAGCAAGTTCATACACATCCACATTACTATCACCAGAAGACTCACTATCAATAATAGTTTCCACACGTACCGTTTCCATCAGTGGTAATGTTTTCAATACATTTCTTCCCTCAAGACCCAAAAATTGTTTTAAAATAGCCAATTTTCTTTTTGGAACATAGACATCACCACCAATAGCTTCCAAGTAAGTCTCATATGTTTCCTTCCAATGCTCCCATAGCATGCATGGTTGACCAGGATTCTTTAAGAAAAATGGTGGCGCCGGAATAATTTGGGAAGACATTCATAAAAAAAAATTGATGTGTTTTGTTCCTGGAAATATAAATATAATTAAAAACACACTCTAAAATGATGGAAAACTCAAAATAATAATCATGGAGATATGTCTAATAATTATATAAATGTTGTTGATATACCAGTAATGTTGATTAGGTGTGTGTATCACCGTTGATAAGAAACACACAAGGATTCTTAGTGTGTGTATCACTGAAGATTGCCGAAAGTTTCCGAATTCATGACAGCACAATGAAAAGAAAAACTGAAAATGTAGGTGTGCGTATCACCGTTGAAGAAAGTTACGCACAAATGTGGATAAAACACTGTTTAAAGACAATAAATATAGCCGATTCTTGAAATTGCATCCCAATCCAAAATGGCAGCACGTTCAGTCACGTACATCGGGAAATGACGTTGCCAGTAGAAACGAGGCTTCCGAGAGTAAAGTTCCAAGCTCAAGCGCGTCACAGAAGAACTGCAAGGAAATGTCTGCGCGCGTTGCTTCGAAGCATCAGCACGGGGATGGCAATCGGAATTTCAAAGGTAAACAGCAAATGCCATGATAACGAAAAATGAAAGATAATGCATGCCGAAGATCAAAATGTTGTGAAAACGCTGGCGAGATACACATCACTAGCACAAGTGAAATCCAATCCAGATACCACACGGATGTGATCACAAAGCAATGACAGTCTGTAGCTTGACCGGCAAAATCAGTCCAAGATAATTTGTAAGCTCAAAAAAATGTAATCAATCCGCCAAACAGGCGTTAAATAGAATAATTTTTGGCATTAAGAATACACAAAAAGTTGAAGAATGAGGCATATAGTGCGTTTGTGTGATATTTCAAGCCTTGTAATAATGCGGTATTTGTTAAGCTCAAACAATTACCCCAAAGGCGCTGGAGGCCATCGGAAAGAATAAGCAAGCTATTGCCCAGTCATATGGTGCTGGGCTTACCTGCCTCCGGCGATCAAACCGTTAGCCCCGTGATCTGGAGTCAGCTGTCCTGGCCGCTGCACCACACCTTTTCCATGAATGACACTTTATTGCAAGTGGAATAAGACAGTTGCATCTACGTCAAGGGATACATTTTAGAAATGATGTCCTTATCGTGTAGTGACACGTCCATAATGCGTGAATTGACCCAGGCCGCTGTACATGATAATCAGAGAAGTCCTTCTTTAGCACAAGTGAGATGGCTTGCTCAGAATCACAGAATGTTTAGCCGAGGCTGGGATTCGAGCCCTCTTCTACGGTTCTAAAATAGACAGGTATGGTCACTAGGCCACATCTCGTCCCGCCTCCTTCTCCTTGTACAGTTCTCAAATTAGGCCCCTCTTTTACTGCCGTTTAAACTGACTCCGATTTTGACATGTATTTAGAAGCTTTGTTTTGCGGCTGGACATCCACATCTGTTTGATACTATGATAAGCAGGGGGTGCCTTTTTTACATTATTTAGGTGGATGTGTGGTTTTGTGTTTCGGTCTTCAAATCTCTGAAGTTCGTTTTGCTTGGATATGAGTTTTTGATAGTAGGATATTTCCACGTCATAAGATATTGAGAATCCTATACCTCCCGTTGCACACTAGCGCCTTCGTGTGGCCTTTGAAAGAACAGTACTCAGAGCTCAGCTTGTATATGTCTGTCCCAGCAAAGCGAGAAACTAGAACACACTTCAGGAGATGGTTCTTTTGCGTGATAATCACAGGCATTGCGGGAAAATTACCGGAAATGCGTTATTCTAACGTAAGATGCATGGCATTTGGCCGGGCTGTGCGCACGAGGAAGCCAGTCACCTCCTCCATCTCCCACAGTGCCCAGGACACTGTCACTGCAGCAAAGAGCCACCAGAAGATTCCACTGTCACCGTCACAAACCAATCCAGCCAGACTCCTCTTTGTAGCTCTGCTGGCCTTCCACACACCAGGTGATGCCCAAAGGCAGCTCATCCAAGGCAATCAGGGATATGCACGCTGTGTAGGCCATGCCCAGCATCTGCGGTGCTGTAGCTCCTCTCCGTCCACCATCCCCACAGGAAGATAGGGCACCCAGAGAAGTTTATTCTAATGTCCTGCTATCTGATTGGCAGGATAGAGGGATATTGAGGCAGGAATCGGAAGGCTTTAGGGCAGATGGCTCAGAGCTGATTTAGGTTGTGGCTGTCATGCTGGAGTACAGACACCCCCTTAATTTGTACTTTTTTAGTGTTGTATAAGCTTTGTGATTAGAGGTGTGTGCAGCTGTGAGTACATTGATATACAGGTATTTGACTGTGCTGTATGTGTGGAGAATGTCTGGTTTAATTAGTATTTTGGATGTTAGCATGTGACGAGTGATTGGAGATACATACTGATGTGATAGCCAACTATCTTGCATGTTTATGCTGTGTTATACGGGCGTGCAGTGCTCCAATGTATCCAACACAAACTTTGAAATGTAAAACAGATCAATTTTGTTATGAAAGGAATGCTAGGCGAAGAAGTCCATTTCAAATGAGAATTAGACAGATGGGTGAGGTCATAGGTCCTCTTCCCTGCTCACATTTAGCCATTGTTGTGCTGGGGTGGGGTTACCATTTCCGTGTTAGTATGTTCTGGGGATCCATTGATATCCAATGCCTAAAATGTAGTCACAGCTGACTAGGAGATTTCAAAATACTATGATGATCCATAGTGTGGACCATTGATTTATCAATAGCAATCTTGCTGCAGAGACCAGATTCGGCCATTCCTTGGAGCTTGCTTAGGATTTCCATCTAACCTTCATTCAAATACTCTCCATCGTGACACTGCTGCTACTCTGAAAACTTACAATGAGCAATGTAGCTCTCTAACAACTTGTATTGCCCCATCCTGATAAATCTACTATACTGGAGACCCACCATGCCTTGCAGATCATTAGCCTCTTCATCAAAAGAACCTGTATCTATTATTAGTGGAATTCCACTGGTACTCATCATATACCAGAGTATCCAGCACATGTATACAAATAGGAATGTTAGCTACATCGGTTTCTAATCAGATATTCGAAACAGTTTTCTCTGTTAACAAAATGACTGCCCTATTAACATATTATGTATACATGTTATAGAATGATGTACCCCCAGTACAACTGTATGAATAAGGGGCATGATGGACAACTCTCAAGAGGGAAAATGCTACTTACCAGTATGCATCTGTTCTTGGCATGTAGAGCTGTAGATTCATATACTTGTGCATAGATCGCCATCTGGCGTTGGGCTTGGATGTTTATACTTTGCACCTCCTTAGGGTGATAGTGCGCATGGGCATCGACTCCATCTCAAGATTGTTTCCATCATGAAGGGTTATGATGGGGTTAATAAGAAATAGAAAGAGATGTCCATGTATGATGTATCTAAGTAAGATAGTACTGCAACAGATAGAGGAAGACGGGGAGGCTGGTGAGCGTATATGAATATACAGCTCCATGCCAAGAACAGATGCATACTGGTAAGTAGCATTTCCGTTCGAGGCATATGAGCTGTAGATCATATACTTGTGCATAGATTATACAGCAGTTATCTCCTTAGCGGTTGCTACCTATATCTGCTGCAGTGGTCTGAAAAAGTGTTCTTAATACAGCCTGGCCCACACTAGCTTGTTGTTTTGCTTGCACATCTACACAATAGTGTTTTGTGAAAGTGTGCGTTGTTGAGAAAGTTGCTGCTTTGCAGATGTCATCTAGGGGAATGTTCCCTAAGAATGCCATAGAAGCCCCTAGTTTACGTGTGGAATGAGCTCTAGGGAGAATGGTTAATGTGTGTTTGGGTTTATGATAGCATATTTGGATGCATTTAACAATCCACCTTGCAATCCCCGCTTTCGAAATGGGATTGCCCTTATGAGGTGGGGAGAAAGCCACAAAGAGTTGTTTAGTCTTAAAGGATTTTGTTCTTTCAATGTAGTAGAGTATTTCTCTTTTAACGTCTAGCGTGTGAAGAGCTCATTCTGACACTGAGTCTGGTAGAGGGTAAAACAACTGGGAGTTCAACAGACTGGTTAAGGGGGAAGGCAGAAACGACTTTAGGTAACAATTTAGGGTTAGTTCGAAGAACCACTTTGTTATGATGGATTTGCACAAATTGTTCTTGTATGATTAATGCCTGGAGTTCATTAACTATTCTAAGAGATGTGATAGCAACTAGGAAGGCTACTTTCCAAGTGAGGAACTGTAATTCGTATTTGTGCAGAGGTTCAAATGGGGGACTCATGAGTCTGGTAATGACAATATTTAGATTCCAGAGAGGGTGGAACTCTGGTTAGAATTATTCTTTGAAGTCCTTCCATAAATGCTTTGATAGCGGGTACTCGAAATAAAAAGACAAGTATTGTCTATTTTGGAGAAAAGCTGCTATTGAAGCAAGATGTAGTCTTATAGATGTATATGCTAGGTTACATTGTTGTAGGTGCAAGAGATAACAGATAATGTTCTGAATAGAAGCATCTAGTGGATTGATTTTGTTATTTGTACAGTAAATTACAAATAGTTTCCACTTTGCTGTTTAGCATGTTCTGGTGGTAGGACATCTAGCCTCTATAATGTTGTTCATGCAGTCTGGCAGGAGATTGAGGTAGCCAAACTCTAAGACTTCAGGTGCCAGATAGCAAGGTTGAGTTGACTGGGATCTGGATGCCTTATCTCTCCATGGTTCTGAGCAAGAAGCTTGGGTGAGAGGCGTAGCTTTTGATGCAGAACTGTTGATAGTTTCAAGAGGGGTGTGAATCATGGTTGTCGGGCCCAGGTTGGAGCAACCAGGATCATTGTGAGGGAATGCTGTTTGAGTTTCTGCACCATTAACGGAATGAGCGGGAGAGGCGTAAAAGCGTAAGCAAATTTGACTGACCAGTTCATCCATAGCGCATTGCCTTTGGACAATGAGTGTGGATACCTGGACGCGTAGCTTGGGCATTTTGCATTTTGGTGTGTGGCGAACAAATCTATTTCTGGGTTTCCCCACAAGTGAAAGAATGGAAGAAGAACTTGAGGATGAAGTTGACATTCGTGGATCTGCTGTCTTTGACAACTAAGCCGATCTGCAATCTGATTGTGTACTCCTGGGAGGTGTTCGGCAAGGAGTTATATGTTTTGCGGAATGGCCCATCTCCATATGCTTTGAGCTAGGTGTGAAAGCTGCAGAGAGTGTGTGTCCCCTCGTTTTTGTATGTAGTACATTGCTGTCATGTTGTCTGTACGGACCAGTACAGCTTTGCCTACTAGATGGAGTTGAAAGGATCTTAACACTAGGAAAACTGCCAACAATTCCAGGTAATTTATGTGGAATTGTTATTGTTGAGGGGTCCACATGCCCTGAATCGTATGGTTTTAAAGATCAGCTGGCAAGCCGGTGAGCAATGAGTCTGTTGTTAGCACTATCTGTGGAAAGGTTTTGTGTGTTCCACCACTGCAGAGCGCGATGTGTGCAGCAGTCCACCAAACACCAGATCTGTTGGCTGATCTTGAGCCTGGTTCCACTGACGTGCCAAACACTTCTGTAAGTGACGCATTTGGAGTCTTGCATAAGGGACGATAAGACTGCAAGAGGACTTCATCCCGATTAGCTGCATGAACACTCAAGCTTGTAATGAGTCTTGAGGCTGAAATTTTGATATTAGAGCTTGCATGTTGCTTATCCTGACTGGGTTGGGGTAGGCTAGAGCTTTTGAGGTGTCTATTGTAGCTCCTAGATATTGTTGTGTGCTGGACGGTTGGAGATGGGATTTGGTGAGGTTTACCGTAAATCCTAAGTGGTGAAGCAACTGGATTGTTCTGTGTGTGTGTTGCACACAGCTGCTGCGTGACTTGGCTTTTATGAACCAGTCGTCCAGATAAGGGAACACGTGAATATGTTGTCTTCGTAAGTGAGCCGCCACTACTGCGAGGCACTTGGTGAAGACTCTGGGTGCTGTAGCCCCCCCGAACGGGAGGACTTTGAATTGGTAGTGTTTACCGTCTACCACAAACCTGAGATAGTTCTGTGAGCGAGGTGAATGGGAATATATCTAAATGTCCAGTATTTGTAAAGCGCAAACAATATGAAAGTAGGAGT
Source organism: Lissotriton helveticus (assembly GCF_964261635.1). Classification (NCBI taxonomy): domain Eukaryota; kingdom Metazoa; phylum Chordata; class Amphibia; order Caudata; family Salamandridae; genus Lissotriton; species Lissotriton helveticus. The sequence continues at coordinate 1,138,923,179 of NC_136061.1, read as the reverse complement.
CCTTCAAATCCAGAGTGGAGAGAAAGTCGCCATGTTGAAGCAGTGGGAGCACCTGTTGGAGAGTGACCATGTGGAAGTGGTCTGACTGAATGTAGAGGTTTAACAGTCTGAAGTCCTGAGAGAGCTGTCCATTTTTGGAATTGGAAAATAGAGGAAGTAAACCCCCGTGCCTAGATGAGGCAAAGGGACTTGTTTTCTTGAATGTTTTTGTAATAGAGAGAGAACCTCCTGTTTGAGAAGAGTCAGATGTTCCGAGGACATTGGATGTTGTTTGGGAGGGATATTTGGGGGAGTGGAGGTGAGTTCCAGGCAATACCCATACTGGATAATTTGTCTTACCCACTTGTCTGTTGTGATGGAATACCAGACAGGTAGGAACTGTGAGAGACGCGCCTCGACAGGAGTGGGATGATGGTGGGGGGGGGGGGGCGAGGGGGGGAGAGGGGAGGGAGTGAAGGGAAGTCACCGCTTGGTGGTAGGGGAGTTGCAGGTATTGTTACCGTGACCTCTTCCCTTACCGTTGTTACGTCTGTACCCTCCTCGAAAATATCCTTTGGAGGAGGTAGTGTGATTGGGACTTTTATATGACGAAGAGGGATGTTCTGAGACAGTAGTTTTGGAGCTGCCCTGTAAAAGGAGTGACAAAATGAACCTCTAGGGGAAGGTAATTGCAAGGCCCCCATTGATTTGGCAGTGTCAGTATCCTTTTTCATCTTCTCTAAAGATGTATCGTCTGTGGGCCCAAAAAGATGCTCTTGGTCAAAAGGCTGATTAAGAATAGTTGATTGCACCTCCTGCTTGAATCCGGAGATTCAGAGCCAAGCGTGCCTGCATAGTAAAACGCTGGTATTAACAGCACGAGATGCTGTATCAGCCGTATCGAGTGCACATTTGATAGATGTGTTGGTTATTAATTGGCCCTCCTGTATAAAGTCATTACCTTTGATTTTAGGTCTCGCCTGGCAATAGCAGCGCATATGCTGCTCTCGCCATGCGAGGCTTTTTGGAATCAATACGGTATGCAAAGTTCACTTTTAGTTCCGGACATAATTTTCATTGGTGTGTGTCATTCGATGTCACCAATTATGCAAAACGGGGTGTACTGATTGTCCAGTAGGCTTTTTAGTCCCTCCTGGTTATCACCCTGTCTGCGTTTGGCCCCGCCCACCGGGACTGGATCTTTTACAGGCGGATTTACACACTTTCCTTTAAAGGACAGTATGCACTCTTTTCTTTTCGTTTGCAGCGTCATCCACACGCTCATAATGGCCGCTCGGACAGCCTCTCCTGCTTCGGCCCCCCACCCCTCGATGTTCAATATTATTCAATCGCATAAGCGTGGTCCGTTTTGGCCACGTTTGTGTATTTAATTATTTAATTCCCAGAAGCACGGTTCGCTTTCGCCATGCTTGAGGAGGCATTAAGGAAAATTTACGCAGATCTCCGACATAGGAAGCACCAAGGCAAGAGGGCAGGATCTGGCAGGGACTCAAGGCATTCGCTTCATTTGAAAAGGTTGTATTGCCCTTCAGAAGGGAGGGCTGGACACCACAGCCAGATTCAGGGGATTTTTGTTCCACATGTGCACAGATCACATCCGTTTTTTGGTTTTGTTTTTTTAAATGAAGACACAATCTTTGAGTTGGGTTCTGGAAATGACATCTGGAGTATTGCACTCCGTTCTGGAGCCCACATCTAGAGTGGGCGTCTTAGAGGCTAGGTCTGGATTATTATAGGCAGCTGTGAAGGCCACATCAGGAGACTGACTGTACGTGTTATGCTACCCACAAGGGAAGCAATGTATACAGTACTATACACAGTTCAGTAGGCCACAACTGGAGCCTCACATTCAGTTCTGGTCGGCACATCGGGAGCATCTTTGGATGCTCATCTGTAATATTATAACCTTGTGCTGTTATATCCAGTTCTGGAGTTCTCATTTAGGATGCTGTGCTGGGCTGTGAAGGTTTAATCTTCTGAATGATGACAGAGACAGACAGCTGGTGGGAGCTGCCAAGGTGCAAGCTCTGATCCAGAAAGGGCACGTGGACAGAGATTCATACAGAGTTACATCAACCATCAGTGTAAAGTGATGACAGTGCATGCCTGTGGCAGCTTGCCCTCAGTAGTCCTCCACTTCCATTGCTGTCAGTCTGTCATCAGTCTGGCACAGCATGACTTACATCAGACCAGGGATGACTTACCAAACAGTTTCAGTTTCCATGGCAGCCTGGAGGTTGGATAGATTAGTGGGGATGCGCTATCGGTAGAGTCAAGGGACAGACCTTTGTTAGGGGGGTGCGTCAGGCTGCGGCACAGAGGCATGTGGGTGTGAAGGGGGATTGGTTCACCATACCAAGGTTGTACACGTCCTCGTTGCCTGGTGGGTGTAGCTTTTCCAGCTCCCTCTCGCTTCTCATCCCCCCGGCCTTAATAGCTTTTCTTCTGAACATAAGACATCCTGAACCACTTGTTCCTAAAAACAGTAACGCAACAATAAAAGAGGCACCTGTTCACTCACCTCGCTGCAGGCTTGTCTCGGCGCATACGCTGCTCTCGCCAAGAGAGGCTTCCTGGTTGTTATAAGCACGTATTTTATATTTACAACACATACGAATGAATTACAATATTTATACTGCACACAATTTTGAGTAGCTCTCTTGATGCCCCTTGGAAATGTCAAGCTGTTGAAATAAACAATATAAATTGTACTGGTGTTGATGAATCCGTGGTGGGCGCTGTGGTTTTTAGTCCAGCGCTTTGTGACATAAAATGCCTGTCAGTAATGAGCACTTCCAGCTGTTTCTGTCCCCATTCTTCACATGCAGTTTCAAAAACAAGCACTTGCAAAGCCAATGGATCTCACTTTTAGGACGTATTGGCTTGTCAACCGGTATAGCGATGCTGTAGGGAGAGAAAAAAAAAGCGCTATGATGTGGCTGCTGCCGCCACATCATTTTGTAGACGAGCGCATGTATCACTATGTATGCTATGCGTGGGCCGGCAAAATTACGTATGCGCTTTTCCTCCCTTTTTTATTCACTCATCAGAGACGGAGAGGTAAATAACATAAAAACAAGCATTAAAAATGCAATAGGTCTCGCCTTTCATTAAGTTAAAGCCATTTGCTTTGCTATACAATACCATTAGCAAGGCAAATGGTGTTAACTTAATCAAAGGTGAGACCTATTGCATTTTCAATGTTTGTTATATTGGTCAGGAGGATGTTGCATAAGCTTTTCAAGCTCATCATAGTGAGCTCTATCATATCTGGCCAACAAAGCTTGGGCATTGGCAATCCGCCAATGATTTGCAGCCTGTGACGCGATACATTTCCCGGATGAGTTTTGATTCCTTATCAGGAGGAGGGGTGTCTCCTGTGCTTTCTGAAAGAGCCCTCTTGCATGCATTAGACACCACAAGAGAATCTAAAGGGACCTGACCTTTGATGTACACTGGGTCATTGGGAGCTGCCTTATATTTTTTGTCCACCCTTGTGTTAAGAATCCTGGCTCTGAAGGGGTCTTTAAACACTTCTGGTGCATATTTTAGCATGTCTTTTAGCATTGGCAGGGTGTGTGGACTTTTGTGAGGGTGCAAATGATTCCAATAGAAAGACTTCCTCTAAAGGATCAGAGTATAATTGTACCCCGTCACATTGAGCAGCCCTATTAATTAGTTGTGCAAACCCAATATTGTCGTCTGGTGGTGATGACCTAGAGGGATAGAGGTTCGGGTCATTGTGTGGATCGGGATCAGCATTGTAATCATCCCAAGGATCTGTATCATGTGGGATGGTATGTGCGTCTTCATTCCTATCTGGATCTCCGTTCCCATCCCCATCAGTATAATCATCTTCATCATCCTGTGGTTGAGGGGAAAATGTATGTTGTGCGGAGTGTGCTGAAGAAATTAACAAATTAAAATCAGAAGGAGAGGGAGGTGGAGAAGTATTAGTGCCCAATTTCCTTCCGTTTAATGGGTATTTCAGAGTCTTCTTAAGTGTCCAGTTTCCTCTATTTAGGAGGCTTGGCGACAACCTTACCGGTTTATGGGTCAATGTGTAGTGTTTTTGGCTTTGGATTCGAAAAATCTGGTACAGACTATTGCTGGGTACAATGTCCTTTTTCGGTGCCAAAGACTTAGGGTCAGAATGTTCTTTTGACTTTGTCTCTGAAGATTTCTGTGGGGTCTTGGATTCTTTAGCTTTCGGTATACGAGTCTGTGGCTCCGAGACCTTTTTCGTCTCCGAAGGTTATTGTTTAACCTGTTTCGGCTCCGAATGCTTGTCCTTTGTTTGTTTCGACGCCGAGGGCTTTGGCGTCGAAGCTGTTTTCGGTGCAGACGAAGAAGGGTGTGGCACAGCTTTAGTTTTGGGCTTCAGTGCCGAAGGTGACTTGTCGGCACCGGAATGGGCTAGGCTCGAGCCCGAGCCGGAAGTCTTTTCTTTCGGTTTCATAGCCGGGTCCGAGGGTGGGACGTCTGAAATGTGTTGCCAGTGTCGACCTGAGCAGAGGGCAAAGGTGTTACCGGAGCCTTTTGTTTGGGTTTGGTTAGGAGAGGGGTCTCGGTACTCATGGACCACTGTGCTGGGGTGACTGTCTCGTCTTCGATGTAGGAGTCTTCTCACCTCTCCTGGGGCAGCGTCTTCTGATCCAAATGACGGGTCATTTGAAAATACTTTAACCTGTCAGCATTTATATATATTTTAGGTATCACCTAGACCAATATAGAGGACTATCTGCACCAAGTAAAAGCAAATCATTTTTTATTTTTTTTTAAAAGAGCCTCAGCAGAAATATCTGACGTCATGCAGTGGTGTGCAGGGGGTGAGCCCCACTCTCTCTGCACTGTTGCAGAAACTCTGCATAGGACTAATGGGAGACGAGAGGTGTCTGGGTAAAGGGGAACACAGGGGTTGAATGGCATACAGACAAGGGAATAGGCATAGAGCAGCACCGAGCATGAGCCTAACCTGGTTATGGTCTACTGGTGTCCTTGTGTGACAGCTACACTGCTTAAAACATCAGCTTCAGAATCAGCAATCTGCATTTCCGGTGTTATCCAATCCTACAATTACCACTGTAAGATAGAGAAAGTCACATGCATACAGACAATGAAGGTGTCTCAACTACAATTCATGGTCACTTCACTTTCCACACATTACATTTTAAGCACGTCCTTTCTCCTACACCCCTCTGTGATGGAGTGCAAGGAGTTTGTGTGAAAATTCTATCTACCCCTCTGTGATGGAGTGTAAGGAGTTTGTGTGAAAATTCTATCTACTTCTTGCTGTGTGATCAATTTCACCACAGAATTCGTCCCAACAATTTCTACCTCAGGAGCCAATGACTAAGCCAAACAGCAAACTGAATGCATTCAGTATATTTCTTTCAATTAGCATAGAGGAAAAAAACTGATTACACCAAAACTAATGTACTAAAAAATACATCACCTCTAACAATACCATTAAATAATTTTTACGTTTTCGTAAATATTTTATTTTATTTGTGATTAAAAAGTAGTTTCAAAGTTTACTCACATAATTTACACATTTATGTTTTTGTAACTGCTGCGTAAACAACCTTGGGCATAAAATGTTGCAGTTACTTCTGACGATATATATTTACATTTTGCAATATTCAGGTTCATGTACAACACTGATATTTTAAGTGCATGAAGGTGAATGTATGAATCATTATACAGTTTCATGTAGACGACACACTCAATTATACACACATTAACAGAACTACCTTGTATTTTTTTTTTAAATTGGGGACTTTCAATTCTTTAATTTTTAAAATAGCTATTATTTTTCTCCTGGCACACTAAACTATCACTTAATGAATGTCATGCAAGCGAGATATTCAGTAAAAGGCATACGGTCAAGTATGACAGTCGCTTAATCTTCACTATCTAGCACCACAAAAGATCATGGCAGCTGGCAAACCGATCTATCTATGGTATACAGTATTGTGCTTAGCTTACACGCATGTGCAAATGCTAAAGTGAAGGCAGATTCTATAATCTGTGGAAGGCTAATGCACACTGGTGTCAATATTGGCAGCATCCAGGTGAGTTACAAAACATGCAAAAATAAAGTTTTATGAGCGGATTTAGGATTAAAACGACCACGACCTTTGGTTTCTTTCCTGCTGACATCTCGAATGCCCTAGCAAATATGAGGCCTCTGACATTCGAGCAACCTTTATTTTCTTGGAACAGTTAATAAAGTCAAAAATGTAGAAAAAAACTGAGCAATATAAGGTGTTATTTTATATTCTTGGGGAATTCAAGAGGTAAATTATATCCGTCTTAAATAGGTGTGTCAATAAAATGTAATACTTTAAAATTAATGAACAAACATCAGTTTTCAGAAACTGGGGCTACATGTGTGTTGCATAAATATGAAATACGGAGGGAAATTAACTGCCAGGAATTTTTTCTTTTTCAGTTGTGATAAGTAGTCTACAGACTATTCAGTCTACAATTTGCATAGACAACATGAAAATAAAATGGAAGGTTTTATCTCTGCCGAGGGTCAGCTCAAACGAAGGTATTTCAGTAAACACCTACAAAGCGAAACAACACAATTTGATATATTCCTTCCAGTTTTCAGGTAGAACTTATTCACTTTCAAGAAAGTGAATATTGATTTAGACTCAGACGGCACCACGTTAAAGCAAGCAACTAATGATGATGATGATGATTGTTGCTGAGGATATACAGGTCTAAAATAATGCTATGTTTGAAAACATTTTACTACAATGAAGTTTATTTTAAGGCATTTTCCCCTTTTTACATTACTACCACTCTGCTAACCGCTCTGCGAGTACAACACCCTTGCAAAGACGTTAGCAGGGTATTGTCATTATTCATCAAGGCAATATTCCTCCAAACAAACATACATGCATTCATACAATACATACAGAAATACATTATGTACAGGATTTTTTGTGTTTGTAACATGTTTGCCATCTGTTAAAAATACTGGTCCGTCAATACCTGCATCACTGATTTGTTTACGGAGTTTAAAAAGAAACTCACCTAATGGGGATTTAGAATGGTAAAATAGATTTAAAAATGTCCTCTCTCTTTAATACTTACCAAATAATACATATCGCCGGGCAGATTGAACAGAAAACAAGATACAAATAATCCCAGTTTATAAGAGCAATGTTCCGAGCAAGTATATCGTGGTTGAACCTCGGATTTTCAACTTTTTATTCAAAGCAATTGTCTAAATTGTTACTGGTCTTTGTGTTAGCACAAATGCTTTGATCAAATTCCGTTAGATACACCATTTGGTAAGAATGCAACTGCCAGGGGAATGAAAGATACGGGTTTTTATTTTGTAGTGTCTTTCCAAAGAGGTAATCAGTGGTCATCTGATCCGGAGTCTTGACATCATCCATTCCAATCCTTGACAAAGGCTGGAAAAAAGGTAAAAGTTAGCATATAAATGCTATTGTTTAAGTAACTGATACATTTACAACAGTACATTTAGAGGCATAAGAGAAAAAAGACGGAATGGAAGGTTATATAATGCAAGCAGTAAGCAAAACAGTTGATGCCCGCCTCAGGCAGGACATTTTACTTTTTGTGCCCTAGACTGATACAAACCTCGTCTGTCTTAGCTTTCCACTCTTTATCCATGTCTAGCGGTTATTTTTAGCAGAGTACTCTGAACCACCTGGCTTCTCCTCTGCCCTAATCCCCTAGTCGTCACTTCACCTAACTATTCTCTAACCCACACTGCTCTCACATCCTTCCCCATTCCATCCCATCACTCTTTTCAGTGCCAGCTCCACCTCTCCCTCTAGTTTCAGCCTCTAGCAAGTTCTTCCTCCTCCCCATGTATTCTCCCTCATATCTTGCTTTCTCTTAGTCTCAGACTCAACCTATTTCATGATATACATCCTTAGATCTGCTTTGTCTCCCACTCAGAATTGCAGAGAAGCCTTCTAACGAGCACCCTGTGATTAACTGAACGAAACAAGTTATTTACCTGTACAATGTATACTCCAAACTACAACACTCTATGCCCCTCCACCATACTGTACGAAACTCTACCCCACAACATTGTATCACACTCCACTCTATGCCACTTCACACTAGGCCACTCTACCACGCTCAATGCCACTTTAATCCACTTTACACCACTCCATGGCACTTTACACTACGCTACTCCACAACACTTTACTCTACGCCCCTCCAGTCTTACACACTACTACATTCTACTCTATCCACTCTACACCCCTCGACTCAACTCCACTCTTTGCCACTCCGCTTTATACCACTAACTTTTTACCATGCTGAACAGCAGCCGTGCTGCTGTAAAACATGGCTAAAATACACTGGCAAAGCCAATAGCTCTATTATAGGTAAGATCTATTGACTTTGTTGATGCGTGTTTTACTTTCTTTCCTTTTGGAGATGGGTGTGACTAGTGAAACCAGATCCCCCAAGAGTAGGCTATTAAACCTCCCTTTGTATGGCCAAGCCTTCAGATTATGTTTTACTACATGCGATTGTGTATGATCTAGTTATAGCTGTAATGTATTATTCGTTAACTGTTTGAGTGTACTGCAAGGCAGCTTTTTTCTAAATGTCCTCTGACAGAGTGCAAAATGCTGAAGCAGTGTTCTTGGTCTCTGAGCGGATTTGGCATATTATTTTAGGTCAATGGTAATCTTTTGTCATGTATTCCCGACAGGTTAGCTCCAACGGCTTCCGTCATTGTTGCTTTAGGATGTAGATATCTATCTTGCAACTTATATACTCGGCATTATCTTTGCAATTATGTTAGACTTGGCATCCTTGAGTGGTTTCCCCGGACGCTTTACCTTCTGACCTGTTTTGTTAACTTCATTTTTGCTGGCTTTAGGATTTTGGGCACTTTACAACTGCTAACCAGTGCTAGAGGGTGGATCTTAGGTCACATTTGGAGATGATGGGGTTGCCTGAGTGGGTGTGCCTGACCACAAGGTCCATGGCAGCTCGAGAGGGTGGTCAGAAGGCTTGAAGAACGGCTGTATCTTCCAAAAAGAGAAAGGCCAAGGGGCGCAGGAAATCCGCTACTGAAATTCTCATGCTCCAGGAGGAGCTGGAACCTGAGATGGACGCCTTGGTACCTACAGGGGAAGATGTGGCTGAACTGGGAATCCTGCCTCAGCTTGAAATTTACTGCAAATATTGACAAGTCGAATATCCCTTTCCTAGACCTAACCATTCTACATGAAGAAGGTATTCTTTATACATCACTACATAGAAAACCAACTGAACGAAATACTCTCCTCACATATCGTAGTCACCATCCGTGAGCTCTAAAGGATGGACTACCGTACCGCTAGTTTTTAAGACTGCGTCGTAACCGTTACAAAAAGCGGGATTATATGAGAGAAGCAGAGATCTTAAAAAATAAACTGTTGAGTAGAGGGTACCCCAGAAAATTACTAAAAAAATTCAATGAAAAGGGCGTGGTTTTGCCCAAGAGACAGTCTATTGAGTCTAAAGGAAAAGAAGAAGCTGGACAAGTTAATTTGTGTAACCACTTTTGGAATACATACTAATAAAGTGCGTAAACTAATTAATAAGAACTGGCAGATAATCTCAAACATCGAACCTAGCATTGGGGCTCCAATGTTTGCATACAAGAGAGGAAAAAACATAAAGGATCATCTAATTAGGTCTTCCTTAGAGGAAACCAGAAACAGCATGGGAACACAACAGACATTATGGGAGCTCCCAAGTGTACATGGCAACTATAAATGTGTTAACTGTGTTGCATGTGCATTCACTACCAACACGAAAACTTTTGAACTAAAAAATGTAAAATACAGTTTGGAATTCTTTGCAAACTGTAACACTAAAAATATAGTGTACTGCATTTTATGCCCTTGCGGATTGCCCCATATTGGACAGACCCAGCAGGCGATTAAGGCACGCATAGGGCAACATCGGAGTAGAATTAGGAACTCTGTTTTGAACGCTCCTTTGGTACAACATTATCAAGAAAAATCACACACGGCAGACCAACTAACATGGCAAGTCATCGATAAGGCACAGATACCAATAGGAGGAGGGGATTTGTCTCAGATACTACAAAGATTAGAGTGCCGATGGATAGATCGCATAAACTCAATTGAGGAGGGATTAAATTCGGCAGAGGAGTGGCGAGGGTTCGTCACCTCACTGAATGTTTGACATCCTTATCCGTTTCACATCTGCCTCATACTATGTGTTTCTATTATATACCTGAACAAATGTCCATAAGATATTATGTCAACATTGTTATTGTCGTGGGTCACTGTGATTTTAATATGCACATTCATGATGGATATAACATCTGTTGTCTAAATGCCCAGGCAATTGTATGTATAGGACTATGCACATGATTAACATATGACAAAATATTGTAATGCCTTAAGAAGTTTTGCATGTACCGAGCCATGTTTTTCAGGTGTGTATTAATTGTAACTGTCCATACAGAAGTTGCTCTCTATTGAATATTGTCTCTGTTGTCGGCATTATGCCGAGGTAATTATACATAGCCCCAAGAATAGTTTTTTCTCAGTATGCACAGAATTAGATTGCTCTCTCTCTAAGAGTACTCCGGGATTAGGAACCTTTAGGCTTAACTGATCGAGTAGCTCATGGGACTAAACGCTGCCTTCCTTTTGGAACATGACATGAGTACCAGCACACGGGTTCAATTCTTCTACAGGCCATTTTCCAGTTTGTTTAATTAATTTATACGACAATTCCCAATTGAGCCGCCAATACATTTACAAAACGATATGCCTTTTTGTATATTTATAACGTTAGTTTGGTGTGTACGTACACATGAGGGATAGTTAGTATTTTTTCTATGTTCACGCGCTCGCGGTAGAAGTCGTAATTGAGTACAGAGTCTTCATTAGCTTCTCAGCCATTCTGAAGCTCACCGCATTATCGTTCGGCACGCCCTGCCACTGTGCAGACGCCGTTAGTAATCTCAGGATTGTCCGGAATGCGCAAGTTAAACTTAAGGTAAGATTGCCCATAAGTGGGTCTCCTCCAAAATGCGACTGAAATTACAATCCGAGCAGTTTAAATTGACACTGTCTCATATATTAAATTACAGAGCCAGGTGGTTGGAGCCAAGATGGCGGACGGGACGGACGTGTAGGCTCCCGGCTCCGCGAGCCATCTGACTTCGCTTTGATATCCTGACTTTATCCTTACTTGCACCGTGCTGCAACGGAGACATGAACGCGCTGCTGCCGAATGCGTTCTTTTACGGTCTCCGCCAGCTGTTTTGAAGCAACCCTCGCAACGTTTGTTGACATCCGAGACTGCCTGGGAGACCTCTACTGCTCGCCACCGCTGGACGGTGCCGTTGGCTGCGGGAGCGTGACCGGCTACGGCGGCGGAGGGAGTGAATCCTTCCAGTGTGGTGGGCATTCCTCTGCCTACGGAGTGTTTCTTGACGCGTCTGGAGCCCTTCCCTCGGCGCTTCCCTCCGCTGCACTATTCGCAAACGGCACGGACTCCATCTTGGGGCGCCTTCTCTACTGTGGACTGCCCGTATTTGCACGAAGCGAGGAGACTCTCGTCCTGCGCGGCCCCCCCCCCCGCTGTGGGCCGCGTTCTCACTGATGGTTCGAACGTCTGTTTTCCTACGGTAACCGCATGACCCCCCTCCCTCTATTTTGGGCTCTCTGACGGGGTGACAACTGCGCCTGCCTTCTGTGACGGGGAGATGGCTGCTTCCTTGTCCCGGCTTTGTGTTGTCCTGCCGGTCCCCGTGATAGAAGCTGATCCGGGGGTACCGCTGAATAGTGCGGGCCGGCTAAGGTCGCAAAGCGGCCTGACTAATGGTGATATCCTGGTTGCCCTTGCTGACTTAGGGGCGACATGGCGTCGAAACATCCGAGCGCTGATATTGAAGATGGAGGGTGCTTTACCTGGCGTGCCGAGACAGGGGCTGGCTGGCCCCCTGCTGCCTCCGACTACTTCTGATGCGGATACAATGTTACAGAATGAGGGGGCGGAGGTGCGATGTGTCCCTGGCAACAATGTTGTGTGTTTCGTTATTGATGGACCTCTGATTACAAGGTTTCCCTCCACTTTGAACACTGTGATTATGCCTGCGCAATCGCTACCGAGGCTCAGCTTATTGACCTTCCAATTGTTGGCCTCCCTCGTCGTATTTGCCTCTGGAGCCTCGTTTCTACGGTGGTGGAGTGACTCTTGTTCTGCGTTGGAAGGGGTGTTCATCGGTTTGGACGCTGAACTTGTGGTTGCCTGGGGGCGCTCATTTCCTCCTCCTCTGCTTCTTCCTTGTCGGGGCGGCCATCTTGCTCCTTTGTTCTGCCTGGGGAGTGCTCGCAGTGGTGGCCATGCCTGGAGAAATTTGGACGTTCAGGACAGGGCTGACGGTTCTTTCCTCATTGGTTTTGTTTGATCGGCTGGCGGAGACCCGGACTGAACTGCATTTTTCTGTGTTGCTTGCGTTTCAGGTGCTGACTTTCCCTGCCTACGATTTATTTGATATGTCCGGTTCTTTATTCTTCCTGATGTATTGGCGGGGGGTTGTGTGCTGGCCCGGGGTTCTGGGTGTAACAGATTCTGACCCTCTTTTTGTTTTATGTCTTCCAAATTTACTGTTGCATGTGGCGTAGATGGTGTATATGGCTGGGATGTCCGGGAGATCCGATAGTGGGTGGGCTCCTCCTCACCTTTCCTTTTTCTGGGAGTAGTGGATTAGTTTATTCTTTTCTCACTCCCTTTCTCTCTGCTGTTAGGGCTTTTTCTTCCTTTGTCTTTCCATTTTTCCTTTTTTCTTTCTTTCCTTTCTCGTCTATATTTCGGGTTCTTTAGTGGGCGACAGACACTCTGCCGGGGGGGGGGTAGGCCGTAGCCTCCGCGTTGCTGTAGGGTGGGGGGAGGGATTTAGTTTTTGTCATTTAGTTTCTATGGGCCTTATTTTCTATTTTTCTGCGCTTTCTTTACCTGTTTCTTTGCTGGGTCCGCGATAGGGGTTAGTGGGGGGGGTGGCACAGTTGGGGGTACGTGAATCCTGGTTGCTGCTCTTGTAGTTTTCTTTATACCGCCATTTTGTCCGCTGTATTCACCTCCATTGTTGTTTTTAGTATTGGTGCCGCCTGCTCATGTAGTGAAGCTATTGTACGGGCTCAGTATTCCTTTGTTCTTATTCTTTATTGATTTTATTTAGACCAGAAAACTTTAAAATTTAACCTTCATTGCTCCTTCTCCCCGGCGCCATGCGTCTCTTCAGTGTAATATCCATTGATTGTTGCTAACTTACCTGATGCCGCTGGGGAACTGTTTTACTTGCATTTGTGCTTTACAGTGTTGTGTCCGACCCGACGGTTGTGGGCCCGTATTTGTTCTTTTCATGCACAATAAAGGTTTAAAAAAAAAAAATAATAATTACAGAGCCAGCATCTTCTGAGCCCTAACACACCTTGGCCACATCGTCGTCATTTAGAATTGCTTCATTTGTAGCACCATCAAGTGCTCAGAGGTCAGTACCGTCTCTGAACACAGTTGATTGGGGTATTTTAATGTAGAATGCGGACATGATTATAGGCTCTACGTTTGCATTGACCGGTATTTCTGAACCTCAGACAAGCTCCAGGAATCGCTAGAGAATCATTCTATTACGAGTACACCGCATCTAGTCATTACAGGGGTGAGTTCAGATTGCTATACCCGTGTACCAATTCATGTCTTACAACCTAAACATTCTCAGTTATTAACCCTCCAAATTGTCCTTCTTATTATAATTAGGTCCCGGCTGGGATCTCTGTAAGTTGCTTTCATTCACTCACTTCACGGTGTCACGGCTATCGGGTGCATATCTTACCAATATTGAGCAGGTATTTCAAAACCGTCCTACATAACCGTCCTACAGAGACTGCTCTGCTTTTTACTTAGATCCTTAATTATGCGATGGTCCACACGCCTAATTTTTTAATATCACTTTTGTAGGTGCCCCACATACAGTCAGTCCTGAAGAGACCTTTTATCCATATAAGGTCGAAACGTCGTCGACAACTCGCAAAGAAGCAGACCGTTCTCTTAAGTTGTCATTATTGGACAACTTGAATATTTAATTTGAAATTAACTAATAGGTCGCCTCTTTCTTTCGCAAAAAAATGAATTCACATTAGAAACCCTATGTCACTCTTTTTTCATTATGATTTTCTGTAAATGTGTTTTTTTTTTGCTGGTAACTATTCCCTTGGGAACAATATATCTGTTTTCAATTTGTTTAAGTGTACATAAATGTGTAAATTGTTTATATATGTAAGATCAGTATTTATCTTTGCTGGTATCTAAATATATTCTTCCAGTGCATATACCACTTACTTGCCTTTCGTCGTATTCCAAATCACCCACATTGCCATCGTGCATTAATATTACCATATCTTTTGAGTAATTGTCCACAGGAGCCATTGTTTTTGTATGAATCAGCTGACCAACTGGCAGCAGGAAGAGGGCCACTCCACAGAAGAGTTCTGCAAGGAGTGCCTTACTCTTGTGGGTCTTCCGCAGCAGGCTAAGGCCAAGGCAGCTGGTGACGCCTCTGGCCAGTACCTGATCTACTGAAAGAATTATCTTCTGAATAGTGAGCCTAAGGCTCCAGAGGCTGGTGCAATTAGTGTTCTGGTGCTTCAGGGCCTTCCTACTGGGTCTGGCTCATGATGTGCCACTGGCCGGTCATTTGGGGCAAGACAAGACCTTTCACAAGCTTGTCATCCGCTTCTATTGGCCCCAAATGAGGAAGATCTCAAATGCGTTCTGTAGGTCCTGTCCTACCTGCCAGGCGAGTGGCAAGTCAGGGGAGAGGGGAGGGGGCAGGGGGTATGGAGGGCATACTCCCCTTCAACTTTTCACTGGAGTAAGCTCCCCTTTTGAGCTGGTTGGCATCAACAATGTGGGGCCTCTGGATCCCAAGGCAGCCATGGGCAACACATTTGTTCTGGTGTTGTTGGTCCATGCCACCCGAAAGCTATAGCTTTCAGGACAGTGACTTGGCCTGTGGTGGCCAGGGCACTGATGGGGATATTCACCTGTGTGGGTTTCACCAAGAATTTATCTGATCGGGGTTCCAACTTCATCTCCAACTACATCAATTCCATGTGGAAGGAGTGTGGGGTGACCTATAAGTTCACCACTTCTTACCACCCCTAAACTAATGGGTTAGTTTAAAGGTTCATCCATACCCTTAAAGCCATGATCATGGGTCTACCCGTACCAATGAGGCATAAGTGGGACGTCCTCCTGCCATGTCTTTTGTTCATCTACAGAGAGGTTCCACAGAAGGGGGTTGACTCCAGCCATTTTGAACATCTATATGGACACCCTGTGAGAGAACCTCAGTTTGGTAAAGGAAGGCTGGGAGCAAGCTCCCAAAAAGCCACCCCAGGATGTAGTCAGCTACATCCTGGAGTTCTACAACCAGACAGCCAGCTTCCAGAAGCTGGCCCAGGAGAACCTGGAAGCTACTCTAAAAAATAAGTCACCCTCTTTAGCCAAAAGGGACATGGTATATCAGGCAATCTAAAAAACAAATTCCCTTTTTAACGTTAGATCCAAGCACTGAAAAGTTATGGTAATCAAAATTGACAATCAACACATGCCTCCTATTCAAGAATATTTATTCATGTCTATAAACAAAAAATATTATTTTATTTAACCCCTCCCATGCTGGTGACGGAACCGCTCCGTCACCAGCCTCGGTCACGCTGTGCTGGTGACGGAGCGGTTCCGTCACGGCGCGCCTGCGCAGCGCGGATTCCGCGCCTGCGCTGGACGTTCCATTGAGCGGGCGGGGCCGTGACGGAACCGCTCCGTCACAAGCACAGCGCACCTGAGGCTATTGATCCTATTGATTCCCTAGGGAGTGGTTGAGGAACAGGATTTTGAGTTGGTTTTTGAATTTTACAAAAGAGGTAGTGGTTCTGATGTGTGGGGGGATAGAGTTCCAGATTTTTGGAGCGCTTCCGGCGAAGGATCGAGCCGCAGTTTTTTGTTTTTGAGTTGTTGGTGGGATGAGTAGTAGGGAGTTTGAGCTTCTGAGCTTCCTGGCCTGACCGGCTTTTTGAGTTTTTTTGCCAGATATTCCGGTTTGCAGGGCTTTATGTGTGAGACAGGCTGTTCTGAAGCTGATCCGCATTTCGACTAGAAGCCACTTGAGTTCCCTGAGTGCAGGGGTAATTTGGTCGAATTTCTTGATGCCTGTGATCATTCTGGCTGCCGCATGCAGCGTTGTTTTGATGGGAGCCAGATGGGATTTTGGTATTCCTGAGAGGACTGCATTCCCAAAGTCCAGTCTTGACAATACCAGGGTTTGTGTGGCCGGTTTGAGGTCATTTGGCGGAATGAAAGGTTTTATCTTCTTCAGAAGTTTGAGATTCAGGAAGGCGATCTTGGCCGAGTTCTTGATGTGTTCGGTCATGCTCAGTTTCAGGTCTAGAGTGATGCCTAATGATTTGACAGTCTGCCAGTGTCAGATTCCCCTTGAGCGCATCGACAGTCTTTAGCCATTCAGCAATTTGGGGGTTTTCTTCTTTATTCGAAATGAGGAGAGTCTCGGTCTTGTCAGGGTTTAGTTTGAGGTGGTTGCATGACAGCCAGTGTTAAACATCTCTCAGTACTTCATTGAGTCTTTGAATGTCTCTTAGGGAGGTGGTTTCCAGATATATCTGAGTGTCGTCAGCACAGAGATGGAAATGAATGTTGGCTGTTTTGAGTAGTTTGGTGAGAGGTTCCATGTAGATGTTGAAGAGTTGCGGGGATAGCACTGAGCCTTGAGGTACTCCCTTGGTGACTGGATTGAGGTCCGAGGCGAAGGTTTTTATTTTTTGAGTGCGATTGTGCAGGAAGGAGGAGAACCATTGGAGGACCACTTCGCCAAGACCGGCTCTTTCTTGGAGCGCCCTGAGAAGATCATGATCTACCGTATCGAATGCTGCAGAGAGGTCGAGGAGAATGAGGAGGCAGCATTGGTCAGAGTCAAGTGATTTATGGATATCGTCAATGATGTTGAGGATTGCGGTTTCTGTGCTACACCCTTTTCTGAAGCCTGATTGATGGAAGTCCAGGAGGTTGATGTTGTCCAGGTGTTGGGTTAGTTGTTGGAGTATGCATTTTTCTAAGATTTTGGACAGAAGGGGGAGGTTTGAGACAGGTCTGAAGTTTTTCAGCTCCGTAGTGTCGAGGCCGGATTTTTTCACCAAGGGAGTGACTTGTCTCACTTTAAGGCAGTCTGGAACAACTCAATTTTTCATATTTCATGATCATATTTATGATCATGCACCAAAGCGGTGCTAGGTAGCGCTACAGTTTTTTAGTCAGTAGGGGTGGAATGGGATCTAAAATATGGGCTGAGGGTTTGGAGGTGGCAATCAGCGTGATTATCTCCGATTCTTGCATGGGGCGGAAGCTTAGCCATGAGTTGGTAGAGGGAGAGATATTGAGGGCCCAGCTTCTTTCTTTGGCTCTTAGCTTTCTCAATTCAGTATTGAGGTCAGAGTTGAACCATGACCTGGACGGGATGACTCGTTTTTTTTTCGGCTTTAGAGGCGCTAGCTGATCAAGCATTGCCACTAGCTTTGCTTTGTAATGCTCGGTGAGTTCGCTTGTGGAGAGGTGGTCGTTGGAGCTTGGAAGAAGGGAACTTATCCTTTCTTCAAGGACTGCTATGGGAACCTGGGAGAGGTTTCTGGTCCATTTGGGGGGGGGTTTGCGTAGGTGTTTGAGATAGAATTTGTTGGTTGATATGAAATAAGATCATGTGGTGGTCTGACCAGTCCACGGGGAGTATGTAGTTGATTGTAATTGTGTCTCTTTGAGCAATGATGGCATCCAGGACCGCTCCTTTGTACTGCGTCTCCTCCGTGCAATGTTGGGTTAAATTGTTGCCACAGAGGAGCTTGGATAGCGTTTGAATTAACGGGTTGTTAGCTTCATTCCACCGTAGGTTAAGGTCGCCAAGAATTAGATTGTTGGCATCTCCGAGTGCACAGTGAGCGAGCAGGTCAGATAAATGTTCCCCAAATGCGGAGGTGTTGCCTGGTGGATGATAAAGAAGGTGACAGAGCAAAGTTCCATTATCTTTGGTCTTCATGTTGGCTGTAAGGCATTCAAAAGAGTTGTATTGACAGGATAATATTTCCTTGATGGCATTGTTGTCTTTATGAATGATAGCTACCCCTCCCCTTCGTTGGTCTTTTCTGTCTTTGTTATTAATGGAGAAGCCTGGTGGCACAAGCATGTCTAGGCAGGGGGAGTAGAGTTCGTTGAGCCAGGTCTCTGTGAGGAACGTAATGTCAATGTTTTGCGAGAGTATGGCTTCTGCTAATTCAGTTGCATGCATAGATGCAGTTGATGAGCAAGTAGTTTGTGGAGAGCTCTTTGGTGTTTGGGTTATTTATTTCCTTGGCCGCCCTAGGTAGCGAGGTGAGGAAGGGCGGTCTAGGGGGTTTTGTGCAAGGAAGGTCTTTCCGGAAGTCAGTGATCACTTGGATCTTGAATTTAGGGGAGTCAGTGGGAGGTGCATCATATGAGGAGGCTAGATCGGCCACTTCTTTGTCAGACATTGCCGCTACGGAGCTGGTGGGTCTTGAGGACAGAGGCTCGATATTGGTATTTAAGTGTCTCTGGGCCCTAGTGGGTAGGTCTGTTTTCCTTGGGAATTTAGAGGCCGGCCTTCCATATCTGTTCTTGAGAGTCTCTGTACCCGGGTCACGGGGGATGCTATGGGCCAGGTAGGGCACTTACAGTGGTTGGTGTTGGGGGGTGGGGGGGGGGGGGGGTATCCAGGGCGGGGATTGTTGAGGCCTGCGGGTCTCATCTAGATTGGCGAAGATTTCGGTCAAGCCCCGGGCAATCAAATCTATCTGGCTTTCTAGAGAAGCGAGACGCTGCGCCAAGGAGTCAAGAGTAAGGGTGGAGGCATCTTGGGAGGAGTCACCCTGAGTGGAACAGGTCGAGTTTATGACATGTTGTCTATTGCTCCGTGTGAGGGACCTATGGTCATTTTTTGTGATCTGGGAGGGGGGGGGGTGGGGGGGGTTGAGTTGTATTGAGAAACAAAACAAATTGGAATTTCTGAGATCTGGTGAGAGCTAGTGTGATTAAATGTCGGCAGAGCGTGGTCGTGGGAATGAGGTGGGTGGTTCCAATTAGGACGTGGATTTAAGCTTTCCTTATAGAGTTGGAGGGCACGCTTTGTGGAGGTGCTGTGTTGAGAGGTGACTTCTGGGAGGGGGGAGACGAGGGCTGGGATGGAGGTAGTTTGTGTTTCCTGATGGGGCCGGTTGGCTGTAAGTGGGAGGTGGGTTGGGTCAGGTCGAGGCAGGTGGGGAGAGCAGAATGGAGTGTGGAGAAGTGAGAGTCGAAAGCCTCAAGGTGCTCATTGTTAGCTTGAATAAGGATAGTGCCGGTTGGGAGATGGTTACGGACGTGATCCCTCTCGTTGACGAACGATGAGGGAGCGAGGAAGTTAGTTTACAGCTATGTGGGGTGGTTGAGGTTTTGGAGATGTAGAGTTGTGATCTGAGAGTGGTGATCCAAGTCTTCTGGTCTCTCAGTGTGAAAGATTAAGTCCATCTTAATCAGACCTTTGGAGGAGCAATGGTATATGTCAGTAAATAGGGTTTCTCTGTGCTGTCTGATAAGTTTCTGCTTGGAATTTTGTCAAGCTTTGGGGAAGAGGTTGAGGGGGGAGTTGATAGTGTATGCGTTCGCGCTGTGAGGTTTCATGTGGGTCAATAGAGTTTGGTTGGGTGGGCATGTCTGGAGCCATTGTGAATTCAACAGGGAGGGGGACTGTGCAACTGGAGGAATGTTAAGGAAGTTAAAGAGATAGGACAGGTCAGTAGAGTGTGAGTTGAAAGTAGGTGCCAAAAGGGAGGTAACAGTAATCAGTGTCAGTGAGCAGGAGATTAGGTTAATGTGACTACGTTGTAGTCTTTTTATTGTTATATTGAGGTGACCTGGTCTTTGTCATTAAGAAATTCTGGTCCCCCTGGAGCTCTCGATATGTGAATAATTTTCTTTTTCCGTTTCGTTGATGGGTCACCTCAGAGGGGGAAGGTCGGGATGTAGTTCAATCCTTTGGTAGGGCAGTGAGCACTGTGCTAGTGAGGGTGGGCAAGCGCAGCAACACGGTACTTCGATACTTTTATGGGGGGCGGGGGGAATTCTGTCTTGGTTTAGGTTCAGATCTTCGAGGCTCAAGGGTAGGCCATCTTAGGTCCAGGCAAGGACTAATGGGAGAGTGTGGCTCCGTTTAGGACAACGGGCTACTATCACTATCTTCAATTTGTTAGGGGCAGTAGGCTCTAGGTATCCCTTTAAAAGGAGACCCTTGTCGCTGTTGGATGGGTAGGTATTTCTTATTTAGTTGATTAGTTGCTGGTCAAAGGGAGCCGGGGATCGGCCATCTTGAGGCCAGGCAGACTCGACTGAACGGAGGGGTCTCAGAGTGACCTGGACGCTGATTAAATGAGATCTGTTTAGTATGCGGGCAGAGGGGATCCTATATCATGGTGCCCCCATGCAGCGATTAAA
Source organism: Lissotriton helveticus (assembly GCF_964261635.1). Taxonomy (NCBI): domain Eukaryota; kingdom Metazoa; phylum Chordata; class Amphibia; order Caudata; family Salamandridae; genus Lissotriton; species Lissotriton helveticus. The sequence goes on along the minus strand of NC_136061.1, from coordinate 1,138,902,590 downwards.
GATTAAAGGTTCAGAACTCTAGAAACGAGGCGGATCGATCACCCAGAAGTTAGTGATCAGCCATCTTGTAGTGGAGCTGGGCTTCTTGCAGGACTTGCGTGTAGCTGCTGCGTCTCCCGGGTCACCTCTAGTTAGTTGGAGGGAGTGTGAGGCCTCGGTTGAAGACGCTTGGGGCCCTGAAGCTCAGCGAGCCCTAGAACTCACAGTTAGAGGTGCATTAGCAGCAATTTTAAGATCAGTCATCCTACCTTGGTGACGCTGCTCCATGGCAGAGCGGAGCAGAGATCACTCCGATTTTGGTCTCAACGTCCGTGTCTCAAATTGGGCACTCGGCTGGCCAGGGGGGTTGTTAAGTGTTTTCTCGGGAGTCAGACGCGACGCTGATCCTGTAGTGCTTGCTGGGTTCCTTTGTGGTGAAAGTCCTGAGGTACCAAGCGAGGGACGTTTTCTGCAAGCGATGCGATCGTCATCGGTTTCAGGAGTCTTCCATTCCGGTGAGTCCCGTTTTGTTGGGTGGCGGGAGTGGGGTGGGGGGGGGGGGGGAGGTGAGTCGGTTGGGGTTTCGCTAGTCTAGTGACCCCGAGCCTGGGAGCCTGGAGTCAGATCTCCCTCCCCGGTGTAAATGGTACAACCAGAATACCACTCTGGTTGAGTTTCAGACTGGCCAAAAAGAGTGGATATTGGTGCCAGTAGAGCCCCGGACCTTCCAAGACTACCGGTCTGGGCCTCAGGAGGTGAAAGAGTGCAAGAGTGAGGACCTCAAAACTACGAGGAAACCTTTGAGGGTCCTGCATGTGAACTGCCTCAAGCCCCCCTTTTAGAGTTCTGGGATTACCATGCACCTGGTTACTAATGAGTTGGTGGAAGAGAGTGAACCTCTCCCCAACTTCCTATCTGCCAAGGGGCAGAATGGATTAGTGGAGGGTGTCAGCCTCTCCCCTACACGGACCCTAGATAAACAGACTGCCACCAGTTGCTGGGGCAGTGTGCCTCTTTATTCTCCCTTACCCCCGGACACACTAAATGGTGTACCAATGATGTTGATACTAGTATTTTGGATGCGGTCCGGTGGGGAGACTTCTCTAGGTATTATCCCGCGAGGCACTCACATCACGGACAAAGGGTTCAGGAGTACCTTGCCCCCCACGGTCCATGGGGCACAATCTTGCTCCATCCAAAATACTACGTGACAAGCCTTGAGCGTATGTATGTAATTAACGCATGCTTTATTAGTTGCAGCATTTTTTCACCTTTGTATTTATTATGTTTATAGTACCACATTTAGGTTAATGTAGGAGTGGCAAACAAGGGGTTGGTCCCTGTGTGGTCCTGAGGAAGAGCTTGGGGGACGCTCGAAATGTGTTGACAGATACCCAGAATCACTAACCCATTACAGTTAGGATCCCTGGTATCACCCCGTTTTTAGTTATACCGATCTAGGAGTTACAATAAATTATTCTCGCCCACTAGGAAGGTATTTTTAATTCACCTAACCCACTCCACCATACTTCTGCACTACACATAGTCTTCCATCAAGTGCTCCTACGTAATATCGCAAGTCGCAGCACGCCTCAGCCCGTAGAGGGCTGAGATGGCCCCAATGATGAAGCATGTCACTGTGGGGAAACCCTGGTGAGTGAGGGGACTCAAGAATTTGTTTTTTCTTTCCTGCAGGCATTTCCTATCAAGTTTGGTCTGGAAAGCCAATCCTACCCTTTTGCTAGATCCTTTACCCATTAATTAGGGATGTTTGTTCAGTTTACGAATGGAGGGCGGATCTAGCTCTTAAACCCTCTATCCTCCTGCCGGTTTTGCCTTGGAACTACAGTGAGCTCAATTCAGTCACCAGGACTGACGCACACCCAATCCCCAGAGCTGATGAGCTCATAGATTGGCTTGGAGCTGCCAAGTACCTCAGCACGTTTGACTTAACATCTAGGTACTGGCAGGTTGCCTTGAACGAGGGGGCTAAAGAAAAGTCAGCATTCTCAACACCAAAAGGGCGCTTCCAGTTCCAGGTCATGCCTTTTGGTTTGTAGAACGCCCCTGCCACCTTCCAGAGGATAGTCAAGCAGGTTGGAGAACTTCAGTGCCACCAACCCAGACAACATGGAGGTCTTCAGCTCCAGTTGGGAGGACCACTTAAACAAACTAGAGGAAGTGCTTTGGTCTCTAAAGAGCGCAGGGCTGACTTTGAAGGCCAGCAAGTGCCAGATAGGGCAGGGATCTGTAGTCTAATTGACACCAAGTAGGGGGCGGCAAGGTGGAGGCCAAAATTGACATCATCCTGGCTTGGGAACCTCCAGGACCCAGACAGAAGTGAGAGTCTTTTTAGGCCTCACTGGTTATAACAGCAGATTAATCGAGGGATATGGCACCATTGTTGCCCCCTTGACAGAGCAGACTTCCAAGAAGCAGCAACGTCATGTGATCTGGACAGGGGCATGCAAAAAAGCTTTTAACGTCCTTTTGGAAGCCATGTGCACGGCACCGGTGCGTGAGGCCTCTGATTTCTCCCAAGAATTTTTGGTTCAGACGGACGCCTTACAGGCTGATAAGGTCAACTAATGCTAAAAGCATGCCTGCTAAAAAGCATAAAAACATTGCCATAAAAAACAGTGTCTAAAAATATCTAAAAACATGGTATATATGTAAAAAGAATGCTATTAAAATTCTAAAAAGTCCTCTAAAGAGTCAATATATGATCAGACCAACTAAGCACATCAAAAACCATGGTGCTCAGTGAGAGCCAAAAAAAAAATAAAATAAAACAATGTTGTTCCTTCCAATTTGGTCGTTTTGGAAAAAGGCAGAATTGTTCTTATCACACGGAGAACCAAATGTTTATGTGTCCTGCGTGAGAGACGAAATATCACTGTCACTCGCATTCGCAGACGAGGGTCCCTGTAACACCTCTTCTAGCAGGTCAATGGAGCAAAGGTGATTTTCTTCAGTTCCCACAGCAGCCGCTGAGGAAGCACTCGATACCTGTGAGCCTGTTGCAGAGCTGTTGATTGTTCGGACAGGAGCTGGAGCATCCAGTGGAAGCTCTAAGAATGCCGTCATCAACATGGGAATATGCTGAGGACACTGATGCACGTGGGCCTTTGAGGGGTCCAGTAGTACGTTTATGTCCAGTGGCGCAAATGATGGAAGGGTCAGACATATGTCCAACACACATTCGGATCCGCAGAATAGGCAGCAGAACACAGGCAAGATGCAGTCAACCCAGAATGGTCTAAAGAAAAGGAATCCATGTTCGCTTAGCTCCTGAAGCTGAGGTGTGCCCAGATGGAGAACCATGCGTTCACGACAGTCGCACCAGAAGTGCTTTTGCCATCTCTCGATGAACTGGGCCGTCCATTGCGTAGCAAGAAAATTAAAACCAGGATACCCACTACAAGTAGTAGGACCAGCGGAAGCCCTCCAAAAAAGCTTACAAGTACGGAGTCTATGAATGCTGCAATAACTCAGAAGATGGTTAGAAAGGTGCTCAATAGCCCCGAAACCTATACGTTTAAATAGTTGCATGATCACCCTCGTATCAGACATGTTAAATATATGATGAACCATTTCCCCAAAATGAAGCAGTTTGGACTAGTGCCCGTATCTCAGGTGAAGACCTTGCAACCTGAAGATCAAAAGTCTCTCAGGCTGAGGTTAAGGACACATGCTTCAGCAAAAGCATGGCTTTCGTCTACTCAGAGAATCAAACTGTAGAAAGGGAACATTCAATGAAGGCCACAGCGTTGCCTCCCTAACTGTGTGGGTCGGTGGAAACAATACTTGCATACAACAAGTAACCCTGGAACTAACTGTGACTACATTTCTGATGCCTGGTAACATCCAACAACCACCTTGATCATTCAGCATAAAATAGCTCTCATTCGAGAGCAGCTCGAACACCAGATGAATCACTGCAGCTGGGGAACCATTCAAGTGACAGGACAAGTTAGCCACGAAAGCATTACAGGCTCCATGAAGCAACATTTCTTTGCAAACTAAGGAAGCACTTAAAGCACTTTCACAGTTTGAACCGCTGAGGAACAACTTCAGTGTCCCCATTCCTACATCGAAATCTGTACGGTAATTCCCAGTACTCATGTATGTATCCTTCTCCGAGCCCTTCATATCGGTCTACCTGGTGATACTGGAGACAGTATTGAAATGTGAATGTTGTGACTGAAAGTGTAATATAGCAATGGGTTACCCATTCTGTGGAAGGTGACTCAGTCACTGTGAAAGGGATTTGGTCCGATTTTTTATGTGCAACATGCTATATTTTGCATCTCTTCGTGCCATTAGCATCAGTCTGTCTGTCTGTTAGATTGTATACAGAGAACAGCGTCGTACTGTTGATGTAACGCCAAGGCACATGGCCAGAATGCAATGAGTGTAGCGTCCGGCTAAATAGGAGAATGGATCACAATTGCGATTGTCCATGTTTTAGACTAGGCAAATCCTGTTCCATTACATCTACAGCAGAAGACACAATGTTGACCAGTGAATACTTTCTAGATGATAGTGCGGTCATACCATTGTCAACCACTGCCAAAGCCTTTTCTAGGTTAACCCTATCAATCTCACGTAGTCTCTCAGCAACCTCTTGCTGAGGGATTTTCCATAGCTAGTTATAAATAGCATACAAAAAACGCTTCCGACGTGCCTTCTGGGGACATAACAAAAGACTCCCAAGCTCTACATCATCTGAGAGAAGGGATAAGTGTTGTTTCACCTGGGACAGTGTGAAGGTCTTTAGCCATTCTATGCATAACTTCCCAACACTGAAAGATGTCACCACCCAGAGTGTTCGGATTGAACATAGCGCTGATCTGGCCTATGGATACCTTCGGAGGTACCTCTGAATCTTTATTGACACCCCTTTGTGTTGATAGACAAAACCAACCATTCCTTCCAATTGGGGTCAGATGAACTGTACGGACCATCATGTAGCATAGCATCTATGTATCCTCACTGTGTTGTGTATAATTTTGTCATCAATCAAAGTGTGTAAGTGAGGGAATCAGAGGGGAGTTCAAGTCCTTGATCTTGGGTAACCCAAGACAGGAAGTCTTTTGCACTGTTTCGTTCAGGAAAATCATTGACGTGGTATGAGGCAGGCTTGAAATAAGGCCTCAATTCCCTGAACTTGGCAATCTTTAGTACCCCCCACACAGATTTTGTGTCTATAGTATCCCTCCAAAAGCCAAAACACTGTAAAGACAGTTGAGAAATAAAGGAAGCAGAGTATATCAGCTAGTGTTATTGAGCATATATTTTTCTTGGCAGGTGTAGGTGCAAGCCTATAGTAATACAAGGTCGGGTCTGAAGTGTTAAACCCAGAAAAATAAGCAAACTTTGTGCAAATGTGGTTAACCTACCTTTTGGTGGTGTTGAGCAATATTCCCATTGATGGTAAGCAAAAACATTACGTGGGATACTTTCTTTGTGTAAACAATGGTGACCATAGTGTTCGTAACAAAACATGGTGTCAAAATTAGATGTACCATCATACAATTCATGAATCATTTGAAAATGCTGCAAATTGTTCTAAATCAGATAGCATAGTATGCATAGTTTCAATATCCCAATCAGAGAGAGTACTAGAGGTAATGGTATCACTAAGATAATTTGTAAATAAATGGGATATTCTTAATAGTTCAGTAGGACCATACACATCATAAGAAACACTATCCCATGCTATTCTTCAGGAACTGGAACTGCTGTAATATTCACGAAGGGCAGCTTCCTCTGTTCACGGTGTGATGATGCATGCGGTTTCAAGACCAAGTTCACATGTTATACTGCAGAGCGTTCTGGGAGATAATGTCCATTCAGTAGCAAGAAAAAGACAGTCACTATACCAATCCAAAGGACCAGGAACAGTAGACCGATTGCAATCCAGAGCTGTAGCCAGGAAAAAACAAAGTACGTGTTTTTCAGCCAAAGGTAGAAATCACAAATTCGTTGTTTGTGGACAACAGGCGGAGGCGGTAACTTGGGTTCACTTGGATTCGATGAGAAATCGTAAAAATCAATGATCTAACCAGGCACAGTCCAATCTATCTTTAGTAGCTCGGCAGGTTTTGTGGAACTGGCTGATGCCTCCGTTCAAGACATATTCACATACATGCGGGTGTTAGGCCGAATTGAGATCTGTGTTTCATTTATAGTTTGATATTGTTCAATTTCAACAGGTACTATTTGCATTCCATTGTTGGTAACTCCACTTCGTGGAGTGGAATCTTCAAACTTAAATAATCTTTCCATCCGAACTTCCCGTATGGTAGCGAGAAGAGATCTGTTGCTACCCTGGAGCCCACTCGGCATTCTGTTGAGTATCAGCCACATAGTGTGGTTTGATCAGATCAATTGAGATGAATCTCTTGTCTTTGCAGCCGGCAAGGGGTGGAAGTAGTACTGTTCTTGTTCCTTCCACTTTTTTTTTTTTAAACCAAAAGGGAGGGACTGAGAGCTAGGCTATGAGGTCCTGCACACGAGCTCCCGAATGAGACACGTGTTTAAGGAAGGGGTGCAGTTCCTATGTGACAGGGGGGGGGGGGGGGTGTTAAGGTCAAGGGGAAAGACAGGTCTTTCAACGTGCTGCCCTCACACACCCCGAGAGGTGTCATGCTTCCTCATAGGGCGGGTGCCCCTCGTCGGGCCGGCGCTGCAATGCCTGACGGGCTCCCGAAACCGGGACTCTTTATCGGGGATCTTTTGAGTATGAAGCAGTTTGGTGTATGCGGTTGAGGGAGCTGGGTAGTACACAGTGAGGTAAGATACAATGGGTCTAGGGCAGTCCTTTGCAGTACATTTTAATGGAAGAGGTAGCTCAAGCCTAGGTAAAAACAAGTGTGTGACCCTGTAGGGATTTATAATGTTCCTAAGGGGCAATCTAAGTATGCGAGGTCGACATGTTTCGTGCCTGAGTTAGCCCCCAACGGGTCGATTGGCACTTCTTCAGGACCGTGGATAGGTGAAGTGAATAGGTGCACTACCACCTGGTATTCGAAAATATGAAATGAATTCCCAGGGGCGGTTAGAACCCTAGTTGACATTCACTGGGGTAAAAGTAGACCCCTAGAGAAACCGTCATGGGCCGACAGGGGTGGCCGGAGCAAAACGTTACTCCGGAAGTAGGTTCTCATAAGCAACTTGCCGATATTCTACCCAAGCTCAGGGCACTGGAGCTTGGGTAGGATTTCCTTTCCTATTGTCGAATACCAGGTGGTAGTGCACCCATTCACTTCACTTATCCACTTAAACACAACATAAGGTCTTTCGCTGGATGCAGCGCTTCGCCAGCGAGACCTAAAAAACAATATAACATTGTAAATGTGGTGCAGACTTGGTTCTACTTACATATGAGACAACACTGAAGCAGCCTCATCCTTAACTGCATTTGCTGGACTAGGAAAATACATATGCCCATCAAGCTCTGAAGATAGAAGAACTTAATTGCTCACAATTTTCCCATTAGCTGAAAAGGAATCACTAATTGTCAAGAGGTTCTGCTCTCTTTCCATGAAAGAAAATAATTGCCCAATTCAAGGAGTCCAGGACATGCCAATAAACTGCAGTCTTTGGCAAGGGATAAAGGAAGACATCAGGGTTAGTATCAGAAGTAAAATACACAAGATGTGCAACATTCCGTCCATCATCTTGTGTGTTTTGCTGTTCACCCTATGTGGAAAGGGCATGCCCAGACGTGGGTCCCGTGCTCACTACGCCACTGGAGTCAAGCTATCCTGGCTGATGACGGCTGAAAGCCAGAAACCGGTCCTAGGATGCTCGATTCCGGTCGAGGGAAGACATGGCTTTGCAGTTCGGACTGGACTGTTCCCATGAGGCACAGGGTCAAGATTGATTTGCCTATGGCCATGTCTGAACTGGGGTGGTGGGGTGAGCAAAAAAACAATGGATTAAACCCAGATATGTGACTGGGGGTGAATGTTTTGCCAATGTGCAACATTCCGTCCATAATCTTGTGTGTTTTGTAGTATCAGAAGTGCCTCATTGGCGCAACAGGTGTGTGAACCAGTTTTCTGTGCCGGGTGCACTCTGGTACTAAAGAAAGGGCCACAGCAGCTGCGATCCCGCGGCGTTCCGACCTATCACTCTGATCAATACCGACGTTAAGATCCTCACCAGACTATTAGCCACTCGCCTAGCCCCACAGATGGCACACTTGGTCCATCAAGACCAGTGTGGGTTTATCCCTGGTCGCAATACTGCGATGAACTTGCGGCGCCTGACTCATATCCTCCACGAGGTGCGTGGGAGGGAGGATCCCCACATACTGGTGTCAATTGACCTGGCTAAGGCCTTTGACACGGTCAGCTGGGGGTATCTCTTGGAGGTGCTCCGGATGGCGGGGTTAGGGCCAGTGTTCTGCAATTGGATCCGAGTGCTCTACGGGGCGCCCTGGGCTAGGGTTTGGCTTAGTTCGGCCCGCTCCGAGGAGTGGTCCTTGGGTAGGGGCACCCGTCAGGGGTGCCCCCTGTCACTGCTCCTATTTGCCCTGGCAATAGAACCTCTGGCGGTCTCCGTTCGTGCTGAGATGGCGCAATGGGGCATTAAGGTGGGCGATACTGTGAATGTGATCTCCCTCTATGCAGACGATGCTCTGTTCTATTTGACCTCCCCAAGCGACTCGCTTCCCGCTTTGATGCGGCTGCTGGACCGCTTTGGCGCGGCCTCCGGGCTGCGCATTAACCCTGGGAAGTCTTTGATCTTCCCGCTGGCGGGATGTACTACCGATCCGAATGTGAGCCTCCCGTGCCTGGGGCTGCGGTGGGAGCTGGAGGCGTTCCGATATCTCGGCATTCAGGTGGCTTCGTCGGACGACCTCCTGCTGGCCCGCAATGCTGAATGGGTGCTCCGCTCCCTGCACCAGTCTGTGTCCTTCTGGAATACACTTCCTCTCTCCCTTATGGGGCGGTTAGCGGTTGCTAAGATGGTGATGTTGCCCAGGATGTTGTACATCCTGCAAAATATCCTATGCCCGCTCCCCCCGCGAATTTTTCGAACGCTCAACTCGCTGCTCACATCTCTACTCTGGGCGGGCGGGCGTAGTAGAGTTGCCCTACATACTGTGGTCCGGAGCTGGGAGGAGGGAGGCCTGGAGGCCCCCAGGTTTGACCTTTATTATTATGCAGCGCAGCTCCTACCCGCCGCGAGGTGGTTCGCGGATACAGATAACTGGGAGCTGCAGCTACTGGCAGGCAGGGCGGACAAGAAGACTTTACGAGTGGCTTTGATGCAGGGAAGGGGAGCGGACGAGGACCTGCCCTATGTGGTGCGCCACGCAGCGGGAGTCTGGCAGCGATTTGTGGAGAAAGTTTTGTGGCGGGCCCCCTTTCATAGGGAGCTGCCGGTGTGGATCTTGGCCCCGGTGCTGCGGATGGAGGCAAATGTGTCCTTCCGGGAATGGCGAGACGGCGGATGTGAGACTCTGGCGGACCTGTACCCAGATGACTCCTTCGTGTCTTTTCAGCGAGCCACGGAGGCCTTTGACCTGAGCAGGGGACAATACATGCACTACAGGGGACTCCAGGAGGTGGCACGGACGACCTGGCCTCAGTTCCCAGAGGCGCCTCCACTGACTCACACCCTCAATATCCTCCTTTCCTGTGGGAGAGGGAAGCGGCTGATCTCTTTATTGTACTCGGCCATGCGACGGGATTCGACCCCGCAGATCGCACCGTCCTGGGCGGCCTGGGAAGCGGACCTGGGGATGACTCTGGAGCCGGGACAGCGCAAACGTATTGGGCTCCTGACCCGGAAAGTCTTGTGTAATGCACGGTTCAAGTTGATCCACTTTAATTTTGTGCATCGCACATACATGGCCCCAGTCTCCTTGAATCGCATCTCGGTGGATAGGTAGGACAGCTGTCCTAGGTGTTGGGCGGAGAGAGCTGGATTCTTCCATCTGGCTTGGGAGTGTCCGCAGGTCGGTAGCTTTTGGAGCGAGGTGGTGGACCATATTGGCCGTGTCACGAGCCTCCGGATTGCCCTGGATCCGCTTCATTGTCTCTTGGCCCTGGTGTCCAAGCCTAAACGGAGGAATTTGTCTTACAAGTTTCTACAGTGGTTACTGGTGTTAGCAAGGCGGCGGGTGGCCATTATTTGGATGGGGCGGAGGGCCCCCGAGGTCTCCCTGTGGCTTAAAGATGTTAGGGAGTGGTCCCTGGCTGAGGAGACGCATATGCAGCGCACGCGCCGCGATGAAAGGCTCCAGGAAGACTTGCTAGCTTGGAGGTTGATGTGTGCAGAGGGGTTGCCGGATGATGACTCGGATGCCACTAGTGCCGAATTGTTCACCCCTGAGGGGTCTGGATCCGAGGGGGAGGCGGTGGGAGGCGAGATGGAGGGACCTGGTCCGGAGTAATGCCCTGTTGGGCGCGCACTAATGTTCCCTATCGTATAACCCTGTGATTTGTCTGGATTCCCAGAGGATCGCTAATAAATGTGATGTCTGCACCTTATTGGGCCTTGAATGGATGACCTGGCTATAGCACGTACTCTATTACTGATGCCACGTATGGGGGGGGGGGGGTTCGTTTGTTGTGTGTTGGACTGTGTTTTTATTACAAAATGTATCTATCCAGAGGGATGGGAGTAGGGCTCCATGGAGGACGTAGGAGGGGAAATACGTGAAAGCCAGCGGACACTGGAGATGCACGTGTACAGTATGCAAACGACTATGATTATATCTGTGCCATTCACTGACATTACGCCGCCCGGCCTCCGGGATGTGGGCCACGAGGCTGTGTACAATCCTGAATGTTGCATATTGCTAATTTTACCTCTCAATGCTTGGGAGGTTTTGCCTGTTCATGTTCTCTATGTTTTCCGCAATAAACATATTTAAAAAAAAAAAAAAGAAAGGGCCACAGATGTTTGCGCGGACCCTTCTGTAATACAGAGATCGCCAGTATTCATGTAGTGCAGATGTAATTTCAAGAGGCGTTCTCTCATTTCCATATGGGCATAGCAAAAAGCTTTGATGCTGTGCAATGATTTGGGAAAGAGATTTGTTATGGCTACCTGTTAGAGCAGGTGTCTCCAACCAGTAGCTCTCCAGATACCTGTGAGAAGCTCTTTTGTGTGCAGCCTATCCTACGACTACCCAAGCTTTTGCTTGGTTGAAATATTACAAGTATACTAAAATGAAGCATGTATGCAAAACAAAAATGTGTGTATGTTTTTACACAACTCGAGCGGATGTCTGCAGAAAAAAGGTGCATTTTCAAAATGTGCTTAAAGCTATTATTGGAATTAGAGAGAGGTATTACTCCCATTTATACCTTGGTGACCGGTGTATTGCAGCTATGGTTTGTATGTACTACCTATGTAATATTTCAGTTCAAATTCTCAAAGCCTTTTTTACATTACTGCTGGAAACGCTGTCTAATGCACCAATGTTATCACTACTGACACCAGGATGGGGTGCTCACTTTTACATCACTAGTATTAGTAGCTCGGGATGATTTTCATTGAACATGAGTAGCTTTTGTTACAGAAAATGTTGGAGATCCCTGTGTTAAAGCCTTTTGCGTGGATAGGCTGAAATTAATCTGACATATGTTGTTCCTTTGTAGAAAACAATGTCTGAAGAAAGATAGTATGAACTTTTTGTTTTGCTAATGACACTTCCTCGTAGACCAGGTTCCCTCAAATGAAGTTTGGACCTAGTCCAATTAAACTAAGAGGAAGTTAGGGTTCTTCTTCTAAGAAACCATAACCTGAAATCAAAAGGTATTTGTATAAAGGCATGCCACCACACATCCTGGATATCGAGGAAACGGTTATTAGTGAGGGAGCTCTGGATCAACACTTCTTTGAGGTACAGGAAGAAAAATGACAACCCTGGCATAAGTGGAATACATTTGGAGATGCGAATGACACAAACTGAATAGTATTTGCTGCTCGGTCATCCTGTTCTAAAATTCTGACAGATATTGTGCGACACCAGGGAAGCTTCTACGACGAGGAACAGCTGAAACACTTAAAAATTCGATATTTGAAGAGAACACTGATGATTTTCTGTCTTGCAGAATAACTGATACTTATTCAAGACAAACATAAAGTAGGATTTATTGTAAATAAACATAAACTAAAGAAATATAATTCTGAGCAAAATCATAAAAGCAAAAACAATTGTAGAAGATGTCCTAGGCAAAGGCTCACAGACAATTTACTTTTGAATAAGTTGCATTTTACGTGAACTAAATAATATAAATCAAAAGGTATGTAAGAAAACCAAGATCTTACCCTTCCCCAGTAAGGGCGCAGCAGGCCTGTATGTGCCACTGATGATCTTTAACCGAAGTTAGCTTTAGATACTGAGAGATTTCAGCTACAGTCATGCATTCTTTCACATCTTGTTTGTTTGCAAAAACCAGCAAACCTGCTTTTTTCAGGTCCTGCAAAAATATATTTATTATACAAAGAGGTTGTCTTAAAGGGACACATTTTTTCTTTGCAGAAAACAAAGGTTTTCAAATATAGGGAATATACTTCTCCACCATGTGAACACTTCCACATTGTTGCAAACATTTTTTGCTGTGAAGGCACACCTATACAAGGGCAAGTGAAAAATGTGTCAATCCTTGTTAAAATGTATGTATTCTTTGTCAGGACCAGAGGTCAAGAATTAAGCTATTCTTTCTTTACTTTATTAACAGCAGTCATATAGAGAACAACAAAATACTTCATTTCCCATAACCCTTAGGGACACAGTCCTCCTCCTCCTCCTCCTCCTCCTCCTCCTCCTCCTCCTCCTCCTTCTCCTCCTTCTCCTCCTCCGTTTCAGCAGCCTCCGGCCTCTTGGCACAGAATAACACAGATTAGGACGGTAATGAATGAATAAGGCCATGTGTAGAGTTTTATTAATTTGCTATGCTGTGGGAAATCTAGTCACTCCTCCGTGGTTGCTGTCACTACTGAGAACGTGCTTCGGCACCTGGGGCCATTGCGATGTGGTCCTATGACCACTAAGCGAATCCGCAACTAATTCACATGCTCAGCGTATCTCGCTGGCACACAACTTCTATTCTCCTGAACCAGCATGGCAGCCCGGGTTATCTGCTTCTGTGTCTTTGTGCCACATGCACCTGGAGCAATTGTTCCCTCAAAAGGGTCGTTATTCTCAGAGCTTAGTGTATTTCTATTCATTTAAATGATCAGACACAGGCCCAAGCAAATCTAATTACCCAGTGTAGTTTTGTTGGTGTGTGTGTGTCCTGCAGGGCCTAGCCCCCCGTTATGGGCTCTGGGCTGCATTACTGGGCTGGGAGATCCCAAACTTGTTAAAAAAAAGAAATTCTTTTTAAACAATTACTGGCTGGAGATTCCAGCATTTATACTCTTGCCTGTGTCTGCCCCATTGTTCAATGTGATTGGTAACCTTACCCCTTTCTCAACCTTGTCAGGAATGCTCTATTGCACTACTTCTGTGGGGACGTGGACACTTTTATTCAAAAAGTGGTCTTGCAGGAGGTAGCCCCCTGAAGAGGCAACTATTGCAGCATGCTACTTTAAACCCCTACCTGTGAGGGAAGAAACTCTAGGGCTTATGCCTCTTATACCTCCGGGAGGGCCTATTCATCCACACGACTCCACAAGTGCAAGAGGAACCCTGCATCAGGCATCGATCTAGAAGCATTTGACAGGCTAAAGCGGGCCTTCATGATCCACACTCCGCGTTGGTCTCTGGCCCCCCCCCCCCAGGACCCGGGTCTTCGGGGACACAACCTTTGTGGACCTCTTTCCCCTTCTGCCTGCCCACACCCCCACAGGGTTCAGATTCACCTTCCGGCTCGGATGCGGAGTATAAGACCGCATAAGATGTGCCAAATGGTGATGCCCCCCAGGCTTCCACGGATATGCTGGACCCAGAGCACTTAATGCACCCCCTCTCCTCAAAATGGGCCCCCGCAGATAAGATCACTTCCTACGCTGTGGGGTGGCTTCATAAACTGCTGGATAGGGAGATCATCAACTGCCTGTGGGCGGAATGCCCACATCCATCTCTGGGGGACAAAGTGGCACTCGCACCAAACGTCGAACAGCGCATGGCTACCTTCCTGGAGAAGTGCATGCACGATCCCAAGAAGGGGATCAACCGGTCCTGGCGGGCTTGGTAGAGGGATCTCTTCGATATCTCAGGCCCCTTGACCCTTATCTTAGATATAGCGTAAGATAACAAGCCTTCTGGGACTCTGATTTCCCCTGAGGTCCTGTCCATTAGGGACCTACGGGCCATTATTTTCCTGGGTAAAGCAAACTGCGCCATCTATATGGAGAGGCGCTGTTCCATCCTCATCAAGTGTGACCTCATATTTGGGGACCTCGCCACATCTGAGGCAGGCCCCAGTGCCCAAGGAGGGGTTCTTCGGTGAACCGTTCATCTGGGATTCGGGTATGTGCAAACCTTTAATTATGTGGACAAAGCCCAGGTTTTGATGGGGCTGGCTGAAGCAGGGGGCATTCGGCTGGCTGTGCCCAACACCCATCCTCTGGCAGAGAATATGGCACCAGGAGGGGACAGTATCAGGACGCCTCAAAGTTCGGAATCTTTTATCCCATCAAAGGCTACCCCCATCACCGGGGTGCTAGAGGGCAAAGAGGAGGTTGCAACCAACGAGCCACTCAAGGTGAGTATTCATCCTTTTCCTCAGCACCGTCTGGTGAGCAGACTTCAGGGTTTCGTTCACACTTTGGAGGTCCTTATCTCCGATGCATGGGTCCTTGAGACAATAGAAGGATTCCACATAGAGTTCTATGCTCCCTTTCCAGGAAAAGCCCCCTATTCCCATGGTTTTCTCTCTTGCAAATGCTGACCTAGTGGATATAGACGTATCTGAGCTACTCCGCAAAGGGGCAATAGTGCATATCTCCTCTCGTCCAGGGGCTTTTTAAGCAATCTTTTTGCACTGGACAAATGGGATGGCGGCCAAAGGCCAATGATCAACCTGAAGGAATTTAACAAGTGGTTGCTTTACCACCACTTCAAGATGGAGGATATCCATCTGTTACGGGATGTCCTCCCCAAAGATTGGATGGTGCGTGCAGATCTCATGGACGTCTACCTAACCATTGCGATCTTCCCTCCCCACCGCCACTTCCTCCAGTTTCAAAGGTGGGGGATACATTAGAGTTCCCCACTCTCCCTTTTGGTCGATCGATGGTCATGTGGTCCTTCACCAAGGTAAATCACCCAGGGGAAAAGTTCCTAAGGGCCTGTGGTGTTCATCTCCTCATCTATTTAGATGACATTCTCCTTATGGATTAATGCCCTCGGAACCTCTTGCTGCATCTCCAGACGGTAGTCACTCTCCTGGAGTCCCTTGGTTTCATCATAAATCTACAGAAGTCTGTTCTTGTACCCTTTCAGTCGCTGGTGTTCCTGGGTTTTGTGGTGGACTTGCACGGAGCCACCCTTAGTCCTCCCAACCGGAAGATGACCAAGATCAAACACAAACTGCACCATCTGGAGACCAAACCTTTCACCTCCCTTCGCTAGATAACAAGGGTGGTGGAGGTTCTGTCGTCCTCCATCCAGTCTCTTTTTGCGCAGCCCCTTCATTATCATGCCCACCAACAGTTGAAAGCCTTTCATCTCAGGAAGGGTCTCAAATACTCCCAGATGGTTCCCTTGTTGGAAGAAACTCGAGAGGAGATTCAATGGCGGCTGGCTCATATTAAAGGGTCAGGAGATATTTGGCTCCCTTCCGGAACTGGTCATACCGTCTGACGCCAGAGGCTCGGGCTGGGGGTGAGATGTGGGGATTTCTCCACAGAAGGAAAATGGCATTATCAAAAAAGATCCATGCACATCAATTGCCTTGAACTCTTGGCAGGATCGTTCGTGGTCCGGTGCTGGACAGAGCACAGTGCTGTCTCATCCACAAGAGGTACAATGTAGCAGCATTTCACTGTATAAACCCCCTCGGAGGTACTCGATCCAAGAATCTGTCTGATCTGGCCCGCAATTTCTAGGACTACTACCTGGAGAGCCTGATCTCTGTGTTGGCAGAACATCTACTGGGGGAAGCCAGTCAAGTAGCTGGTTGGCACTCATGCCACCTTTAAGATGTGAGCCTCTGGTGTTTATATTCATTGGTGTTCCAAGCCCTCTAAAACAGATTGGGCCCATTCACAGTGAATCTCTTTCTATCCCACCTGAACCACCAACTCCTGAACTATTTCAGTTGGTGCCACAGACACTTTCCTCCACAACTGGCAATGGGAGCGAGGTTATGCCTTCCCCCGTATGTGACAAGCATACACCTCTCAGCTCAAGTAAGAAGAGAGGAGACAGATATCGTCCAAGTGACACTGACTTCAAAATTGCAAGTCAGGTATCCAGGTCTTCTGGAATTTTTGGGGGATTTTCCAATTCTTCTATCCCTCATTCCAGATCTCCTCAAGGACCTGGAGGGGAATCCCCATCATCTAGTGCTGGAGGTTCTCAGCCTCTTATGGAATGGAGGACTACAGGGAACGTTGGAAAGTCCCAGATCTTTCGAGACCGGCTGTGTTCCTCCTTTGCAAGGCATGGCAGATAGCACCATCAAGCTTTATAGATCAGCTTGGGCTTGATGGTTGGGCTGGTGTCATCGATGTTTGGATCCCGTGGGGGCAGAAAACGTCCACATCTTGAATTTCCTTGCTTCTTTGGCATCAGAGGGACTTGCATATAGATCCATCAATAGCTTCAAGTCGATCTCAGCTAGTCCGTCACTGGTCGGTAATCATACGGTGAGGGAGCACCATTTGGTGCAAAAGCTCTAGCGAGGCATTCCCCTTTCTCTTCCTTACAAACCCAGCTACTCTATTTTGTAGGTAGTAAACAAGGTTCTTAACTTATAAGAACTCCAATAAATACCACCCCCGGAAGGAGCTATCGGCCAAGTTAGCTACTCTTCGATGACTGGTTTCATGCAAGCGTGTCTCAAATGTCAGAGCACTAGGCAGAACGGGTAGAGTATTCCCCCCAGAGGGGGGTCACTTTCCATATTTCAAGGCCTACAAAACATAATTTTAGACTAGTTAATTATCCTTCTGTCCAGATTTCCAAAAGCTGTATGTTGTGTGGTGTATAAAGAGTTCTGAAGCTATGAGGATGGACATGCGCCCCGATGGAGAGAGGCAAATGCTGATCGCCTTAAGGTAACCTTTCATGGCGGTCTCTTCATCTACCATAGCCAGATGGGTCCGGTGGGCCATGCAGGAAGCTGGCATTGATACCAAGATGTTTGGAGCTCACTCGGCGAGAGGAGCTATGGCACTGAAGGCGTTCTCCCTTGGGGCCCGCCTAGAGGAGATCCTCAATGCAGTGGACTGGTGTTCAGATTCGACCTTTAACCCCTTCCGTGCTCATGACGAGCTCAGCTCGTCATGAGGTACACCGCTCATGTGCTCATGACGAGCTGAGCTCGTCATGAACACACCCATTTCCATTATGGCCCAGCGCAGGAGGAAAATAGCTCTAGCAGCCAAGGTGTTAAGAGCTTTTATTTCAAACCACTCCCTCGTATTGTTTTGCTAGTTCTTGATAAGCTTCAAATCAGCGTAATCCTCGCCTCCGGTCCGGACACAGAATGAAAAATGTCCTAGCTATCGTAACAAAGTTTAAATTCTTTTAAGGACATGGAGGCGAGTATTAACCCACTTGTCATTGTATTCTCCCTCCCTAGAATGAGAAAGATTTACATTAAGGAGGGTATACCTTACTTGCTTTGATAGTTACAAGTGTATGGTTCTCGTTGATTACTGTAACAATGCGGATGTCTGTTGGATCTGTTATGTGAGGAACATTTAGGTTCCAGTTTCAAACATCTCTGTTCATTTTCCTCTAGGATCTGATGGGTCAAAACAGGAATTAAGATGCCATTATCCGTATGCAGTTGCAGGAAGAAAGAAGAGGCGGCAACAACAACAAGGGACTACTAAGGAGCCTTTGCCTCAACAGATTGGACATTGCCTATTGCTGAACTGTTGACTTTTTCCCTAAGGTTGATTTATAGGAAATTAAGTCTTATGTTGTTCTCTAAATGGCTACTGTTAATAAAGTGACGAAAGAACAGCATAATGCTTGCCTCTGTGTTCTTAATTGAATTGAAACTTTCTGTTACAACAGCTAGGATAGTTTGCATTACACGCTACAAAAATACAGTATTTAGCATTTTAATAAAGAATATAAATATCTGTGCTTGTTCGAATGAGGTGAAAGATGCAGGGATCAACAGCCTCATCACAAACACGGCATTTAAAAATCGCACACCTAGCCTATCCCCAAACAGTGGCAGAATTGTTTACAAATTAACATGATACGTAGCCAGTAAAGTACAAACAAGACTTGCAGAACATTTACCATTTTAAAACATAACAACAAATGCTACAAATACGGACGAAAAGAAGCAATGAGTGGTGTGAAGAAGAAAGGGAAACAGCCTAGGATGGTGGGAAAGTTATGAAGAGGGGGATTTTGATACCTCTCCTGAATTTCAGTACTGAGGAAGCAAGTCTCAGGTGCAAATGCAGGACATTCTAGAGTCTTGGTCTGTATGCTGAAAGTATGTTGGTGTGTGTTCAGTACAAGTCTTCTGGATTTCAAGTTTGGCCAGAGATATGTTGCTAGAGGTGACCGACTACCACATATGGTAAACTTAGAGACAAAGCAGACAGGTAAACTAGAGTGCCGTGTAGATAAATGTTTTCATAGGGAGAGGTGCTTGAATTTTTTTAAGCAGATGATTAGCAGAGCTACTTTGCTAAGAAATATTTGGATTGGAATCGGTCAGAACTAGAGCAGTGAGCAATGTTTGACAAGGCGAGTGCTTGCCTTCTCGACCAGAATTTCAAAGTTGAGCTGAATCAACAATGCATGCAGTTTTTCTTGATATGAACCTTGAAGGGCAAAAAACGGCAATGAAAAATCCTAGGGGATTTAATGGAGGATGAAATGTGAGTATTAAGAAATTTGGATACATTTAACAGTTAGATTCCTAATTGAACCGATTTGTATAAATCAGTGAAATCCTTGTTTTTATATTTTGGAACCCGATCTCTAAACTAAGTCTGGGCGGTGAACACCGCTCTGCTCGCGGAGTTTGTGGAGTTTTCCGAACTCCGCATTACGGAGAGTTCGCAGACTCGCTCACGTTAGTAAACATCAAGTTGGCGAGCGCGAGTGAGGAAAATCAACCTCCCGGCAAGATTTTTCCTCGTGCGTGATTGTCAACATCAAGTTGGCAAGCACGAGCGTGGAAAATCAACCTCTCGGAGAGATTTCTCAACGAGGGCGGTCAGATTTCTCATTGAGAGTGGTCGAGTATGCTCGCGACCGCTCACGTTGAGAAACTATCCGATCGCGTTGAGAAAGCTGCCGCTCAAGTAAAAATCTACTTGAGTGGCAGACAAGAAGCAGCGCCCGCTTGTGCTGTGCTTGGTGCCGTTCGTGATGATTGCACAGTGCGGATAAGCACCTGGAACTGAAAATCACTGCAAACTGTATTTATCTATGGAACTCTGCCGCTCACGGAGCTCTGCAGAGCGAAGGTTTTTTTGCACTTCGCGGAGTTCCGCAAACTCCGCCCAGGCTTACTTATTTTAAACCAAAATATAAGAGATCAATCTCTGCACAGTTACCAGAAACATGCTAGAGAGGAACATCTTTGAATTCAGACCTTTTTTGAAAGGTTTGTTGGAAAAAGTATTTTGTCTCATGTAGGGAAAATGTGGTGACCACTGAGGCAGACTTCAAACTCTGAGAACCTGGTAAACCAAGAAATCTGTACTCTGTTTCCCTATGTTCAACATTATATTCCAACTAACATCACCATTCCCACATTCTTGAGAAAGAAAGAGTAAGGATACTTCAGAAGCAGACATCTTCAATAGAAAATCATGGGTGCAACTCATAATTGGTGTGCCTCTTGCAGAAGGAGTACAATGTCAGCATCAACAACTGATTATCAGAAAAAGAAAATGCTTTATTCGATTTTAGAAAATTGATAAAATCATAAAGGCAACAGTTAAAAAGACAAATTCATACAGAATATACAGTTTAAAAAATATTCCATGAATAAACAGCAGTCCCATCAGTGCATAATTTGATTTGGTGTTTTTTTTAAAGAAACTAGCAAGTTATAGATTTCCTTTTCCTCAGAATACTTTTTAAAAAGGCAGTCATAATACCAATGTAATACACATTATCCAGTATTTGTAAGTATAGGAAAGCCGGACGGCTTTGCCGCCATGCTCCCTGCTTCAAATAGGGCGAAATCCATCTTGCATGTTCCATAGCATAAAATTTACAAAAAAGGATCACGTGCAATGCTGTTTGTAAAGAAAGATTATCGCATGGGCAGAGGCAAAGATCCCTGGACCAGTCATTTACAGCTGGAAATGGTACCAAGTAATGGAAGCTATCAAACCTAAACCTAGTCAAGATGTATCTATCATATCCCCTAAACACCAGACTAGGTAGGGTTGGATGCGATTGCTAGCCAGGGTCAATTGGTGCTGGATCACAGATATTTTATTAATTTCCACTGCAATTCTAAGGGACTCGAAATGGTTCAAGCATAACATTTTCAGGTCTTTTCTGGATATGGAACACATGGACTCTGGCTTAACATAAAACTCTGGTTGGTTCAAGTGATTTGCAGGTCTTTTCTGGATATGGAACACATGGACTCTGGCTTAACATAAAACTCTGGTTGGTTCAAGTCATTTAGTTGTTTTCTAACATAGTTTAACCAGGGAATTTTTCTAGCCTGGTCCAGCTGATTATCATTAACACTAACTTAAATGTTCAGAAAACAGACCCTGTAAGTACAGGAACATACATTTAAATCATGTAATTTCTGATTACCAACCCTAAATAGTACCCACGAGAGGTGAGGTAGAATACTGGATATTCCAATAAATAGCTGAAACAAGTGGATAATATATCCCCAAGTAAATTAGGCTATACCCCGTAGGAAATAAAGGGGTGAGCCAGTTGAATATCAAAACGTAAAGCATTTACAGATAAGTATTCATCAACCTTTCCCTTTACGTGCTGTCCAAATGGAGCTACACTAATAGCCCAAAGTTTACACTGCATCCTACCACTAATTATAGAGCCCATAGTGAGGGAAGAGCTTCTAACATACTGATGCATAAAAGAAACTATTCAAGCAGTAAAAACGTGCCACATGAGTGAAAGGACAAAGTAATGTTCAAGTACTATTCAAGTTCACATGCACAGTGATGTTTCTTCCTTGTTTCTGCTGGAGAGGTATTTTCTACAATGCCAAGGCTTTGGATTCCAGAAAGCCCCAGGTACCCAAAGACTGACCCTTGTTGTCCAAATCTGGACCACTCAGTCCCAGGATATGGACTGCTTCCACACATGAACTTTGGTCATGTTGGATGTTTCTAATCTTAAAATAAAATTTTGAGTGGGAACCTATTATTAGATAATATTCTCATTACAGAAGGTGGTAACTACTTCAATGCTCCTTTTGGCCAGATTGGACTTGGTTGACATAGTGGAATACTGAGATGTGATCAGGCATTTCCTGGTTACCTTCACAATTTCTTCCTTTGCCACATAGAGGATTAACCCCGATATAAGAATCTGCAAATCACCTACTTCCTCCTGGATACTCACATTTCAGCTGTAGCTGGGGTTGTGGATCTTTGGAGAGTACCGTGATGTGATGGTTTTGGATTTGAGCAACACCGTGACATACCCACAAGCAGAGAGTCACTCCACACTTTAAGCTGGTGAGGTCACAGGGTTACTGACTACACAGCAGGTGGGGATGAAAAATATTGATGGGTGCTCAGGGTCAAGCATTAATCCCTGTGCAGACAACTGAATCAAATCAGGGCTGTTGCATCTTTGTCCAGACCAGATGGTATGTTGACACCTCGGTCTGTCTTGCTGAATATGGGTGGCCAGCAGCAAGGAAGGGACCCACAGTCACAGGTGTTACTCAGCAATTAGATTGGAGAGAAGAGTGGTAGCCAGCACTGGCTCAAATCTTCCACGGATGTGAGGCATTGTCACTGCCACCACTGTGCTAGAACCTATGGCAACATAGATAAAGCATGCATTCTGTAGACAGTCATAAGAGCTTAGCCACACTGTGGGGGTTCACCTATTGCCAATCCCTTCCTATTTATCTTAAGATAGCACATGGAAGCCTGCCCCACTCTTGGGTGAAAGGTGAAGATTGGGTTTCCCAAACCCCTATCTCTCCTCTTAAAAGCATCCCCTGGGTCAAGGGCAAGTCATCACAGACTGATGCAAGGCACACCTGACCTCAGCACCAATCTCCTGGCCTGGTTGCCCGTGATCAAGAAGCTCTGGGGACACGGGAGACACGGGAGACAACAGTATAGTCAATATAAAAAGCCAAGGATCCACCACTGAAGATGTTCAGTTAAGGCCCCACAGCATCACTGTTAAATCAGTGAAATCTCTAGGGAGAGACAAGGGATCTACCCTCCACAAACTTGATTAGACTCCCGTCCCTTAGTACATTAAGCATTCAGGTGGAGAGTCAAAGCATTACACCACATTAGAGAAAGCGGTGCAGGAGCATTCTACCACTCAGGATCACCACAATGATTGGAAGAAGGGAAAACAAAAGCTAAATGCAAGAGGGTCTCCAAGAACACGCAGATCAGTGATCCAATTGAGAGGTCAGTAGAGGCAGACGCATTATCCATCTTCAGTCATAATTAGTGCTGCTATGTCTTTCACTGCAAATCGCAGATAGTCATGGGAGGGTGTGCCGCTGGTCAGAAGACTAGGGTGCTTGTGAAATCTAGCGTGGTAGTGGCAGCCTGGCATGCTGCTCACTGGCATCTGGTAAGGGGAGAGGGGGCTAATGGGGAAAATATCTGAAGAGGAGATTTAGAATTACAAGTTGATGTGAGATGAGGAGATGCACCAACCAAAAAAGGTCAATGCTGACTTGAAAGAGGACCAAATGAACAAGGAAAGGGGGCTCTCTGTAGGTGTCGGCGATTTTTGTCAGGAATGGAGACCACATGTCAAATGGTGTTGCACAACCTTGAGTGTGCCCCAGGTTTGCTGCCGAGGGCCAGACCCAAATCATTTATGGGCTTGTGAGCATGCAGCGGCATGTGTCTACCAACATGGGGTGGGGAGGAGCTTGGCACAGCAGTTTATCATGCTCATTTGTGGTGCAGGAGTTTGCCGAAGCCACTCCATGTTCCATTTGCTGCCTTCCTATTTCTCCGCCTGCGCATTGCTGGCCATTAGTGCACAGAACTGGCATATATTTATTTATTTTATTTATTTATTTATTTAAAAGGTTTTATATAGCGCTGGCTAGACCCGGAGGTATCAGAGCGCTTTACATGGGTATCAGACAATAAATTGCAGGTTACAGCTTTACAAAGGTTACACAGTTATTAGAGCAAGGCAATTTTAGTTACAAGTAAGGCTGAGACAAACAGAAAGGAACATATAGGTAGGGGAAAAAGCTGTCAAGGGGTGATCTTCGGGGGAGTGGAGGGTGGTAAAAGCCGGGATAGTAGACAGAGAGTGGAGGAGGGAAAGGGGAGGGGAGGGTTAGAGACACGGCATGGCAAGAGGAGGGGGGAGGGTGACAGGGACACAAACCGGTAGGCAAGTCAAAGCTGCGCCCAAAGTCCAGAAGCTGTGATCCCAGGGGGAGTGGTATCATTTCCACATCTCTGTTGCGAGAGGCTCCCTAAGCGCAGTGGACTCTCTCAGAGGGTCTCTGAGACTCCAAGACTTATTTACTGGATCCTTCCCCAAAAAGGGGAGAGGGAGTGCTTTGGCAAGGGGTGCCATACCATACCTCAATTGTGAGTGGCTCCCTTGGCGCTGTGGACTCTCTCAGCGGGTATTCTGAGACTCCAGTGTATATAACTTGGATCTTTCCACAAAAAGGGGAGAAGGAGTGCTTAGTCAAAGGGCACAAAAGGACAGGGGGCTAGGTGGTGAAAGCAGGCAAGGGGAGATATTCCGGGGAATGGGGGAGTAGGAGCAGGAAAAGTAGAGAGAGAGTGGAGGAGGGAAAGAGGAGTGAGGATTAGAGACACGGCAAGGTAAGAGGAGGGTGACAGGGACACAAACCGGCAGCCAGGTTCTGCTTGTGACAGTTATTTTTCATCAAACAAGTGCTTCCACTCCGGTTCCTCTGAATCCACCTGAATTCCTGATGTGTTGTGCCTAGGCAAGTACACATACTGGCAAGTTATGCTGTTGAGTTATGCAGTTGAACTAACATATACTCTAATTGTGATGTGCTAAGCTGCAGCCTTCAAGGGAGCTGTGCAGGTCACCTCACAAGCTGCTAAGATATAAACCAAGATAGGAAAGCATCTTACAGTCTCAATTTCTTAATATGAAGTATGTAGAGGGTGTGTGTGTGTGTGTGTGTGGATGGATGTAAGCAAGGAGGCAGCTGTTTTTGTGTGTTCACAGTTATGGCACTGAACAGCCCACAATAACTGAACTGTTTTTCTGAACCGAATTGCTTTTACTTACTTAGGCTAAAACATATAAGAGTTCAAAATGATGAATTGCAGGTTATATGAAACTATTTGCATCCAGCATATAATTCTTTGCATGGCTTCACCCAGACTGGAACTTGTAACCTGCAGGTTACAAAACTATCCCTTAAATAATAGCATTAGAGCACTGAGCCATTTAACCAGGATAAGAGCCTGAAAGTTACACGCAGCTCAGGCTGCAATGTACCTACTTCAGAGAACTGTTAGTATGGTGAAAGTTACACTCAGCTCAGGCTACAAAGTGCCTACTTCAGAGAACTGTTAGTATGGGTCTTCTCTGTACCAGGAGATCACTCATTAAGTCACCCTCCTCTCTACTCACACAGATGTCAACCAAATTGCACATAGTGAACCAGGTAGTGCTGCTTTACATGCAGCATCTGTTCTATCTCTTCTACGTTTGAGAAATCATGTAAATGTGTGTGCTTTTGTGTCAGCACAACTTGCACTACTGATGCTGTCAGCTGTCAGAAACCTCTTATTGATGTCAAGGACACTTGCACATATGGTGCAGCTGCTATGCCTGTGTTACGAGCTACTGATTCTTGGGAAAAAATTCTAACTATACAAGAGTCAAGGCAATTAGCAATGCCTAATGCTTAATATGAATTCATATCTAGAAATCCTCCAGTAAATGTAGTATGGGTGGATTAGAGAAGTAGGGGAATTGTGCAGTGTATTGGGGGTTATTTACCCTGGGTTTTTAATCTCACACGACAAATGTTTAAACACCAAAACTTGTGTATTCCGACCCTTCATCAGTGATGACAATTTTTTTTTAACAGCCCATGACTTGTAATAAAGTATGCATACCTACACCTGTTCCCTTATTGGAAATGAGGCTCAAGTAATACAGAATAATTCAGTAACACTGGAGATATACAGCCTGATAGTACGGAGCCTGACAACCTCAAAACTATTCCTTATGGTGTATTGCTTTTATGACCAGTGATCAACAACACAAAAGTGACTTATCTAATGGATAAAGTAATATGCCTAATAATGTTATTGAGAGAAGAATGAATTTTGTATGGTTAGTGTAAACTTGTTTCTTCACACATTAAAAATATATTTCTCATATTTTGCAAACTTTAATCGAATGCAGAGGCGTTCAACGAAGGAGGCAGAAAAAGAGCAAGCTCAGATATACTAGGACAGCACACAAAAACATAAAAAACAAAAAAATATTATTAATTTAGGAGAACTAATGTAGCTAGAACACAATATATTGAAAAGTCCCAACAAATTGAATATGCTACTTACAAGTATGCATCTGTTCTTGGCATGTAGGGCTGCTAACATTCATATCTTTTGCATAGATCGCCGCCTAGTGTTGGGTCCGGATGATCGCACATTGTTGTCCTGGAAGAGTCTTCGAAGTATCCTGAGATAGGTGGCTCCTCCCCTGGACTACAGTGCGCATGGGCATCGGCTCCATCCCCAGATTGTTTTTAGCCATTGTGGCAGAGATGGAGTGAAAAGTGTAAAGGATGTCCATGCTAATGATTGAATGCAAGAGTATGTCTGCAGCTGCGACAGGCACCGGGGAGGAGGGTGGGCGATATGAATGTTAGCAGCCCTACATGCCAAGAACAGATGCATACTTGTAAGTAGCATATTCAGTTCGAGGCATGTGGGCTGCTAAATTCATATCTTTTGCATAGAATATATAGCAGTCCCTCCATTAGCGGCGGTTGCCCGTGCCAGCTGCAGAAACCTGAAAAAGTGTCTTGAGAACAGCCTGTCCAACAGCTGCTTGCTGCTTGGAATGCACATCAACACAGTAGTGTTTTGTAAAGGTATGTGGTGTAACCCATGTGGCTGCTCTGCAAATGTCTTCTAAAGGAATGTTCCCCAGGAAAGCCATGGATGCCCCCAATTTGCGTGTGGAGTGCGCCCTTGGGGGTATTGTTAAGGTGCGTTTAGCCTTTTGATAGCAGATTTGGATGCACTTAACAATCCATCTGGCTATTCCTGCTTTGGAAATAGGGTTGCCCTTGTGCTGTGGCGAGAAGGCAACAAAAAGTTGTTTTGTTTTCCTAAAGTGTTGTGTCCTATCAATATAGTACATCAACGCCCTCCTAACGTCCAAAGTATGGAGCATTTTTTCCGCCACCGTTTGTGGGTTTTGGAAGAATGCAGGCAAGTCAATAGTTTGGTTGAGATGAAACTGTGACACCACCTTCGGAAGGAATTTGGGGTTAGTACGTAGTACCACCCTATTTGGATGAATTTGTATGAATGGTTCTTGGATTGTGAGCGCTTGCAGCTCACTGACACGTCTCAGTGAAGTGATAGCAATAAGGAAAGCCACTTTCCATGTTAGGAACTGGAGTTCACACGAGTGCAGTGGCTCAAAAGGTGGTCCCATCAGCCTGGTGAGGACCACATTGAGGTTCCACACCGGAGCTGGCGGTGTTCTTGGGGGAATGACTCGTTTCAGACCTTCAAGGAAGGCTTTAATGGCAGGCACTCTGAAGACAGAGAGATGTTGCCTGTTCTGAAGATAAGCTGCTATGGCGGATAGATGTATCCGAATGGAAGTGTAGGCTAGATTGCACTTGTAAAGATGTAACAGATAGCAAATGATGTTAGGGATAGATGCATCTAGCGGGTTTATGTTATTGGCTGTACAGTGAAGGACGAAACGCTTCCATTTTGCAGCATAGCATGCTCTGGTAGTCGGCTTCCTTGCCTCCTTGATGATGTCCATGCATTCTAGAGGTAGGTGAAGGTAGCCAAACTCTAGGACTTCAGGAGCCAGATCGCCAGGTTGAGCTGTTGCGGATCTGGATGCTGAATGTCTCCATGGTTCTGCGTCAAAAGCCTGGGCGTTAGGCGCAGTGTTTGATGCGGCACCACCGAGAGTTCCAGAAACGTGGTGTACCATGCTTGGCGTGCCCACGTTGGAGCAACTAGGATGAGTGTCATCGAGTGCTGCCTTAGTTTTCTTGCCACCAGCGGTATCAGAGGTGCTGGTGGAAAAGCGTACGGAAATTTGCCTGACCAGTTCATCCATATCGCATTCCCCTGCGACTGTGGGTGAGGGAACCTGGCGGCAAAGTGTTGGCATTTTGCGTTTTCGTTTGTGGCAAACAGGTCTATCTCCGGATGACCCCACTGCTGGAAGTACGGGCGGAGTACTGATGGATGTAACTCCCACTCGTGCATTTGATGGCTGTATCTGCTGAGCAGATCCGCCATCTGATTGTCCTTGCCCGGGAGGTGTTCTGCCATGAGGAAAATGTTCCTCTGAATGGCCCACTTCCACATGCTCGGAGCCAGATGAGACAGCTGCGGCGAGTGGGTGCCTCCCTGCTTTTGAATGTAGTACATCGCTGTCATGTTGTCCGTCCGGACTAACACTACCTTGTTGCACAGATGTACATTGAAGGACTTGAGCGCCATGAAGATTGCCATCAGTTCCAGATAGTTGATGTGCATCTTCTGTTGCTGCGTCGTCCATAGTCCCTGCACTGTATAAGTGAGCAGATGAGCTCCCCATCCCTGGAGAGATGCGTCCGTTGTCAGGATAATCTGTGGCACTGGCTCTTGGAACAGTCGGCCCTTGCAAAGGTTGTGTGGATTCCACCAATGCAGAGAGTTGTACGCCCGACTGGTAACCAACACTAGGTCTGTCAATTGTCCCTGAGCCTGTGTCCACTGATTTGCTAAGCACTCCTGGAGCGGACGCATATGTAACCTTGCGTGAGGGACTATAAAGATGCAGGAGGCCATCATGCCAATCAACTGCATGAACACTCTCTCTGGAAGCGAGTATTGTGGTCTGAACCTTTGGATTAGAGACTGCATGCTGTCTATCCTGACCTTGTTTGGCTGAGCCATGGCAGTCAGGGTATTTATCGTCGCACCCAGAAACTGCCGCACATGTGCTGGTTGAAGGTGCGACTTTGGGTAGTTCAGCGAGAAGCCCAGATTGTGAAGGAGGTGAATGGTAGTCGACATGTCCGCGGCGCACTGTTGTTCCGACTTGGCTTGAACGAGCCAGTCGTCTAGGTAGGGGTAGACATGGATGTTCTGCCTCCTGAGGTGCGCCGCTACCGTCGCCAGACACTTGGTAAACACTCTTGGGGCGGTGGTCACTCCGAAGGGTAGGACTTTGAACTGATAATGCCTGCCTTGGATAGTGAACCTGAGATACTTTCTGTGGGACGGGTGTAGTGGTATGTGGAAATAAGCATCCTTGAGGTCTACGGTTGCCAAGAAGTCCCCTTGGTTCAGCAAGGGAAGAATCTGTTGCAGTATAAGCATATGGAAATGTTCTGATAGTATATACAGGTTGAGGGGACGCAGATCTAGAATGGGTCTGAGAGATCCGTCCTTCTTTGGAATAAGGAAGTACAGGGAATAGACCCCTGTGCCTTCCTCCTCCACTGGCACTAGCTCGATTGCGCCTTTTTGCAGCATCACCACTACTTCTTGCTGCAATAAGTGCAAGTGCTCTGCGGACATAGGCCGTTGCCTTGGTGGAATGTTGGGTGGAGTGGACTTTAACTCTAGACAATAACCGTACTGGACAAGTTGTCGTACCCACCTGTCTGTGGTGATGTTTGTCCAGACTGGCAGGAACTGCTGGAGTCTCCCCCCGACAGGTGTTAAATGGTCGGGGGCAGTGACAGAGAGTCACTGTTTGTTTGGGGCAGAGGAACGGGAGTTGTTGTTTCCTCTGCCACGTCCTCTGGTGCTGTTTCCTCGATAACCCCCTTTATTCTGCTTGGGGTACGAGGACTGTGCTCCACCTCTATTGAACTGTGATTGTTGACCCATCTGACCTCGGGTGACTCCACGTGCACCTGAGCGACGAAAAGTGTTGCCCCGGAATTGTTGTGACTGAAGGGCCCCCATAGCTGTTTCGTTGTCTTTCTTAATCTTTTCGAGGGTGGTGTCAACATCAGGACCAAACAGTCTATCAGGATTGACGGGCTGGTTGAGTATGGTTGTTTGAATGTCTGGTTTAAACCCTGATATGCGTAGCCACGCTTGTCGTCTTAGCATGACGCTAGTGTTAATAGCCCTAGCTGCTGTGTCTGCGGCATCAAGTGCACACTTTATTGCTGCGTTGGAGGTGAGTTTTCCCTCCTCTATAAGCAGTTTGGTACCCTCTTGAAACTGCGTAGGCAGGTGTTGTAAAAGTTGCTCTAGGGTGTCGTAATGCGCCCTATCATAACGTGCCAATAGCGCCTGTGTGTTCGCAATACGCCAGAAATTGGCAGCCTGCGCAGCTACTCCTTTGCCCCCTGCCTCAAGCACTTTAGACTCCTTGTCTGGGGGAGGAGCTTCACCCGTTGTCTGGGAGTTTGCCCGTTTGCGGGCATTTGCGACTACAAGAGAGTCTAGTGGCAACTGTCCCCGAATGTATGCAGGGTCTGCAGGTGCTGGTCTGTATTTCTTCTCGATGCGTGGATTGACCACTCTTGCCCTGGTAGGCTCTTTAAAGATTTCCGCAGCATGCTTAAGGACACCTTTGAGCATAAGAAGTGTCTTGACTGTCCTTTCAGAGACTGAAAAAGTGTCAAATAGAAAATCTTCCTCCACTGGGTCAGCATGCATGTCCACATCATGATTAGCAGCTGCCCGTTCAATGAGTGCATGAAATCCTGCAGAGTCCTCTGTTGGGGATGCACGTGCACTGAAAGGCTGTGGGTCTTGCCCCACATGTTGGATTCCCTGGTCACCTATGTCGTCATAGGAATCCTGTTGTGCATCGGGGTCATTGATGGGGAAAGTGTACTGGTCATCTTGTCCATAGTCCTCTCCCCCAGAGTGGTCGGGGGAAGGTGTTGGACTCCTTCTAGGAGGAGGCTGGATAGGTTTAACCAGGGCTGGAACGTCCTGTGCAGGCCTTTTCTTCTTCAGTGGGATAACATAGGAGTCCACTGGTTGGGAAGTGATCTTCCGCTTGTAAAGGGTCAACTTGCCCGTGTCCGCGTCGATAAAACGCTCAGAATCGTCTCCTGAGTCGAGTTGTCGACCCAATATTCCAGTAGACGTGGAAGAGTCCGATGTCTTTGGCGCCGTCTTTGGCGCAAAGGCCTTTGGTGCCTCCTTCGGCGGCAGAATGAATAGAAGCTTGCCAGCAGGCTTCGCAGGCATTTCCATCGGCTTCTGGTGCGACGGCGCCGGAGCCGACGTCGCAGAGGCCTTATCCCGAATTCTTTGGAGTGAAGTAGCGATGAGAGATGCGTCACTCACAGCGGCACTTGGCGCCGACGAGGAAGCTCTCACCTTGCCTTCGGTTCCGACGTCTTGTGGTCCCTTTTGAATCTTAGACGTCGATGCTGCATCCGTAGACACAGAGTCTTTGGACCTATGTGTTGAGCCTCCGCTCTTCGATCCGTGGGATTTTGCAGACTCCGTCTCAATCATGCGTCCGACTAACGGCGTCCCAGTCGGCACTGAATGCTTGTCGGCGACTTTTGTGGACTTTGCCAGCGTCGCCCCGGTCGACCCGTGCCGGACGACCTTCTTAGAGGATGCCTCCTCCGCCGATGACTTCGGCACTGTCGAATCGACAGTTTTCTTCGACTTCTGTGGACCGGAGGCCGACGGAGCCGATGAGGTAGCAGGCTTTGGTGTTTTTGGTGGAACGACCGCCATCTTAGGTGCACTCGAATCCGGTAGTTTCGGTTTCGATTTCGGGTCGGCCATTTTAGGCGTAGTCGATACTGATGCTTTCAGTTTCGGTTTCGATACGGGCTGCGTAGCAAGTATGTCCGTGGCCGGGCCTGAAGGCGGGGCCGTGGCTTGCGGTGCAGGGTCTTGGGTAAGGCCGAGTGGCGATCCCGTGACCCGAGCCTGATCCGCGTAACTTTCGGGGCATAGCTCATCCCCTGAGCTATCTTCCGCGGCCCCATAAACTTCTTCGGCGTCCCCTACCTCGTCGACGTATTCAAGGTCTTGATCCACGACCCCGTCGTTGTCTTCGGGATCGGCCTCGACCTCCGTCGCGGGCGGTGAGATTTCAAGATGATGGCCTATGCCCTCTTCTTCCGGGTCGCCGAAGATGTTATCTGGTGCCGGGGCCGCCTGCCGGGCCTCGAGGCGCACCGCGCGCCGAAGCTTGAGCGTCTTCTTCGACCTGAATCTGGAGCAGGCCATGCAGTTGTCCTCGTTATGGTCTGGCGAGAGGCATTTGTTACAGACCGGGTGCACGTCGATATGTGGGTATTTGGACCCACAGACGGGACAGTATTTAAACGGGCTCCGCTCCATGTTGAAAAGTTGTGGTCGTGCTGCGATGAGAAGGCCTCGATGTCCGAAGAGTGATACGACTCCGCAGATTCCGACTCAAAGAGACGGAAGAACTCGAGACCGTACGCAAACAATACCGACGTAATGAAACGAAGGCCTTTTGGCCTTAAAGAAGCGAGTTTTCTCGGTTCCGACAGAGAGACGTCGAGACCGCATCCGAACCCAATGGCGGAAAAAAACAATCTGGGGATGGAGCCGATGCCCATGCGCACTGTAGTCCAGGGGAGGAGCCACCTATCTCAGGATACTTCGAAGACTCTTCCAGGACAACAATGTGCGATCATCCGGACCCAACACTAGGCGGCGATCTATGCAAAAGATATGAATTTAGCAGCCCACATGCCTCGAACATATCGCTTTTGTTTTTACTGTGGAGTAAAAGAAAAAGTAATTTACCTTCACTAATGCAGTTACTTGTAGATACTCAAACTCCAGATTCCTCACCTTTCGAATACAGACACACACACAAGACTGTATCCGGAACGTTTTTAGTCATTTCTGCCACAGGCAGATAGGTGATGCCACCTGACTCTGTGGTAACCACACTGCCTACATAAAATACAACTCAGAGCCCTATTTAGGCACCACCCTTGAGCACTGTCTGTTTTTCTTAGCCACTCAACACATTGGGTCAGTCTGCTACAGTGGCCCTGTATGAAATCTAACTGGATACCTTTCTAGAACCCTAAATGTCCAATTTACAGACCAGAGAGCACAGAGGAAATAAGCCTGTGAGGTTAGGTAAAATGTTTCTTTGATGGATTCTTCTAATCGCAGATTCCTGCAGGACTGGGCGTGGGGTGGAATTGCCACCCTGTGGACTTGACTGTCAAGACAGTACTATCTGGTGATGGTGTGAACAGATGCCCTTGTAGGATCCGGGCAAATATCAAACAATGGAACGCCCCTAGCCAGTGCTATAGTGACAGTCTTTCCGATGGGGAATGTGCCTGAAGGCGCTCAAGACATTCCTTTTCGGCCAGGTCATAGCAGTTTTTTAAGCACCGGATTATCTACCTAAACAAAGTATGTTTCAGAGATCACCTTTCCCTCCAAAGCAACAGCAAAGCAGATAGCCACTCAGCGGTCACCCACTTAGTGGCCCTCAGTGCTATGACGCAGCACATGGGTAGCGAGAAGCAACACAGAGGGTGAGGGTAGCAGGAAGCAACATATGCCATGGGTAGCAGGAAGCAACACGGAGGGCACGAGTAGCAGGGAGCAGCAACAAGCGAGAACAACACGGGGCAGGCAAGGGACAAAGACACGAGCAAGAAAACAATGCAGAGGAGAAGTACACAAGGGTGAGAGCAACGTGGAGGGATGGGAGGGAAGAACACAGGCGAAAGAGCAACACGGAGAGCGGCCAGGGGAGAGAAGTATATGACAGAGAGCTGGACATGCACTCTCATGGAGTGCTTAACTCAAAAGAAAACAGTAGTGCTTTTAAAGCAAGCAGTGGAAGGATATAAGTAATGCATCCACACTCCAGGGGAAGGACAAACAGAAGTGGAAAGAAAGCCCACACCAGCTAATAAATAAAAAGCAAGTAAATCAGAATGACATTAAAGCTAATGAATAGTAAGCAATGGGCAGGATCTAAGCCCACTGTAATCGGACAATCGTTTTTTTCACCAACAGAATGTGCTGACTAGTAGGACAGACCTAAATATTAATTCCTCTTTTTGGATTCAACTCGTGAAGCCTCTCCTCCTTATAAGGGTGTGGTTGAGCAAAAAAGTCAGAGTGTGTTATATGCGGTCATATGTGGAAGGGCAACACCGCCTTTTCCAAAAAAAAGCACAAGATTGAAGCACCAATTTCTCAGTTGAAAAGGAGGTATATGGAAGGTGCATTGACAGAGCTGGTAGCTAATTGACCCGTCGCACAGCAGCAGCTACAATGAGGAATACAATTTGAATGGTTAGCAATGTCAGAGAGAAACGTTGCGTTAGCTCAAAGTGTATGCACATGAAAGATGTGAGGAACAACTTAAGGTCCCATTGGAGTAAAATAATGGGCATAGGAAGGCGGTGATCTGAATAACCTAGGTTAGTCATGCAAAAACAGAGAGGTAAAGGGGACAATGAAGAACATGAACAATAGTTACTTATCTGTAGTTCTCCAGTATTGGTGTCTTTCATAGATTCACATGCCTGAATAATTCCCCGTCGTCGGAGTGGGAGTCCCACAGTACATAAAAAAGCAATAATATGCTATAAATACATAGTAAATACCAATAAAAAACAAACCAGGAAGTAAAGTAGCCAAAGCTATAGTAGAAAAAAACTTCCACACCTATGACTAACATAGTCATTTTGTATAGTCCAAAATACAGCCAATCAGGCGCCAGCACCCACCAGAAGGTTCTCTCCAGAGGCTCAGGCTCTCAGATTCTCGCAAGGAGTGAAGGTAAACCAATATAGCCTAAAAGCCTCTGAGGGGAGGTGGGCGGGTTGCATGTGAATCTATGAAAGACACCAATACTGGAGAACCACAGATTACAGGTAAGTAACTATTGTTCTTCTCCAGTATTAGGGGTGTCTTTCATAGATTCACATGCCTGAATAAGAGTAGTTAGCAGTACATCTGTGCTAGGCAGACGCCAATTGTAGTCAAGCTTGTCAGCGTATAAGGCATACAACAGTGCAAACTGAGAATACACATATCATTTTAAGCATAGCAGAGTGCAATCATGCAAGCATGTGTAATAAATAGAACATAGGAAGCGTCTGACAGCAGTAAAAGGAGGTGGGAAACAGAGGCTCACCTTAGTTGAAAAGATTCCGTAGCACTGCTCGGCCCACAGAAGTATCAGCTTCGCTGGTTGCCTACAGATAATAATGTCTGGTAAATGTATGGCGACTGGCCCAAGTAGCCGCCCTGCAGATCTGCTGAAGGGGAACTCCAGCAAATAAAGCCGTAGATGACGACATTGCTCTTGTAGAGTGCGCTCTAGGAGCTGCTTGCAACAGTCGTCCTCCTTGTGAATGGCAAAAGGCAATGGCAGAAGATATCCATCTTGCAATAGTCTGTTTTGAAACTGCCTGCCCCTTACGAATTGAACCATAGGTGATGAATAGTTGGTCAGAACTGCGCAAAGCGGATGTTCTCTGCAGATAAAATTTAAGACACCTTTTGACGTCCAGCGTATGCAACGCTCTTTCCGCCGGTGTTTGCGGGTTAGGAAAGAATGACTTTAGAACTATCGGTTCGTCGTTGAGGTGAAAATCCGAAGGTACCTTGGGGATATACTTCGGATTAGTGCGGAGCATTGCAGAGTCACTTGTAAACTGCAGGAAAGGATGGTGAACAGTGAACGCCTGAATATCACGGACTCTCCTGGAGGACGTTAAAGCCAGCAGCAATGATACCTTCCACAAGAGATATTTCAGGTCTGCCTTGTGGATGGGTTTGAATGGGTGACGCATGAGTTGTGCCAGGACCACATTTAGATGCCACGCCGGAGGTGGACGGCGTACTGAAGGGAACATTCTAAAAAGGCCCTTAAAGAATTGTTGTATAATCCTCGCAGAATAAAGGGAATTATTCCCATCCTGTCGATACCTTGAGATCGCAGCCAGAAAGACCTTCAAGGTTGCGTGAGATAGGACTGATCTTGCTAATTGCAGGAAGAAAGGCAGAATCTCCTCCGGCTTTGCTGAAAAGGGTGAACCCCGGTTGAGCGACACCAGATGCAAAAACGCTTCCATTTAAGACTATGTCTTTATGGTAGTGGGCGCCCTTGCCTTGGCCAGAACCTCTTTGCAGTCTTCAGGGATGTTTAGGTGGGCGAACTCACGGTACTCAGGCGCCAGGCCGCTAATTTCAATGATGCTGGATCCGGATGGTACACCTGTCCGTTCTGAATGCTGAGTAGGTTCGGGATTGGATTCAGCTGAATCGGTTCGCACTCCGACAGAAGAATGAGCTCTGTAAACCAATACTGGCGTGGCCATCTGGGAGCAATTAGAATCAGTCGGCATGGTTCCCTCTTCATTTTCCGCAGGACCTTGGGGACTAGTGGAATCGGTGGAAAAGCGTACGCAAATGTCAGAGACCAATCTATCGAAAACACATTCCCCCGAGAGTTCTGTTGGGGATGCCAGTATGCGAAGAATTGGCATTTGCTGTTGGTCTTTGTTGCAAATAGGTCTAGGTTTGGCCGACCCCACAGGTGAAAGATGCGCTCCACTGTCTGCTGATGCAGTTCCCACTCGTGAGTGGAGACCGTCGTCCTGCTGAGTGCGTCTGCCAGGACGTTCTCTGTTCCCGGAACATGCACTGCTTGAAGATTTATGTTGTGCTTTAAAGCCCATGCACATAGGTCTTGTGCTTCTTGGGACAGGAGAAGTGATCGTGTTCCTCCCTGCTTGTTGACGTAGTGCATGCTTGTTGTGTTGTCTGTTCTCACCAACACATTGGAATCCTGAATGATTGCACAAAACGCCTTGAGTGCAGGAGAAATGGCTCTCAGTTTCAGACGGTTGATGTGCCACCGCCTTTGTTGAGCAGTCCACTTGCCACTGATTGTGAGGCCTTGAAGATGCGCTCCCCAGCCCTCTAGAGACGCATCTGTAGTGATGGTAAGGCTTGGTGCCTCTTGAAATGCGCACCCCTTCTGGAGATGTCGCTTTTGTGTCCACCAGAGGAGAGAATTCCGCATGAGCGGTGTAATCCTGATGAGATCTTCGAAGGTGCCGGAGACCTGTAGCCACTGTAGGCTCAGTTCCTCCTGGAGCGGTCTCATCCTGAGGCAGCAGTTAGGTATTAATGGGATACAAGATATCATCCCCAGAAAAGACTTGTACAGTCGAACTGAAACTAATCTTCTTGATAGCAGATTCTGCGCCATGTGTTTGATCTTCATTTGCCTTTCCTCCGAGACAAAGGCTTGGAGCTTTTGGGTGTCCAATGTTGCTCCTAAGAAAGCTCGTCTTTGAGAAGGTTTCATTTGGGATTTGTCGAGGTTGACGGACAGACCCAGAGACTGAAACAGGTGTAGACACTGTTGTAGATGATAATGTGCAACCTCGCGAGAACTGGCCTTTATAAGGCAGTCGTAGATGTAGAATCGACGGAGGTCTTCATCGACGATGAGACAGAAGATGGCGTCGTCGACGATACAGAAACAGTCTGAGGTGAAATTTTATCAACTGCCTGAGACAATCTTTTGGTGGACCGCTTTTGAGGTGCAGAAGAGCCCTCCCCTGTGGGATTAGCGTTAGAGGTGCATGGCTTGTCGGATCCCTTAGAAGGTTGATGTTTTTTAGCAACCTAAGCTCCAGGAGATGGCAATACCTCAGACGCAGGCCTCTTTCTAGACGCTGAAGTGGAACGCTGAAGTGGAACCAGAGGCTATACTGCCAACCTCAGACACAGGATTATCAGAATCCTTAAGCTTTTGTAGCCACAAAAGCAACCAACCCTCTCTGTCTCTGAGAGTCTTCTGAGGAAAAGTCCTGCAGATCTTACAGTCCTTGACTTGGTGATCTGGGTACAGGCAATAAATACATTTCTTGTGGGGGTCCTCTTTAAAAAGCCGAAGCTTACCACAAGAATCACAGG
The DNA here is from genome assembly GCF_964261635.1 of Lissotriton helveticus. Taxonomy (NCBI): domain Eukaryota; kingdom Metazoa; phylum Chordata; class Amphibia; order Caudata; family Salamandridae; genus Lissotriton; species Lissotriton helveticus. The sequence continues at coordinate 1,138,865,168 of NC_136061.1, read as the reverse complement.
CTCTAAACAGAGATTTCTTTGTAGACATCCTTGAAGAAAAGACCTCTGTTGGAGGACGATCCCCGTCCTCTCGCTCCTCGAAAGGGCGGCTTGCGGAATTGGAGGCTGCCTAAGGATTTCGCTGTTTCCGTATCCTTTTTAATTGTCTGCAAGGCTTCCTCCACTTGGGGGCCAAAGAGATATTCACCATTCACCAGAAAGAGAAAAAAACTGAGCAGAGCTCAGGGAGACTCCCTTCACACAACGTGCGGTAGAAAATCTGAGAGCCTGAGTTTCTGGGGAGAACCTTCTGGTGGGTGCTGGCGCCTGATTGGCTGTATTTTGGACTATACAAAATGACTAGGATAGTCATAGGTGTAGAAGTTTTTTCTACTGTAGCTTTGGCTACTTTACTTCCTGGTTTGTTTTTTATTGGTATTTACTATGTATTTATAGCATATTATTGCTTTTTTATGTACCGTGGGACTCCCACTCCGACGACGGGGAATGATTCAGGCATGTGAATCTATGAAAGACACCCCTAATACTGGAGAATTAGTGGTTCCCACAGCAAAGCATTGCCAGGGGAGTAACTAAACTATCAGAACATCAGACAGCTTGGCCTGAAGAGGGTCAACCAGACAGGGTCTACAACAGTCGACAAACTCGCACAACAACAAAAATACACGGGTTTGTTGATGTGCACCAAGCCACAAGGATAAGATCCACTTTTCCAGCAGATCAAATCCCACTGAAATGAGGCCATTCAACCTCAATGAATGGAGGCGTACTTTGTGGAGATTCAGAGCAGAATTTGGTCTTGTTGCCAAGACATGAGGTCCTCTCAGAGCAGGAGCAAATGCTTAGGCTCAGCAAGAAAGGAGCAGAAAACTCTCCCGACCCAATCCGGGACTATCAGGATGAGTTGAGTTCAGCCCTTCTTGACTGTCTTCAGAATTCAGGACAGACGTAGAAAGGTTTACAGAAGACCGGAGTCCCAGGCGGAATGCATCTCCCTTGAGACTGTGAGGCTAACACTCTAGCATGTCGTAAATCATCACACTACATGTTCTCAGCAGTGGTAAAAAGGTCTACCAAAGACACCTCCCAGGACGAAGATACCTTGAATGACCTATGGATGCAGAGAGCACAAGATGACATCAAGTTCAAGTTCAGGCATTTGTATAGCGCACTACTCACCCAGAGGGTCTCAAGGCGCTAGGTGGAGGGGTACATTATTTGTCGAATAGCCAGGTTTTGAGCTCTTTTCTGAAGGAGATGTGGTTCTGAGTAAGACGGCGGTGGGTGGGGAGTGAGTTCCAGGTCTTGGCAGCCACGAAGGAGAAGGATCTGCCACCCATGGTGGATTTCCGTATACGCGGGACTGCGGCGAGGGCTTGATTGGACGATCTTAGTTGACGGGTGGGTTTGTAGAAGGACAGTCGAGTGTTGAGGCATTCGGGTCCTAGATTGTAGAGGGTCTTGTGTGCGTGGGTGAGAAGGCGGAATGTAATTCTTTTGCTGACGGGAAGCCAGTGGAGGTCTTTTAGATGTCCGGTGATGTGATCTTGGCGCGGGATGTCTAGTATGAGTCTAGCTGACGCGTTTTGGATGCGCTGGAGTTTTTTCTGTAGTTTTGTTGTGATTCCGGCGTAAAGTGTGTTACCATAATCCAGTCGACTCGTGACCAGAGCGTGGGTGACAGTCTTTCTTGTTTCGAGGGGGATCCAGCGGAAGATCTTTTTGAGAATGCGAAGTACGTTGAAACAGGAGGACAAGACGGCATTGACTTGTCTGGACATCGAGAGGGAGGAGTCTAGGATGAAGCCAAGGTTACGTGCATGGTCTGTGGGTGTGGGTGCTGTGCCCAGAGCGGAAGGCCACCAAGAGTCGTCCCAAGCTGAGGGGGAGGATCCTAGGATGAGCACCTCCGTTTTGTCCGAGTTGAGCTTTAGACGGCTCTGTTTCATCCATTCGGCTACTTCTTTCATGCCTTTGTGAAGATTGGTTTTGGCGGTGTTGGTGTCTCTGGTGAGGGAAAGGATTAGTTGGGTGTCATCGGCGTAAGAGATGATGTTTAGGTTGTGTAGACGCGCGATGGAGGCGAGAGGACTCATGTAGACGTTGAAGAGGGTGGGGCTGAGTGAGGATCCTTGAGGTACGCCGCAGAGGACATCGGTGGTCTCTGAGTAGAATGGGGGAAGTCGGACTCTTTGAGTTCTTCCAGCGAGGAATGAGATGATCCAGTCCAGGGCTTTTCCTTGTATTCCGATGTTGCTGAGGCGATGTATAAGGGTGTTGTGGCAGACTGTGTCGAAAGCGGCGGAAAGGTCAAGTAGGATGAGGGCCACTGTTTCTCCGTTGTCCAGGAGTGATCGGATGTCGTCAGTCGCTGCAATGAGGGCGGTTTCGGTGCTATGTTTGGCTCGAAACCCGGATTGAGATGGATCAAGGGATTTGTTGGATTCAAGGAAGGCGGAGAGCTGGCTGTTGACGGCTTTCTCTATGACTTTGGCCGGGAATGGGAGGAGGGATATGAGTCGGTAATTTTTAAGTTCAGAAGGGTCTGCTGTGGGTTTCTTCAGAAGGGCGCTGAGTTCGGCGTGTTTCCAGCTATCTGGGAAGGTGGCGGAGTTGAAAGAACAGTTGATGACATCGCGGAGATGGGGTGCGATGATGGAGTCAGCTTTGTTGAAGATGTGGTGGGGGCAGGGGTCAGAAGGCGAGCCAGAGTGGATTGAGTTCATGAGGCGAATGGTGTCTTCAGTGATGATTGGGTTCCAGGCGTTGAGGTTGTTAGTTGGCGGAGTAGGATCTGAGGGGGGTGGAGAGGGTTGATCGCTGGGAGGATTCTCGAAGCTATTGTGGATGTCGGCGATTTTGTTGTAGAAAAAGGAGGATAACGCGTCGCAGAGGTCTTGGGTGGGAGTGATGTCGTTAGGGTTGGTGAATTCTTTGACGATGTTGAAGAGTTCCTTGCTGTTATGAGTGTTGTTGTCGAGACGATCCTTGAATGCTGATTTCTTGGCGGAGCGAATTAGTTGGTGGTGTTTGCGAGTGGCTGTCTTGAGGGAGGCCATGTTGTCTGAAGTTGGGTTTTTTCTCCATATCTTCTCCAGGGTGCGGCATAGTTTCTTGGATTTTATAAGTTCATCATTGAACCAGGGGGCCTTTTTGCTGGCTGATTTCATCTGGTGCTTTTTCAGGGGTGCTAATTCGTCAGCACTGTGGGTAATCCATTGCTTGAGGTTGGTAGCCGCTTGGTCTGGGTCCATTGAGAGGGTGGGAGGGTTTTGGTTGAGTGATGTGAGGAGTTGGTCGGTGGTGATTTTGTTCCAGTTTCTCCGAGAAATAGGATGTGGACGGTTGTGGGTCAGGGTGCTTTTGTAGCTGAAGTGAACACAGTTGTGGTCCGTCCAATGGAGAGCTGTGGTGCGATCGAAGGAGATGTGCTTGCTGGAGGTGAAGATTGGGTCGAGCGTATGTCCGGCTATATGGGTGGGGGTGTCAACAAGTTGTTTGAGTCCGAGATTGGCCAGGTTGTCCAGAAGGGTGGTGGTGTTGCTGTCGTGTTTGTTTTCAAGGTGGTAGTTGAGGTCTCCTAGAAGAATATAGTTCTCGGAGGCGAGGGCGTGTGGGCTGACGAAGTCCGTGATGTCCTCGCTGAATAGAGTGCGGGAGCCTGGAGGCCTGTAGATGAGGGTGCCTCTAAGTGTGGTCCTGGGGTCGGTGTGGATCTGAAAGTGGAGATGTTCGGCGGTTGTAAGATTGTCGTCGGAGCTGGTTGTGATTTTGATGGTGTTTCTGTGGATGATGGCGATGCCTCCTCCTGTTTGATTGATGCGGTCTTTTCGGATAATCTTGTACGCGTCCGGTATGGCTATGGCGATGTCGGGTGCTGATGATGTGTTCATCCATGTTTCTGTGAGGAAGGCGATGTCAGGTGACGTTGTGTCGATTAGGTCCCAGAGTTCTGTAGCGTGTCTGTGGACCGAGCGGGTATTGAGCAAGATGCACTTTAGGCGATTGGAGTCGGAAGTATGTGTGGGGGGGTGGGGTTGGTGAGAGTCCTGAAGCAGTTGAACTTGCAGGAGAGGCAGGCGAAAGGGCCGTGGGTACGTCCTGGGGTAGCTCGAGTTCATCCACTCGGGCATTTAACAAGCCTGGTAAATGATGAGCCTTTAGACATACCCTTTAGATGTTGTGTCATATCCAACACTGCAGCGATTTTTGCCACAGAGCCAACGACCAAACAGCGGTATTGTTACTGCAGTACCACATGGCACAAAGGCTTCAGAACAAACCGCATAGCTTGAAGCTCCATGTTGCACCTCAATTCCACTGGGGACCAAAAGCCCCCGATCTACACTTTTCCCAAGTGACTGCCCCAGTCCAGGGATGATGCATCCGTCAATACGGTGAGCTCTGGATTGGCAGGGAGAATGGCCTGCCGCTGTGCTGCAACCTCTCTAGAGCTCACATATGCCATTGGGAACATCAGGATGCATGAGACGAAGAAGTCTCAGAACCTTTCACACAAGATCCAATGACAGCCGAAAAGGCTCAAATCATAAGCTGAATATGCCAGATTCAATTTGGAGATGGAAAGGCCTCACATGCAACCTTGTCCAGGATAGCTCTTATTCCGGAAATCCTGTGTATATGTTGCAGGTGGAATTTCGGTGGAAAACCCAAGGGATGATAGCAGGGTGACTGTTGTTTCTAGGTGGTCTGCGACTGACTGCGGCAAGTCTGGCTTCAATAGTTAATCATCAAGGTACTGGAGTATGTGTACGCCCCGGCAAACGAGGATTGGCTGCAACCAACATCATGACCTTTGGTAACACATGGGAGGGATAGGGATGTAGGGATGTTAAAGTAAGGCTGAAGTGCAGGCTCAATGCCATTAGAAGAAAACATTAGAACCTAAATTATGGGTACCAAAGGTTACTTTGTTGAGAATACAATACAACATTTAAGTGCGACCATCAATCTATTATGAACTATTATGCACAAAATTTAACAAAGCAAAAAGAATATACCCAATACTAGCTCACCAATGAAAAAGAACATCTGATCAAAATTTAAAGAGCAAAATAACTCACCTCATGTGCTAACATCTTATACAGCTCTTCTCGCGTCACAGAAATTCTCTCACGATCGGTGCTGTCTACAACAACTATAACAAACTAGAAAAAGAAAGGTTAGTGCTTTTGGAGTCTATGTAAGTAATCCCACAACTCTTAATATAAGAGCTTCAATACCTAAAGTTATAAAAGCAACAAACTGCACAACAAATTCACTGTACTATACATTCTTTGAGGCATGAAATAAACAGCATTTGTTAAGCTCTGATTTCTCCAAAAGGCAGGGATTTGTTATCGTGTGATACTGTCATCATGGAGCAAATCACAGCCATCTAAGTATCAGTAGTAATCAACTGTGATGATATAGGCCAGGTAGGAATCAGATCTCAAAGTAGCTTCTTAGATGTACCCAGGACACAGACATCAAGAAGGAATACTGGGGGGAGGAAAATATCAGAAAAGTTGGGCTTTGAGATTAACTTAAAAGCAACGACTGTCATTTGGCAGAACTTGATGTAAAATTGCCAGCATACATATTTAAGCAATCTGGATCCAACAGATGGATCTTAGAGTGTGCCTGGTTGATTATTTGGTGGAGAGCCTTTGAGACAAATGGATAATCCAGAAATATAGTCTCACAGGAAAGATTGGCAGTTTTAACCTAAGTCCATCTTGCTTTAGGATCAGAGGTGGTGTGGACGGAGAAGAACATTTCACCAGCTTCTGAATGCAGCATAATACAGGAGCCCAAGTCTGATAAAGGAACAGAAAAACAGAGCATCTCTTCAAGACAGCAATATTTAGAATTTTTACATCATCCCACAGTAGGCATAAAGAGTCATTAAAATCTAGTATTTTAATTTAGTCTAACTAACTAGACAATATACAGGAACAAAAGTAATGATTTCAACCTCCAGCTGCATCTTCAGCAAATTGTGTCAACCAAATAATAATAAACACATGCAGATTCACAGTCATAGCTACATGTCCCATGGCTTGGCTGAAATGGACCAAATGGTTGTGTTTTTCTGCAACTCCCTAAACTTCTGCAGTCCTAACTGAGCTCCTAGAGATCACTCATGCAGTGCCACTGCTTTATAAGGTGTTGAGAGCTGATAAAAAAAATTGTGTTGCTGGTTTGGCAAGTCTGGGTTAAATAACTGGGAGACACAGTTGATAGATGGGTAGTGGAACCAAACTTTAGCACATGCTCAACTGATCTCTAGTAATGGGCGGTTCACAATTAATATACTTAACTTTTTTATGGCGCACTTATTGAAACCTTTTATTTAGAATTTACTCAGAAAGACTGTCAGAATACCCCAAACGCGAAGAGGGAAGAGCTGATTTTCTTCACACAATATGGGCCTGTGACCAATTGCAACTGTACTGGCAAACTGTGATAAACTGTGTGATAATTTGAAATTACCCATTGAAATGTCAATTAGGCATGGTCCTCTTAATATTGCGCTTAGCGCTTAAGAAATAGAGAATCAAATATAAATGTATATTGCTGGCAAAACGCTGTATTGCTATTTAGTGCTATGGCCTCTTAGAAAAAGGATCTCTTGCAATGGCCAACTGCAGAGGAAACTAGGAAAAAAAATGGGCTGGATGAATAACAAGCTACCAGATTATCTGGAATCCTGGTCTACAATGCTTTATACATTGATGCTGGGGACTGACAAGGTAACCAGGGGGACAGATGTTGTAAACGAGCGATCTGAGTTATTAAAAAAACATTGAAAATGATGTTCATGTGGTAATGTTTCATGCATTGGGGTGTTCCTTTCTGCATGTCGCCATTACAACTTTAAAAAAATAGAAAAGGAAGCCGCAGTATGGTGGATTATATATTACAGTATACACACTATATCTGAAAAGCATGCTCAATTATCATATTTTTGTTCCACTAAATTCTTTATTGCATACATAATTCGACACAATTTGATTCACTTAAGCCAAAACAGATGAACTGCAAAGGACTCAAAAGGGTAGGTTCCTTTATGGCTTTAATTAGAGTAACAACTGGTTATTTTGCCAGGCTGAAATGGTAGTTTAAAACCGCGCACCGAGGCTGTAGGGGCAGTAGAGTGCTACTTTAGTGGGTGGCACAATGAGTTATGCAGCAGAGAGGTAGCATTTCATTTACCATATACTTGGGACTGATATTCAATGTAAATGTGCTAATATATATGAATCTTAACATGTTTGATCGGGAGGGCACAAGCACTTTACCACTGGTTAGCAGTTTATATAGGCACCCCAACTGATCAGTCAACACAAAAACGAGTTCGGCAACTGAAGGCAAAAGTATGGGGTGACCCTGCACAAAGGGAACATTTCCATCACAAATGCTGTACATTATCCCGCCATCGAGTGGTTGGATCCGGAATTGTCTCTTTGTAGTCTTATTTTTCTGGGGTAACGTAGGGCATCTTCGACCATTAAGGGCTATCTCTATCCCTATATGGCTTGAGAAGTATACCACAGAAGCCCCTCAGCATGGTCACCATCTTCAGATTCTTTTTTCCCTGGGCAACTTGAACCCTTATTTCGGCTTCTTATTTCTTTCTACATACTAACTATACGTCTCGGTTTCAAATCTAATATCTGGGGATTTGGGAAGTCACATCTGAATCCAATAAATTCTTTAAGCTGGAAGCTAATCCTACAGATACAGTAATTTTCATTTAGCGACAAATATTTTCTGGATTTACATGCTTTGCATACATCCTGTAGCAATATTCTCCCTTCTTGGGTATCTGAGTTAAAATGAGAGTACATTTGTGTACAGGCATTTAGTACTTTTTGTCCCATCTGCCCTTTCTTGTTAGCTGGAATGTCCACACAATACTGTTTTGTGAAAGTATGCACTGATAACCGTGGCTGCCATGCAGATGTCACTTAGTGAAAGGTTGATTATTAACTCCAATGTGGCTCCCTTTTTCCTTGTGGAGAGCAGTCTCTGTTATCTCATCACCACCGGCACTCCAGCTGACCTATAACATAACATGTTTGGATTGTTTACACTATCCACCTTACAATAATCCCACTGGTGACTGGCAAGCCTTTAACTGCTGTTGTAAAGCAAATACAAAATTGGCTCCCCTTCCTGACTTATCTTGTTTCTTGCAGATAATAACCGCCCTCCTAACTGTAGAGCCCTTCCTGCTTGAGTCTTTGGTAGCTGGAAAAAGGAAAGTATTTGGATAACCTGGTTGAGGTGGGAGACAAATTGACTTGGGAGAAACTGAGGATTTGATAGCAGGTCCTGGAAGGCAAATAAGTGAAATCACCCTGCCTTTACCCACCTACACTAGGTCGTAAACCATGTTTGGCTAGACTGTTAAAGGGCTATCAAAATTAAGAGGCATGTGTGCCTGCCTGTATCTCTGTTGAACACTAACAGGATAAGAGGGATGGGGGAAAATACATATGGAAATTGCTCTGACCAATCTATTGAAAGTAAATTTGGTCGGGATAGGTAGTATGGATATCTGGAGGCAATTCTTGGTATTTTAGCTTTTTCGTAAGTTGCAAACTGATATATTTAAACTGATCTACTTCTAGTGAGCTCCATTCCTGGTAAACATTTCAATTAGTTGCTTTGGTTCGCATTTGTGCGACCTGCCTGCTTAACCGATCTATTTCTCAGCTTTGAACGTCCAGTAGCTAATTGGCTACTAAGTTTGTTCCTTCCTGGTTGTCCAGAAAGAACATTTTGGTTGTGTTGTCAATCTGGATTGTACGGTTTTTGCCCTGAAGAGTGTCTGGAAGGCATTAGGAGCTAGAAAGACTGTTTTTCCTCCAGCACATTTATGTATTTTACTGCTTTACCGGGCGCCATATACACCTTGATGCTCTGCTTTCCCATGTGACCTCCCCAACCCATGTGTGGCAGTTGGTAGAAATGATGATCAAAGAAGCTTCTGAATTGAAGGCACTGCCTAGTGCAACGTTTTCTGAGTTCCGCCATATTATTTCTCTGAAAATTTCCCTCTGACAACTACTAGATATTCCTGTTTCTTATGTGCATTGATTTTGGACCCGTTCCTGTTTTGCTCTCCTGGAGATTGGCCTAAGCTATAAGGGTTATTCATGATGCAATCAATCCCATTAGTTTCAGCACACATGACATGGTCAGAACCTCTAGGAGAAGTAAGTATGCTGTGTCAATAAACGGACCCTCTTTTGTATGAGGAATGCCTTGGCTACTGTTGAATTTAGACTTGCTCCCAAGAATGTGTTATCTCTCTGGAAATGGAGACAACTTTTCTTTGTTCTAGGAGAATGTCAATCTGTGAAACCTTTTCCTGACTAACTGTATAATTCCCTGCCATCATGTGAGCAGCTTCATCAGTCAATTGTCCAGGTAGGGGTACACATGTATACCTAGCCTCCTAAAGTGTGCTGTCACCACTGCAAGTCACTTTGTGAAAACACCTGGTGCTGGTTTTACCCCTAGAGGAAGAACCCTCAAATGCCTATTTACTTTGCCCACGGCCATCAGCAGGTGAAGGTAAGCGTCTCTGAGATTAAGGACACCATGTAATCCCCCCTCTTCACAGGACCAGGCTGATTTCTTGTATTGCAGCCATCTTGAGCCTTTTCTTTTTATAAATCTGTTCAAGAAGGTCCAGGATGGATTGGTGTCTTGTTCGGTTTTGGCACGACAAAGTAAAAGGAGTAGACTCCCTGGCTGATCTTTTTTGGAACCTTCTATTGTGTGCTTGTTTAGAAGGTCTTGGACCTCTTATTAGAGGCAGACTGATTGTTCCTTGTTGGCAATCTGTGCACAGGTTCTTTATAATACCATTGTTGTATCGCGTCGACTACCCATTTGCTGGAGGCAATTGCTCTTCATTCTTAAAAGAACTATCAGATTCTGCCCCAACTAGTGCTGTAGGTGGGTGGGCCTCCTTCGGCAAGTCACTTGTTTGCCAGTCCTGACCAACGTAGTATATGACCGCTTGGACTAGTGCACTGTAGTGGGGTATTGCCAATGTGGTGCAGTGCTCTATGCACTGGTCTGTGCTGTTAAGGTGGTGTGTGAGATGGTGGGCTGTGTCCCACCCCTGCTCATTTGTGAGGATTCTCTTGCTGCCTTGTGGTTCCTCTCCAGCATGCCTCTCTAAACTGTAGGGGCCCCCCTTCTCAAAATGTCTTTTACCGTATCTTTGTCCAACTTCATCCTCTGGAGTGCCTCATTCACTGCCATTCAGAAGATGTTTTCTCTAGTAAAAGGCCTGTTTATTACAGAGACCTAAACCTTTTGCTTTAACAGCTCACACCTTCAGCCAGGCATGTCTCCTTAGGGTGGTGCCAGAGCATATCTTTCTGCTGCTGTGTCTGCTGCATTCAGTGGAACTTCAGTCAGCTATTAAAGATGTTTTTTTCTCTCTTGTATCACCGCATTTGTTCAGGAAGGCTTTGCATTAACTCCTGATCTCTTTCCACTACTGATGGCCATTATCTATTGAGCAGCGTATTGGAAACTGATATACATTATTCAGTGGTGACTGCTCTCTTCATCTTGCATCCCATCATCTCTAAACTTTTTGTTCACTTTGTTGTAGTGCCCATGGCTATCTTTCTCGCAGTTGTGTAGATAAGAGTCTGCAGCAGAATTACCCTTTATGTAGATGGGGTCAGGGAAGACTGTTTGTACTTCTACAGTCTGGGCATCAATGCTTTGGCTTTCCTCCCTGATCCAAGATACTTGATAGAATTAGTAGGGACTGGAATTTCTTCTGCTAGTTCATAGCAGGAAGCATCAGTCTATTTATTCTTTCTTCAGGTGCACACCCAAAGGTTTCCACTGCCCTCTTAGAAGGTTGAAGATCACAATGTAATCCGCAGGCAAGGGCCTTCAGGGGTAAGTGTCGACCTCCTCCTCTGGTGAATCATTGTCTAGGTCCTGGCGCCCACCCCTTTGATGTTTCTGGGTCTTAGAAGAAGCCATGCTCCAGATGACCTTCCTCTTGGTTCTCCTCAAAGAAGATCTTTTCCTCATCTTATCAAGACTGTGGCATTCTTGGAGGTTACAATTCCACAAGCTCTTCCTCTTCTCAGTCCTTAAGGGGCTCCGTAATCCCTTGAGGGACTCCTAAGACAACATCTTCCTTCTCAACAGCTCTATGACTTTCAGATAGCACTTTCTCTTGTCAGTCTCAAGCACTGTTTGTTTGGTGTAACCAGTGAATTTCTTTTTGCCACTGAAGCCTCCTTTTCTTGGCCACCTCCTCCCTTCCCTTTCAGAGTTGAGGCCTGTTCTGAGGGTTTACTGCTGACTGTGTCTTTCGATATTGCACCTTGTGCTTAGGCTTCCCTTGGACTGTCGACTGCGCCGTTGAGGACTTATGAGTCCAAGGGTCTTGGCTCAGTCCCATAGCTACGCCCCTGTGGTGTTACTTGGCACATATTCAGTTGCCAATCCTCCGAGGCACCTCCTCTTTTTTAGCCTTGGTAATGACCTCCCTGGCTTTGGATATTTCCTCTGTATCAGATCAGTGTCCTCAATATTGTCCTCATCGCTAGCCTGCCCCAGTCCTTTAGGGAGGGTTGTTTATAATGCCACTGTGTCACGGCACAGTGTGCGCACCTTTGTTTCTCCCTGCTCTTCAATTTGTTGAGCAGGAACTCCACAAACGCTTCACACTCCTCTGAACTGTGATACTTTGGCAGACAAAAGTTACACACCTTGTGTCTGTTCTTCTGGACAAGCTAACCTAAAGGGGGTATGCTCCATCCTCAATGCCCCACTCTCTTCAGTTACGCATTCTCCAACCCATCTGGTCGAGGTCCGCCCGAGGAAAAAAACAAAAAAACAATCTGGTTTCATGAAGAGGGGCTTTCAAGTGTATATATATATATCTGATTACACATGAGAATGTGCATGGCACCAAATGGTAGAGGATACCCAAGAGAAGGACAAGAGGAAAAAAAACTACCAATCTGGACCCAACCACTAGATGGCAGAATAATGACCAGTATGTGAATCCAAAAAAGATTTAAGCAGCAAAAGAACCATTTTGTTTCAGTTGTAGTCTCAGAGGGGTCTTCACAAAGGTAAAGTACAAAAATATTCTACAGATGATACTGCACATATCTTACCACAATAACTGTTATGACATTCACAAGGATCCCATGCTCTACCAGTGGAAAAGTAAACTTAACTTTTCACCATCAAGTTTTTGAAGGAAGGCTCATCACATTTTGGTCATTAAGGGTGTCATATAAACTGCTGAAAAATTGATTGAGAAGAACAAGTTTCTTGCCTTCGGTAACACTTTATCTAGTAGAGATTATTTGTAGCTGCAGATTCCTTACCTTAGAATTTCCCCAGGCGACAGACTGGATCCGGAAGATGTTTTGTGAGCAGTACCCCAGAGTGCTGGTAGGCGGTGTTGATAGGCTCTGCTCGGTCGTTGGAATGGTTTGCACCAAAAATGGCATCACAGTACTTACATAGGAGCTACCTAGGCGCAATGACATCAGTTACTTTTAACAACTTTCCACACCAGAAGAGCGGAGCTATCCAGAACACTGACCACTGGTGTGTCACACCTAGGGCTGTGAAACGGGTCATTCCAATCCCTAGAAATTCGCTGGTAGAGCGGGGAGGATGGGTGGGTTGGTTGGTAAGGAATCTGCGGCTAGATATAGTCTCTACCAGAAAAGGTGTTACCGAAGGTAAGTAACTTGTTCATCTGATAGAGCCTTGTAGCTACAAATTCCTTACCTAAGAACAGATACCCAATCTAAACCATTTCCGGAGGAGTGTCTGTGAACCAATTTCAAACAAGAAACGTCTGCAGGAATGAACAGGCAAAGTGCCTAGCCCTGCCGACCTGACTGTCCAGACAGTAATGTTTGGTGAACAAGGGCAGGAAAACCCAAATTGCTCTGTGTAGATATCCAGGACCGGAACTCCGTGCTAACGCAGTGGTGACCACTTTAATTCTGGTAGAACAAGCCTGCAAACCTTCAGGAGGATGCTTCTTGGTCATCTGGAGATGGTCCGCTTCTGCACAGCCCAATCTTTCATTGCAGCAACATACCCCATGAAGAATTAATCGTCCACCCAGAACTCGTGTGTGCGGTCAAGGTAGGACAACAACCTCTTTTTGGGTCCAGGCGGTTGAGTAGCTCCTCTTCCTTAGTGGGATATGGAGGAGCATTAAAGGTAGGCAAGGTGAGAACATTGGCCTACTTGAAATGGGTGACCACTTTTGGCAGAAAGGAGGCCCTTGTGCGAAGCACCACTTTGTCAGGATAGACCGAGGTAAAGCAGTTTCGATGATAAGACCAGCAGTTCACTTATTCTGCAGGCAGATGTAATTGCCACAAGGAAGGCTGTTTTCAAGGTGAGAAGCTGGAAGGGACATTTGTTCAGAGGCTCAAAAGGAGCGTACATTAAAAAAGTTAAAACCAAGTTAAGGTCCCACTGAGGCATAATGACTGCTTAAGGACGGAAGAGAGGAGTAAGGCCCTTGAGGAACCTATGTACAATAGGGGACTTGAACAAAGAGGGTTGATCGGGCAACCAGATGAGAGCAGAAATAGAAGAGAGATAGCCCCCCAGCTGGGCAAGAAAAAGAACGAAAACCAGAACCTCAGAAAGAGGGGCAGAAAGGGATCAAAAGATTTTTCTACACACCATGCCACAAACGTTTCCAAGAGCAGATGAACACCATCTTGGTAAAAGGATGCCTACCTGCCAAGATGACATAACAGAATTTGGGAGTAATGTTGAAAACTGTCAACTGTCACCGCTCAATCTCCACACAAGAAGGTGGAGAGTGGACAGATTTGGGTGGAGAACCCTCCCATCTACTGTGACAGAAGATCCTCCCAAAGGGGTAGCCTAATCGGAGGGTCGATGGTCATGCTCAGAAGCTTGGGATACCAGGCTCTCCGAGCCCAGCCCGGAGCCACAAGGATGACTTGGGCTCGGTTGTTCCCGATCTTCTTTTGAACTCTGGGAAAGAGTGGTACGGGCAGAAAGGCATTTAGGAGGCCTGAGCTCCACTCAAGGTGAAAAGTGTCTCTAAGCGAGTGCTGCATTGAAAACTACGGCGCACAAAACTGTCCAACATTGCGGGTTCTTGGCAGTGGCAAACAGATCTAATCCAGGTTCTCCCCACTGCTGAAAGAGACCTTCCACCACCTCCGGATGGAGGCACCATACATGATCTGCTAGGCATCTTTGTCTGAGTTTGATCGCTCTGGCGTTCAGAAAACCTTACAAATCTTGAACAACCCAGAGAGATGCCCTGCCATTCCAGCCATGTCCAGAGGAGCAGGGCCTCTTGACAAAGGGTTCACAACCCCACCCATCCTTGTTTGTTGCAGTACGTCATGGAGGTGGTACTGTCCATTAACACTTGTACCAGCCTCCCTTTGATAGAGGGTAGAAAGAGTTTTAATGCCAGTCGGATCGCACAGAGATCCAGCATGTTGATGTTGACTCCGGATTTCGCTGGAGATCAGATTCCTCTGATCCCCATATCTTCCAGATGGCCGTCCCATCCCAGGAGTGGCGCATCTGTCACAACTGTGAGATTTTGTTGGAGAAGGGAGAGGGTTCTGCCTCTGACCCAGTCGCAGTTTGTGAGCCACCACTGCAGATCGTTAGCAGTTGTCTCTGAGATCTAGGCCAGTCAAAGAGATTCCCCTGATACTGCGCCCACTGGAACTTCAAATCACACTGCAGTGCCCACATATGCCATCTGGCATGTGTCACTGGCAGGATGTAGGAGACCATGAGGCCCGAGCAGCCCCAGAGTCAGTCTCAACGAAACCCAGGCTAGAGGTTAAAATATCAGTATCACAGACAGAATATACTAAACTTGCCGCTAGGGAGGATAAGCTTGAAACTGCACAGAGTTCAGAACAGCTCCTATGAAAGGGAGCGTCTGAGAGGGAGTCAGGTGTGACTTCGGCTTGTTGATGGTGAACCCCTGCGAGTGCAGGAGGTTCGCCGTAGTTCTAAGGTGGAAGACGACAGCCTGGAGCAAGCCCTCCTTCAGCAGCCAGTCGTCGAGGTTAGGAAAGACTGGCACCTCTGACCTCCGCAGATGAGTTGCAACCATCACCATCACCTTGGTGAACAAAGGGTGCTGGTAAGGCGAAAAGGAAGCACAGTGAACTGCAAGTGCTTGTTCAGGGAAGACAAGACCTGAGCTAACGTAGCATTTTGAATTTCTCCTTTTGAGGAAGAGTTGCAAGGTCTGAGATAGAGGACAGGGCGAAGACCCTTGTTCTGTTTGGAAACCAAAAAGTAACAAGAACAACAACTACAGCCTTCTTCTGGCACCAGAAACCTCTCTATGGCTCTGTTGGCCAAGAGAGCTGAGATTTCTTTGCGGAGAAGGAACAGATGATCCTCTGTCAGCTGGTCGTAAAAGGATGGCTTGGGGGGAGAGGTAGCCTCAAAGGGGAGGGAGTAGCCCCGTTGGACAATCTTTTCTGATGTTATGGGGCAGGTGATCGCAAATCCTGCCTCCAACTGGGTGCCCAAGGTGGTAAAGGGGCAGACTAGGAGGGTTTGGAAGCTGATGCAGCGGGAGTTGGGGCGGGTGGGTTGGCAGACTGACCAGATTGCTGGCCACTGCAACCACGAGGTCTGTGGGTACTGCGCCCTCAGCCACACAGAGGATCGGGCGCCAGGTGAGGTGGCTGGACGAGAATTGGCATGGCTGGAACCCCCATCTGTAGCCACGAATTTAGTGAAATGTAAATTGAAGTGGATGTGGCATAGTAGAGAGGCATAAGGACCTGGCCGCAGCACAAGAATCCTTAAAGCACTTGAGCACCGAATCTGCCTTTTTTCCGAAGAGACGGGTGCCATGGAAGGGCTTGTCCATAAGGAAAGCTTGGACATCCCTCAAAAAGTCAGTCATCCTCAGCCAGGCGTGGCGCCTAAGGTCCACTGTAGTGGAAACAGCTCTACCCAGCCAGTCAAGTCTGCACTGAAAAGTGAACTTTGACACGTCTCTCCTATCAGTGACAGCTTGGGAGAGTACAGCTCGGGCCTCCTGTGGGACCTGTGGCAGTACTTGCGCAACCATATCCCACAAAGTGTGGGAATAATGGTCCAAAGGCATGCGGTGTTCACGGACTGCAATGCCAGGCTGTCGGAAGAAAACATCTTCTTCCAGCCTCTTGGATTCCCGAACCAGGAGAGCAGTAGGAAAAGCAACTTGGGAGGTGGAGGCTTGGGCCACCAGGCTCTCAGGAGTAGGGTGTTGCGTGAGGACATTTTGGTCCCAAGGAGTAGGGCGATGGCGGTGGGCAATCATCCTATTCACAGGAGCCTCTGTGCTGGGTTGGGACCAACAGGACATCATTGAGGCTGTCAATGTATGGGAGTAAGGGTTCGAGCCTGGAGACTCCAGGTTGCAGCACCTTTGTCAAGAGATTAGACTCGACAGCCACATTGGGTAGCTGAAGGTCAAGGACCTCAGTCACCCTCTGCACCACAAGTGCGTAAGAAGCTCCCTTCCTGGTAGCCACGGTAGGGGGAAAAAGCAGACCAGCATCTGGAGAAGTCTAAAGGATGCTGGCCTCAACCAGATCCTCACACCAGTCCACACTCCGTTCTTCCTCATAGGGCTGATATTCTAATGTGTCCAGTGACCCTTCCAGTCTTCCCCGAGGCCTGTCAGATAAAAATAAGGCTCATGGTCCGATCAAGGAGGCAAGCCTTCTGCCAGCGTCTGAGTCGGGCGATGCCCCTCCGACTCAGTGTCGATGTCCGGGATGACCATGGGGATGGCGCGGGCCGTGTCAGGCACACTGGACCGGCACCAGGGAAGGTCGAGATGGTACGACCGACAGACGGGTCAAGGAATTGACCTATGGTGCCCCGGAACCAAATGGGGCCCCTTTTGACCTCACAAGACCGAAGGCGCGTCAATGGGGACAGGCCACCCTAATATGAGGCGCATGGCTTCATAGAACTCTTTCAATTTGGCTGAGATTCCTCCACCTTCAGAAATTCAAGGAGGCAAGGAGTTTGGCACAGGCGCAAGTTCTGGGGAAAGTGATCTAGAATGCCAAGGCTCCCTCCTCTCGTCAGCCGACGGTTGAAGAGAAGTCGAAGAGAGCTTCTTGATCATCTTTTTGTGCCTGCTCCCCGAGTGTTCCGAAGACTTTGAATGGGACGAGGAGGACTTTGTGTTCAGCAAACGATCCCAGGACCTTCCCCTCGACCGGAATGTCTACCTCCATAGTCGCATGCCAGGCTACTAACAGCTTCAAGGATCATTCCGTCAAAGCCTTCGGAGCCATGGCCAGGAAATCAGAACATGCATTAGTGTTGTGATCACTCATCAGACACCACAGACAAACGTTGTGCGGGTCCCTCACAAACATTGGTCTGTGACAGGCACCACAGGGCTTAAAAGCCAACGGGCTAAGACATTCCTCAATAATAGCAGACACAAACGTTGTAAAAAGCCTGTCAAAAAATGACAGGGGCAGCTCTTTTCTGGATCAGCGCTGACAGGCATGGAAAGAAAAAAACTTTTGTCAATGTGCCTGAGTAGTGCCTAGATAGGTACAGTGATGTATTTCCGGAATGGACAATGACAGACACAAACCTGATTGGCGCAACCTACCGCAGGGGTACTGCTCACAAAAAATCTTCCAGATCCAGTCTGACGTCTGGGGAATTCTACGGTAATGAATCTGCTGCTATAAATCTCTATCAAATAGAAGTTCTTTTAACATTTCTGAGTGTAGTGACATTTATGTCACAAGCGGAGTTGCATACATCTTGCATGACAATGAAATTATATATTTTGATCCTTATCTTCAGTTTTCAAGGTTTTAGGATCCGAATTCAACAGTGTCTTAAATTTGAAACTGCTCAATTGTCATAAGTCTAAAACACACCACATGGCCATGAAAGCTACATGATCATCCTTTCAAATAATGAATGTGCACTTTTATTTCATTTGCACATGAAATTCTCAAATAAACATTCCTTTCTACAACTGGTTACCTGGTATATAGACATGAAAAAAATAAAAACAATGAGTGGTTACTGCTAAATCCAAATCTGAGATTTCTGAAGGTGCAAATATTCTACATGTGGTGCCAAGACTAACCTACTTCCATAACAATAATTAGATTGCTATTGTCATGAAACCTACTTGATTCTCACCAGAGCCACTTGCATTTTAGACTGATTACAAGCTAACAGTCGTGAGTCTTTAAATTGTAGCTAAAAAGATATTACTTATGACATATTATTTCTGGTTGAATAAGCGCAGAGCAAAAGATTAAAAAGGAAACAGTACCTCAGTATTTGTATAATACGTATTCCAAGAAGACCGAAGAGATTCTTGTCCTCCAATGTCCCACATTAGAAATCGAGTATTATTCACCACTATTTCTTCCACATTACTTCCTATCGTAGGAGATGTGTGCACAACTTCATTCATTGAGCTGCGAAAGAAGCATATCACCGTAAGAGATACTGTCATAAAGGAGAAGGTTCAGAGAAACTTCCATGATCAAGAAATAACACTGAAAACAAGCATTTAAAATGCAATAGGCCTCGCAACTGTGCGTTTTGGAGCTATTGGCATTGTAAATGGCAATGCGTTTAAAAAAATGTAACAGCATTGTTTTTAACAGTACTAAAAACAACACAGATTGCATTTAAAGTTCCATGGTTTGTCATTTGCATACGTTTGCCAAGCAGCTTTCCTATTGTTTGATCTTAAATACGAGCACGTTTTTTTTAGCATTGCAAGTTCTTCCACATGTATTTCAATACTGGCTTCCGTTGCTTTCTGTGGAACCAGAATTGTAAACAAGACAAATCAGTGGCAGATTTCAGCAGGTTCATAACATTTGAGCTGGGAGGATCAGACAGGATCCTGTTTCCGTTTGAGAAGTCCTGTTTCACCCAGATATAGCAGACTTTGCGGTCATCAGTGTTCCAATAGCAGCTCATAGTTTTCCTGTTTACTGTAATAAGGTGAAATTGCCCGGGCTATGTTTTAGAAACAGCCGGTCAGGAAACTTATTGGCTTTTGATTTCAAGGAATACAATTCCTAGAGGTGCTGTGTCCATTTAATAATCATCAAAACCTGCCTCTTAACAATGGCTTCAAGGGAACTTACTTATAAGTCACTAGAACCATATAGAGACTGTATGGCAGTGCCAATGCCTTATCCACTGGATCTGGCAAAGAAAAACTCTCAGACGGTCGGAAGCGAAAACATTAATGTGTTCCCTACTCCTGGGTAATTACATTCCTTAAAAATGTCCACTGCATTCTGTGGGTGCAAAAAGTCAAACCATACCCAAAGTTTTCCTTAACGAATGAAGAACATGCTTTAAGCCATATTCTTATTGGGAAAGGATCTCTAGTACTTCAGCGGGTATAAACTAGTACCTGTCAGTCGCACACTTAGCACAGATAAACATGTGAAAGTCTTAACTACAAAAGATAGACCCCTGCAAAGTCCCTTTTCTCAAAGTTAGTCCACAGAAGTACCCATCCTGAATTACAGGCGTGTTGTCTTAGGAGGACATCAATCTACTCATTTACAACTGGGAAACATTCAAATAATTCGACAGAGGGTGCAGGTTCTACTCTGCACTGCCTTGAAAGTACACTGGACTTCATATTTAAGTATTTCGACTGGACTAGCATTCATAGTTGTGGACTGATGGAGCAATGTTTGTGAAGAACCAATGATCCTCAAAGGAGAGGAAAGAATGGGTGGGAGGACAGATCCCCTACATGCCCCACCTACGAGCCCACATCTGTCGTAAGGGCACTGAAATCAGTAGAAGCAGACTAAGTCAGACTTTATGTCACAGGTATTTCTACATGGAGAAACACGGAAAACAACAAGATTGAAAAGAGACTATGGACACATGCAAACCAAAGATCCACTCAAGAAGAACCAGAATGCTACTTTCAAGGTGCATGGTACTCAAAAAAAGATCGAATGTTAAATTTCATAATTTGCAGTGTCAATAATCCATTTGCAGGGATCTCCTTAATTTGAGCACATTAACTTCTTTCATAAATGTATTGTATAATTACTGTTAGGTCCTTCCACTTTGATATCCTTGAGGCAGAGTATACCTTAATATTCAAATTACACTTCCATCTAATCTCTTCCCTTACTCCATTTTCTCATGTACGTTTCTCCTGTTGAATGTGAAGCACAATACTGCTAATGTGTCCGTGACTGTTCTGTATGTTTATAAAGTCAAAGATTCTCCATTTGTATTTAGTATAATACATAATAGTGCCAAAAAGTAGGAAGAAAGGTTTTTGTTTTAGTAATTACTTTGGGGGAAGAGTTTGTCTACCTCAGCTCCCTCTTTGAAAGTTTTGGAAGAATCCATCAATGTGGTGCTCAGTGAAAGGGGGATCCCAAAGCACTTTTTCCCATATAGTTTCCATAGGGAAGTCCAGACAATGACACAGAAATAGTGGCTGAACAGAATTAAACCAACTTTGTCAGAAAGCTACTAGATCTTAGTCAGAAAGCATGCTTGTTGTAATTTGGTTTAAATCTGTGCAGCCGCTTTTGAGAAGTTACAGTTAAATAATAGCAATATCTAGTGCAGCAATAGTTCAGCAGTACCAAATTCAGAATAAATTATTCTGACTGGCTGTTCCCGCCAGACTGAGACGGGCATATGGGACTGAGAGCACGGTGTCAGGAAATTCCAGGTTGAGCCTGCATGGCTGAACACTCATGGGTGCAAACGCTAGGAGGAATGACATTGAAACGGAACGGGAGTTTAGGACTACAACTCCCAGACTCCCCGGTGAAGGGGAGTATTTGTACAACCCAAACACGCTTCCTGTTGCGTGTAATTCGTGTTGGTTGCGGGTTTCCGGGAATCGTTTGGAGACGCATTGCCGCCGCCATGTCGGCTATCTTGGATTGAGCAAAGTCGGAGTCTCCGTGACCCTTGATCTAGGTAGGATCGGAACAGCGGGGAGCGCCTAACTATTTACGGGCGGGCTTTATGCTACGTCGTGTTTTGTTTTTCTTCTAAGTGAGCGGAGCGGTGGTTAACAGACCCGCGTTGCCGTTCTATCCTCAATGGGAGTGAAGTAACTTCTAGCAGAGCATCGAAGGGTTCTACCCTGTATTCTGGATAAAAAACTGGTTTTGCGGCTAACAGTCCGCGGAGCGCGGTGGTGGTTGAATCTACACGCTACCGTGCACTGACTGTTGACTGTTGCCTTCTGTCATGGTATGCTGAATACAGGAGTATGATTTATGTGGTCTATGTGTTCAAGAGGTTGTGCTTTTTCCCTGACCTGTGTTTGTGTTCCAATAGGCTTCATAGAAGTGGCAGAAGGTGATTGAGGAGTTTTCGCCAAGGCTGTTTACTTTCATACCATAAGGTACTTAGGTGTTATTTTAGTGAGACCATATGAAAGTAGACTGTTTTCACTAGAGTAATTCTAAGTATATGTTTTGTCGTTTCAGGTACATCCCTTTCCCAGCTGACCCTTCCTTTTCCCTTCTCTGTTCTTTTTATCCCTCACCTAATGGCTCAAAACCTCTGTGTGATTGTACAGGAGGGTTTGTGACATTTGGAGGTGGACCCTTATAAGCATCAATCGGATTCCGTGGAGCAGACCTGGACACATGGACTGGCTGGCCGCAACATGAAGTCAAATGTTGCAGCCACCATTACACAACTCAGAAACTCGGTCCCAAAGTCCCAAAGATTAATTTGAAAAAATATAAGGGGCCGGGTAGACATAGCCTAACCCATTGGGCCAAAATTTAAAAAGATTGTTAGGTCGCAGCACTTCCGAGGGAGCCAGCCAAGTCCTCTTTGGTTTGGTGGAAGTGGCAGAAAAATAATTTTAAAAAAAAGCTAATGTGGATCAGGGGACTGTAGGGTGTTGTTCGGTTGCAGGAGGTTGGCCACATGTGGGGATGGGGCGCAGGGACTGGCCAAAGAGCAGGTGCTTCAGCCAAACCTCTGCTGTGCAAAATGGAAGGCTGTGTGTGGCAGGGTTTGGCAGCAGATAAATTGCAATAAGATACTACTTCACTTTAAAAAAAAAAAAAAAACACAAAAATTCAAACAAAGATTAAAGTGGAGTTTTACATAGATCTAGTTTTATATAATAGCTGCGTCATGTAAAGCACAGTTGGACCTATTAGTAAAATTTGCCTGGAGTGACCGGGCAAAAGCATTAGAAGAAATTGCCCTGGTTGAAAAGGAAATTGCGAAAGATACGGATCAGACAAAACAGGAACAATTGAGAGTAGAGATGAAGAAACGACTCTTGAAATACGAAGCCAAAATCAGACAGAGAAAACAAGAAAAATTCCAACGCGATGAGCGAGACTACGCCCTTGGGAGGATCCTGACTTTCTCTAAAAAATTTGACGCACCAAGAGCTGCAATGAAAAAGAAGAGGAATACTCCTCCACCGGTGGAACCAGCCACCTCCGAATCCAGTGTGACGGATGATGATCAAACGGGTGATGAAAGACCAGAGGTAACGAATGAAATTACCGAGAATCCTTTTCATCGGGAATTCGACCTGATCCGGAAGACCTGGTTAAGAGGGGGCAAAGTCAAACCACCAGAGGACGACGGAGAACCCGAAGAGGGGGCTGGAAGGGGAAGAGGAAGAGGTAAGGCAAAAACAAGCAACTACAATACCCGCAAGAAGCAGGGCAACAGATGGTGAATGATGGAGAAAATCTAACCATCATCAACTTGACGAAGAACAAATTGACGGAGACAGAAGAAGAGATATTACAACTAGGATTAACATTCTGTCCCAATAAGAAAATTGAATATACCCAGACACGCATCGATCTCTTTAAACTGACAAGGAAGATCAAGTTACACAAATTCCACAAACTTAAACCTTCCATTGGAGAAGTGAAGAGAACCTCCAAGAAAGTGGAATTGCAATCCACAGATGTACTTTCGGTAAGAGATCTGATGACAGCTAATATCCTGGATGAACTTGGGGATGAGGCGACCCCAGCATCACCATCAACAATAGGAAACAGAGGAATAGAACAACAATCACCTGTAACTAGCTTTCGTGCCCCCTCCCAATTTAATCCCCAGATGCCCTATGACGCCATCGACACTTTCTCTGAGGCGATGATACATGACCTCATAAAATTGAGGACTCTACCAGCAACAAAAAATAAGAACTGCAAGATGAAGAACAATCTCAGCAGAGGACAATCGGATGCACTTATGAACATGGCAAAAATGGATGAGACAATTATAAAACCTTCCGACAAAGGGGGCAATGTTGTCCTTTTTACAAGAGAACAGTACTGTGGAGAGTCTCTCCGACAATTAAGAATGGAGGAGAACTATCGAAGAAGTGACAAAACTGAATATCAGCTCAGCATTCAAGCCTATAGTGATCTGTTAAACAAATGGCGTAATAAAATGATGCTGGATACAAACGAATTTATTTTTACGTAACACCGAACCTGTCACACCCACATTCTACCACCTACCAAAGGTTCATAAAGATTTGGAGTGCCCACCGGGAAGACCGATTGTATCTTCTAAGGGAGGACTTACAGAAAAACTGTCGATTTATATTGACTCCTTCCTAGCGAGTTTTGTTGTTGAACTCAAATCCTATGTGAGGGATACAAAACATTTTCTCGAACAAATTGAACCTATGATTTGGGATACCACATATGTTCTGATCACTCTAGACATCACAAGCCTCTATACTAGTATTAGACATCAACAAGGTATAGAGGCAGTCAGATATTTTTTGCAAAAAAGGTCGGCAAAATACATGGAACATAATACCATGTTAATAGAGTGTTTAGAGTTCTGTCTTACGAACAACATATTTCTGTTTGGTACTGAAATGTTTAAACAAGTGTCTGGGACTGCTATGGGAACCTGCTTCGCCCCCAGCTACGCAAATCTTTTCGTCGGCTGGTGGGAGGAGCAGGTGGCCCTGGCAGGGACCAGTCAAAAGTGGGCAGATCACGTAGTGGTATGGCGTCGATATATAGACGATTTGTTTCTTGTGTGGCGGGGCTCCACCACACAGGCTATGGCATTTGTTGAGAATCTGAATAAAAATGACCTCAATCTGAGATTCACAGCTGACATCAGCGTTTCAGAGGTACACTATTTAGACCTAAGAGTTTTTGTAAATGGTGATAAGCTAGAAACAACCCTATATAGGAAACCTACGGCGGGGAATAGTATATTGCACGCCTCCAGCAGCCATCCTCCCAGTCTCATTCGAAGTATCCCCTATGGGGAGTTACTAAGGCTGAGGCGAAATTGTACACAGGACAGTGATTTCAGAAAAGAAGCTCAGGACTGTGTTGCAAGGTTTGCCATAAGGGGTTATGACCACACAGACCTAGACAAGATCTACAAAAAGGTAGCTAAGACTCCAAGAAAACATCTTTTTGAGAATAAGAAAGAGCAAGACTCTCTACCAAATATGAAAAATACGTTTCGGATGATCACTACCTTTTCTGATCAGGCTAATGTCCTTAGGAGGATTATGACAAAAAACTGGCATATCTTACATACTGATCCTGTAATAGGAAAGGATGTCCCGATGAAACCACTGGTGACATTCAGGAAACTTAGATCCATTAAGGATACAATAGTTAACAGCCATCTCACACCTGTTAAACCAAAAGTGAGTGCAACCCTCAAAGACATGAAAGGTTTTTTCCCGTGCGGGAAGTGCCGTGCATGTGAGAATAGCAAACGAGTATTATTTTATAAAATACCAGGGGTGTCCAAAGTAAAAAATATCAGACAATTTATCACATGTACCACCCCCTATGTTGTTTATTGTCTAACCTGTCCCTGTGGACTCCAATACATTGGGAGTACTATCAAAAATGTCAAAATGCGGATCCTTGAGCACCAACGAGCTATAGTGAATAAAGACATGGCATATCCCGTGGCTCGACACTTTGCACTGGCCCATCAAAGCAATAGGGAGCTATTGCAGTACTTCGGTTTGGACCATATCCCCCTGCATCCTAGAGGAGGGGACAGATTACTGAGTCTTAGAAGACTGGAGTCGCGATACATCGTTGACATGCAGACCAAACAACCTATGGGTCTCAACAGTGGGGAGGAACTTATGGTTCACCTGGGAAAATGAGACACTTAGCTGGAAAATGAAATAATTTGCACAAACTGATGAATGTGAACTGGTTGTTGTAAATAATATGTACAGGATTCTTTACAATGCTGATGTGATTTCTACTCTGAAACAGCTTATTATGTGATATATATGTGATATATCTGTATTTAATTCGAAATTTTTGAGCTTCTCTGATCATGATTCTGAGAAGATGATTATAACTTTGTAAGTGATGATAGCGAAAAATGATGCTATAAATTTTGCACTGGTTGATGTGGTGATATGCCGATACACGGCTCAATTTTGGATATGTCTTGGATAATAGTTCTTACTATAGGTAAGCGAAAGACACAAATATGCATGTTTAGGAATCATGGAGATGATTATTGTTAGTTCTTATCTGACATATGAAAAATTCCTGCAAATGATACATGCAAAAAGGCCCTGCTCTTGTCTCATTGTAAACGGAACCTTTGGGTAATAATGTTAGCAATGCGGTGATTTGCCGATACACGGCAATATAGAGAAATAGGGAGAATTGAAGCTCCTCTGCTGAACAATATTGGTTTGTTGTTTAAAAATGGGTATTTAACCATTTCAAAATGGCCACCGCACTAGCGCTCTATGGGTGATGCCCGTTTTCTAACTTGTTGGTATTCTTTATATGTTGCCGCAAGAGTGTAAACTGTGTAAACACTGACGAAGGACTTGACGTCCGAAACGCGTCTGTTGCACGAGTGTTTGTGGGCTGAATAAACTTTGCTGCTTTACCCCTGGAGTGCGCTTTTTCATTTCCTGAATGAAACGGTTCATGAGCTGGAATATATATATATATATATATATATATATATATATATATATATATATATAGTTTTTTTTTAAAAAAAATCTTGAAATTCACCTTTTATATGCAACGGATCTAAACATATCTTGCACCACTGGGATGCCTTGCTTATGACACCACATATACATCACTGATATCTGAAATCTATGGAGATGCAAGTTATACTTCTCCCTGCCTCCTGGCGCAGCTCCTCCTGCTCGGCGCCAGTGCTCCCAGCCAGCTCCTGCCAGGGTTCCAAGCCCGCTAAGGCTCTGCCCATCTTTGGGTCTTTTTTGGTTCTTTTCCTGATTGTTACGGTTTCGCTCTGTATTATTTGTGCCACTTTAACTGTACATCGTTTTTGCCCCCACTGTTCCCTGACCTCCGCTCTCGCTCACCACCCCCTCCCATCCCCGGTTCCCGCCGATGCGTCCCCGCCCCCTCGTCCCCATTGGCCACCCCACTCTCACCTCCCAGCTGTACCTCCCTCCCACCTCTCCATTTATGGCGGCCAAAGGGGCGCCTAAGGCAAGCCCGTCTGCGTCCGTCCGTGCCTGGACCGCACCCAGCGCCAGAACCCCTGGTCCCCACGAACACCACGACGCCAGACTCTGCTACGATGCCAACACTCTCCACGCACTCAACCCCGGAAAAAAACACACCTGCTCCCGGGCCTCCCAGAAACGGGTAGGAACTACAGCTCAGGTATTTTAGATGCAATAACTCTGGTATGCGCAAGAAGGGTCACTAACAATAAGCTCTTCAATGAGCCTTAAACCTGGAGTGCTGAACTACAGCAGCAGACCTCAATGTGTAGCACGTAAGCAAATGTTGCTCATGGTACCCTAAAAAGCTGCTTGCAAGGTGAGCCTAACATCTTTATTTTTTGTCAGTGTTACATTTAGCAAGTATTACTTCTGTTTTAAATCGAAGGAGGAAGATGCTGTACTGACTAATTCTTCTCCTACCAACTACTTTCCCAACACTAGTTTCCTGAAGGATTAACTGTACAAAGCATAAAGATTTCAGGATCACAGGGTCTGCGGAATTGATGGCAGATAACCTTCAATGCCAGATTTCAATCTTCAAAAGAGAGCGGCACGCTTAAGTCCCCACTGGAAGCAAGAGTAGAACCAATTGGATGGTTGCCAATGAGCAGAGCAGCTTGGAAGAGTATGAGAGAAAGAAAAGGGAAAGACAGAATTTTTGCTCCTCCTTCCTTCCAGGTTTTAGCACTGTGCTTGGTATGAAGTGGCTGGTCTTGCCAATGCAGAGGCCTTCTTGGTGGTGATCAGACCAGGCAGGACAATGCAGGGACGGATAAACACCTCAAAGTATGAATCCAATGAAGTGGTTTGGCTTTACCCTATGAGTCACTGCCTAAGTCAGGCAATAATGGTGTTCTGTGCCAAAAAGAGTATTCTACAGTTTGGAAAACAGCAACGTAAGCTGGCTGGGATATTAACGAAAACAGGGAAATTATGGAAATAGTAAAGTAGGCATAGAGATAGATGGCGGTACTGTGAAAAAATGCAAAGTTAGTGGACTGCAAACATACGGAAAATGTGAAGTTGGCATACTTTAGAAAATAGCAAATTGTGCTACCTGGAATTGCCAAAAATGTCAGTGTGCTTGCTGGAGCATTATGGAAAGTGCAAGGTGTGCTAACTGGGGCATAGCGGGATCTGTTACCGGAGATAGTGGGGATGCTCATGGTATATGGATTTGTACTGTGTTTATTTATCTATTTTGCAACACTAGAAATTTGATATTCGATTTGGGTGGAGGCCTGCATAACAGAACTTTGGCACATGAGCTCTTCTATAATATGGTGCCTTGGCTCGCTCCGTGCTGGCTAGCCTGACAGCTTTTTTCGATCTCAGGTGGACAGCAGGGAATAATTTAAAAACTTTAAGGCAACAGCGGAAGTGCAGTCTATCAGGGCTTTTACATTTTCTGCATAAAGGAGAGCCAGGTCATGCAGCTCACAAAGATACACCTTACCCTGAAAAAACTTCCCAGAAATCAAAATGTGAAAGTTTGTACTTTTTAATTTAAATCGCAGAAATGAATAATCCTGCCAGCGAATTTCCCTACAGTACTATTATGGAATTATAAGTCTGCAATGAAAGGTCATTGTGACAGCTTGCTGAGCAGAGTGTGCTAGATGATGGTTTACGGAAACTTGTAAAGTATGGTAACTGGGGCATTATGGAAAACTACAAAGTGTGCTAAGACCCCAGGTAAAATTGCTTTACATCCTTTAAATTTGTCAAAGTTACTGGACTTTCGTGCTATACGATGTACTATTTGTCACAGTACCTCCCAAAACGTTCCTGGGTAGCACACAAAATTCCAGAATTTGTGTTTCGATGTCACTGGACAGAAACGTTGCCGAGTAGTCTTTAAATAATTCCAGTATTTATCAGTTTTCCTGGCACAACGCTCTTTGAAACTCAATTTGCCACTATTGTTCGAATATTCCTTCAGAAGAACCCAGCTATTTGGAAATTGGTCTTTAGATCTAATCTAACTTTGATCACCAACGCTGGTTAATATGCCAGTAATTGGCCCCTATAAATACTGCCAATTAGTGCAAATGTGGATGTGCATTAGTGATGAATAATCTGTTCACTGCTGTACTGTAGGAAAGTAGGATCTGCTTCTTATGGTTATCCCCACTTTTTGCTTGATGTGATGCTGTTTTTGACTAGTCTGACTGAGATCCTGCTAATCAGCATTCCAGTCTATCTGGTTTCTCCTTAAAATGTAATGTTATGTTCTTAGGTACACTCCAGATTGGATACTGGGGTACCCTTGACAGTCCCTAGTATATGGTACACATGTACCCAGAGCCTAGGTAGCCCAGAGGTCTCCCATGGGTTGCAGCATGTATTATGCCACCCATGAGAGACCAGGCAAAATGGAACTACAGGCCTGACATTGCAGCCTGTGTAAGTTGGTGCATGCACCACTTACTAAAAATATAGGTTTACTATATCGAAGGGTCACTGCACATAAAACCTATAAGTCACCCCTATAGCAGGCCTTTACAATCCTGAGGGCAGGGTAGTTGGTTCTAAGTGAGAGGGTTCCTCTGCACGAGCAGGCCACCCCTGCAGCCTTCGGAGTCTATTCTCCCGGGTTGTCAGTAATGCAGCCTAACATAGAAGGGCATTATGCAACCATGTGATGACCAATTCTAAAATGGCTGATCCAAACCCCATCATGTTTGGTATCAAACATGTTGGAATCATACCCCCACACCGGTACTCGGTGTGGGAGGTAGGATTCCACCTCTCAGAAGTGAGCTTAATGGGGTCCCTGATGTTCCCGGTACCAGCCTTCTAGTCCCGGACAGAACAAAATGGTTGCTGCTGACCTGAGACACATTTCCGTCATCCTGCTGGTGAGCCAAGCTCGAGCAGAGGAAGGCAGGACAAATGGCAACCAGTCACAGGGAGGTGTGACCACCTCCCAGACAGGATGGAGTGTATGAGGGCTGGGTGGGTGCTCTTGACTGAAAGTCTGCATGAGGTGCACATTTGGTGTCCCTGTGCATAGTCCAGTACAAACCAGTCCTGGGAGTCATTGGCTCCCGCTCTGGTGCGAAATTGGACAAAGGACATGGGAGTAACCTCCTCACTGTCCAGACCCTCCCCTGGGAGGGTCCTCTGAATCTTTCCAACCCTCTCCCGTGGGTATTTAAGGGCTTACCTGGCTGTAGGACCTAAGATTCGACGTGGACAAGATACTGAACAAGAAACCACTGCACTTCGACTGTCTGGACACTCAGGATTTCGCTGGACTTCGTTTGGGCCAGACTTTGTCTCCTACTCAGTCTGCTGCATCGTCTGTGCCCGGGCACCATACAGGATCCGTGTAGGAACTGTGGAGCATCAAGGACAACCGAAGATAATCTCCCTTGGAGTGAAAGAGTCACTCCCCTGCATTCGCAGGCACCTCAACACTGCTGACAAGTCTGCTGATCCCGAGCTCCTACGGACTCCGCATGGTCCAGCAACACAGGAGATGGGTCTCTACGTCCCTCGAGGCCCTAGCAGTCCTCTTACAGAGTCTGAGGCAGTATCCGTCGTGGGGGCTGCAATACCCGAACCCCTATGCACCGCGAGTATTTGCATGTGCTTGTTGGCATTTCCTGAACAAGTGCTTTGGGCTCCGAGTAGCCCCAACCTCTGGCACCATTTCCTACCAAGAACTTCGATCTCCTCACACTGAGCGCTCTGTGGGCTGTTTCGTGAAATCGCTTGAGGTCCTCCGCGACACCTGATACTTTAGAAAATAGTAAATTGGCCTGTGGGTCCAATTGAGGGTCAATTTTGCTTTTCTTGGGCTCCCCTGGCTGCTCCAGGCTCGCCTGTGGTGAGTCCCCTGGGCCTTGCTGGTCCAAATCGTACACATACTTGACCTTCTGCCTGGGTTGCTGTTGCCAAGGCTTGTTGGTGCTCCCACCGGAAACAGACCCCCTCAGCAATCGACATCCTTCGTGAGACAGCTCGCATCCGGCTCCTGTTTATCCTTAACATCTCCAGGTCGCCGCAGCTGTAGAGTCAAGGACTCCATCAACCAACCTGAAGCACCCGACATCAGTGGGCATTCGTCTACCGAACCCCTGATCACTCCCAAGAGATCCAGACTCTGTCCCCTCTGCTTTAAGGTACTCCTTGACAAGTATCCACATGTGGATTCCAACAGACACTTTTCTACCTTCCAGCAGCGGCTCTTCTTCGAAGTCCTTGATTGGGTTTGACAGCGGTTTCCGAAGCCTCTTCAGACCTATGCACCTGGCTTCCATGGTATAGGTAACTTGGGTACCTCGGTATCCACGGGTGGGGTGGCTCTCCATCCTTCTTTCTTCCACAGGGTTTCTTCGAAGTCCACCGGGAAGGGTCCTTAAACTCTAAAACTTCAACTGCAATTTTCCCCATATATTTGTACGGAGTACTCGGTCGTGTTCCCACACTGCACACGCACTCCGTGGTGTCCCTATCAACTCACCTTGGCTGGTTCCTTGGGGTCCCAGCAATTCTACTTCCTCTCGACACTGTCTTGACTCGAGTCGTGGTTCTTATACCACTTACTTAGTATATCGTTTGGTCACCCCCTAGGGCCCCAATGTGTATTAGTGCCATTTACTGTCATGTCTTTCCTTAAGTATTGTGTGCTTTGGGAATATCTAAGTGTACTGTGTCGTACTAGATAGTGTTATATTAATAACTACAAATGTTTATAACTGATGTGTGGTTCTCCTTTCATTTAACCAATACTGTAAGGTTGCATTCTGGTAAAACAAGCTGCTTAACATTCCTTCAAGACTAAGCCTGAAGGCTGCTCTCCACAGCCACCACTTGGATAGCTTTCTAAGATGATCTTTGACCTCTTAAATCACCATAAGGGTTGTTTGGACTGCTGCAAGGTGCCCACTTTAGTTAGTGGACAGCATATAGCAGGCCAACTTCTGACACGTACTATTTCATCTTTCAATCTTTTACCAACAAATCAGTAGAGATAAGTTACATTCTCAATTCAGAGCACAAGTCCTAAATAAAACAGTGGGGGTAGCATCAGCGTAGGCAATCTTAAGTGATGATATGTTGTATGAGGTCATAGGAAGTGTTGTCACAAAGCTAACAAACCTCATTTAAAAGGGAACTTGCTTACTGTACAGTCAAATCCGAGCTACTGTCCTTATATATGAACATAAACATGCATATATACTGTATTGTCACTGTAAACTAAATGTAAAGGTGGGTTCCTGATCTGTGAATGCAAAGCAGTGAATGTTTAAGACAATAAGACTACATTTAAAACATAATCCTGGTGCTATTAAACATTTGATCACATCCGTAGTATTAAGTAACTGAGATATTTACGTACCTTATGTGCAAATAAATAAAATAAGGAACTGGAATATTGTTTTATATTTGGAACTCAAGAAGTTGGTGTCAGGGATATTTTGGTTATTTTTTTACTTATAGTGCTACCTGGGTATTGCTAGGTGACAGAGCACTTTACAGACTCTACGTTAGATAAATACAAAAATGAGGATTAGCTGAACCAAGTAAAGTATGTAGAGAAGAGACGACTGAAGGAATGAGATCGTTTAAAGATACAGTAGGGATTAATTGAATGCACTGATTTTACAGGTCACTACATTGTATTCGCAGTAAATAAAGAGCAGTGACTACATATATATATTCACTGAAAAAAACAGGTTTTAGGGACGTTATAGTTAGTTGGACATTTCAATCGTACAAAACCAGAGCAATTCAGCAGTTATAGTTAGTTCAGCTAACTGGAACTCGCACCCCCCCAATGCACTGCTGATGAGGTCAAATATTACATCATTCATGACATGATCAGTGACCTCACTGATGACATCACTGATGACATCACGGATGACATCACTGATGAGATGATCCAGTGACTGTGTTTCTATAAAGTTGAAATATGTTTTATATATATATATATATGCCAGGGTGTATTGACGAATGAGTGGGTGTATAAGTGTCTGGATGGAGGATTTAGTAGGTGCATGACTGACTGTATAAGTGTGTGATTAAATAGATCTTACCCAATGCGTGGGTTAGTGACTAAACTGTGTGAATGTCTGTATCAGTCTGTCTGTTGTTGTTGTGTAAGCTGTTGCATGGGTTGGTGAGTAGCTTTATGGGTTATTGATTGGTTGCCTGAGTATTTGTATGGTGACCGAGTGTTTGTGTGGGAGGGTGGCTAGGGGGTGTGTGACTGTGCATAGATTAATTAATTAATTAATTAATTAATTGTGGGTTTATATAGCGCTAGAATCAACTCCCGGAGGAGTATCTCCGCGCTTCGACCGCTGGGGAACCCGTCCTGGCTCACCCTGAGAGATGGTCCCTAATGGGTATCTCTAAGGTGCGACCAAGCATCCCCGGCGGTCTGGGGGGCCGTTGTGAAGATGAGGCAAGCTAATGCCCAGAGTTGCCGAGTGTGGTCCCTGACTGGAGTAGGCACCGAGGCGAGAATTATCGAGCCAGCTGACCCTGGTCCACGACCCTGCCGCGTCGGGAATCGAACCCTGGTCCCGGGCCGTCCTCTGCTTACAGGTCTGCCGCCTCTAACCAGTGAGCCACACCACTCCACATGTGTGAGTGGGTGATTCAATGGGATCAAGAGTGGGTGTATGGGTTCAAGAGTGTATCTGTGTAGGGCTGTATGGGTGAGTGAGTATGCGTATGGCTGTGTTGGTGAGTGAATGGATGTCTCAGTGGTATATGTGTGAGTAACTAAAGATGTGAAAGGCAGTATATGTGAGTGTTGGAATATATAAATGACTATATGTGAGTGAGTGATAGAGAGAGTGGCTTTATGAATGAGTGTGTGCTTGTGTCAGTGATTGTATAAGATTAAGTATGTGTTAGCATCTGTATGAATAGGTGAGGTGGTGTGTGTATAACTGTATAGGTGAGTACATGGGAGTGTGATGGATTCTTTACATGACTGACAAGGTGTGTGAGTAACTCTATGGGTGAGTGTCAGTGAGTGACTGTATAGGTGTATAAGTGCATATGATAGTGCTGTATTGATGAGTGGTTGCATGTAGGAGTGACTGTATGGGTGAATGAGTGGATGTGTGTGTAGACCTAGGAATCAGTGAGTGAGTATGTAGTAACTGGTGTTGGTGTGTCTATGCTTTCAAAAATGGTAGTCTGTATTTTAGAGTGCGTGCATCAAAGGTTATATTGGGGTGTGAGGAGGTGCATCAGATTATCATGTGGATGATGTCAGTGATGTCATCAGTGATGTCATTTGAGAGGTCATTTGAGAGGTCATCAATGATGTCCCTGACCACGTCAGGAATGATGTAATATGAGATGTCATCAGCAGTGCATTCGGGGGTGCGAGTTATAGTTAGCTGAACTAACAATAACAGCCGAATTTCTCTGGTTTTGTACGAGTGAAATGTCCAACTAACTAGAACGTCCCTGAAACCTGTGGGTTTTTCAGTGAATTTATAAGGTTTTTTAAATGCTAATTTCTAACTATAATGTCCTTGAAACCTATGGTTTTTTCAGTGAATTTCAAAGGTTTTTTAAATGCTAATTTCTAACTATGCCTACAGAGGTAGGATATGTGCAGAGGAAAAAGCAAGATAAATGCAGAAAGTGGCAATAGAAGTTCAGAAAGACGGAGAAAGGTGCAGAAAGAAGGAAGAGATGTGCACAAAGAACCAACAGAGGAGCAGAAAGAGGCCTAGTTGCAAAGTCATCCTGTGCCCCCAACTTTTTGCTGACGGGTACTGGTGGTAACTGACTGACTAATCAGGGCCAGAGCCAGTGCTATGTCGAAAGACACTTACAATACAGTGAAAACACCTGCATACACTAGGGTACACTATGCGTTGGGGTACCCCTGTGATTGGCATGACCTTCCCTGTAACCCGGGACATGTATCGGGTCTAGAGATTCATCAGTCCAACAAGTACCGACTTGCACCCACCTGGGTGATCCACTAAAGAACTACAAGTACCAGAGTCCCGAGGGGCGATCCGGAGGAGGGGCTAGCGGTGTGCGCTCCATTGATGACTAAACCTTCCCTGTATGGTCCTGGTACATAAAAGGGCAGGGGGATTAAAACTACCTCTAAGAGGTGCAGAAGGAGGCAAGTGAAATGCAAAAAGAAGCAACAGTGGTGCTGAAAGAGGCAAAAGAGGTACATAAAGAGGCAAGAGAGATGTAGAAACAGGCATGAAAGGTGCAGAAAGAGGGAACAGCGGTGCAGAAAGAAGCAAGAGAGGTGCAGAAAAAGAAAAGAGGCAAGAGATCTGCAGAAAAAAAGCAACAGAGGTGCAGAAAGAGGCAAGTGAGGTGCAGAAAGAGGCAAGAGAGGTGCAGAAAGAGGCAAGAGAGGTGCAGAAAGAGGCAAGAAAATTGCAGAAAGAGGCCAAAGAGGTACATAAAGAGACAACAGGGGTGCAAAAAGAAGCAAGACAGGTGCAGAAAGAAGCATGGAAAGTGCAGAATGAAGCAACAGGGGTGTTGAAAGAGGCAAGAGAAGTGTAGAAAGGAGCCGTGAGGTGCAGAGAGAGCCAAGAGAGGTGCAAAAAGAGCCAACAGAGGTGCAAAAAGAGGCAAGAGGGGTACAGAAACAGGCAAGAGAAGTGCACAAAGAGGCAAGAGATTTGCTGAAAAAAAGCAACAGAGATGTAGAAAGAAGCAAGAAAAGTGCAGAAAGAGGCAAGTGAGAAGCAAAAACAGGCAGGAAAGGTACAGAAAGAGGAAAGGCGAGTGCAGAAAGAAACAAATGAGGTGCAGAAAGAAGCAAATGAGGTGCATAAAGAGGCAAAAGACGTGCAGAAAGAGGGAAGAGAGGTGCAGGAAAAGGCAAGACAGGTGCAGAAAGAAGCAAGACAGGTGCAGAAAGAAGAATGGAAAGTGCAGAAAGAAGCAACAGGGGTGCAGAAAGAAGCAAGAGAAGTGTGGAAAGGAGCAAGTGAGGTGCAAAAAGAGCCAACAGAGGTGCGAAAAGAGGCAAGAGAGGTGCAGAAACAGGCAAGATAAGTGTAGAAAAGAGGCAAGAGGATTCCTGAAAGAAGCAAGAAAAGTGCAGAAAGAAGCAAGAAAAGTACAGAAAGAGACAAGTGAGATGCAAAAACAGGCAGGAAAGGTACAGAAAGAGGGAAGACGAGTGCAGAAAGAAGCAAATGAGGTGCCAAAAGAGGCAACAGACGTGCAGAAAAAGGGAAGAGAGGTGCAGAAAGTACAAGATATTTGCAGAATGAGGTCAAGAGAAGTGCAGAAAAAGAAAGAAACCAGTATAAAGAAGCAACAGAAATGCAGAAAGAGGCAAGAGAGGCGCAGAGGGAAGCAAGAGTGGCTTGTACACCATTAGTACTAATTTAACACCCACATTTAGCAATAAGTAACAGGTGACCATTCTAGGTTTGCATAGGGTCTTCCGCCACGCTGTAATAATTGTTGCTGCATTTTTGGGAACGTTTGACCCGTTTCAGCTAGAAACAAGGCTTTTTTTGTTAAAATCTGCAGATTAGGGTGCAGATGAGGAACTATGTGGGTAATGCAGAAAATGTATAACTGTGCAAAAGTCGGTGCAGCCACAGTCACATAATTCCAGTGGCCCTGCTCATACCTCTGACTAGTTCCACAAGTGCTCCTCAGTGATTCCATCTTTTTTTGTCTCACTAAGTTCATAGTTGAGCTTCTATGGAAACGAGGAAAACTAAACCTGAGGTTACCAGTCCACAACACAGACTACCATACCACATAATTACTCTCCATAACACATATTCCCACTCTACATAATTCCTATACAATTAATACCACATACTTTCTATCCACATAATTTCACTCCACTCCAAAATACATTAGTAAAAAACTTTTGCATTTACAACGCCAATAGCTCTAATTTTCAAAAATGCGAAACCTATTACATTGCAAACACTTCTTTAACTAGTAGTCGCATTTGCAGAGTGGTGGAGAAAGATTGCTGGGCCTCCGTCCAGCGGTCAGGGATTCCGGTGCGTAGGGCTTACAGGAGGTACCAGTAGGGCTTCTTGGCCCCACAAAGTCCCTCAGGAGTAAATTGGACTTCACCCCCAATCCCGTAGTCTGCTAGGAGGCGCGCTTGCAGAATGTTGGGGAAAGGGGTCATGGTCTCAGAAGAAGTCTAAGCAATCCCACTGTGCGGGACTTACTGAGGGTAGTTGGCCCCCAAGGACATCCTTGGGGGCCAACTACCCCTCCTATTACCGCCAGTAAGTCCCACATAGCAGCATTGTTAAGTTCAAAGAGCAGGCCACACCCCCTTTGCCCAGCACTCGCCAAACTCGCTCCCTGGCACCAGGGGGCGTGTTTGCACACTTGTTATATCAGGTCTCGCCCCCTTCCTGAACCAGTGTGTAGTAAGTTGGGGGGTTATGTCCTCTTGCATCCTAAGGGTCCCTGGGGGACAACTAGCCCACCAGGTACCTCCAGTAAGCGCCACAGAGCTGCGTTGCAGAGAGGTGTTCTGAGGCTAAGCCCCTTTTTACACCACGCTACAAATGAGGCTTCTGGCGCGCTGCTGCTCGGAGGATGAAGTTCACTTGTGTCCCGAGGTCCTCAGGACACAAAAGGACCTCATCTCTCCACCAGCAGAGCACAAGAAGCTGCGTTTGCTGCATGGTGTAAAAAGGGGCGTGGCTTCAGACCACCCTCTTGGAAAATCTTACAGCTTAATGGAACGATGGGTAAAATAATGGGAAATCATCCTACCATCACATATCGCAGAACCAGAAACCTTAAGGACTGACTAGTGCATAGTCACCTAAAAGGAAAACACAAAAAGGAATCTTGGTTGAAAACAAAGGGCTTTGTAAAATGCCATTGCTGTAAAGTGTGTCAGATTGCAAAACCAATGACAGAGATCTAAATGGCCGATGAAAAATCTTGGAGGATTCGAGAGTTAATAACCTGTAAAAGTCAATGCATAGTGTACATAATGGAGTGTCCATGCGAATTAAAATATGTGGGCAGCACCATTTGCGAACTTAAAAAACGAACATGTACCGGCCACAGTCAATCAATCAATCAATCAATCAGAGTACTTGTAAAGCGTGCTACTTACCCGTGAGGGTCTCAAGGTGCTGAGGGGATGGGGGAGATGCTACTGTTCGAAGAGCCAGGTCTTGAGGTGTCTTCTGAAAGCGAGTAGGTCTTGGGTCTGTCGTTTGTGGGTAGGGAGGGTGTTCCAGGTCTTGGCGGCGAGGTAGGAGAAGGATCTGCTGCTGGAGGTTGTACCTTGGATGCGGGGGACAGCTGCGAGGGCGAGGCTGGCGGAGCGGAGCTGGCGGGTGGGGAAGCTGAGTCTGTTGTTCAGGTAGGCTGGTCCAGCGTTGTGGAGTGCTTTGTGTGCGTGGAGCTTGAAGGTGATCCTCTTGTCGACGGGGAGCCAGTGTAGGATTCTCAGGAGGGGGGGGTGATGTGGCTGCGGCGGGGTACGTTGATGATCAGTCGGGCGGAGGCGTTTTGGATGCATTGTAGTCATCATATGTGTTTGGCTGGGATTCCTGCGTAGAGCGCGTTGCCGTAGTCCAGTCTGCTGCTGACGAGGGCATGTGTCACCGTTCTTCTTGTTTCGGTCGGGAGCCACTTGTAGATCCTGTGGAGCATGCGGAGGGTGTTGTAGCAGGAGGAGGAGACGGCGTTGACCTGTTTAGACATGGAGAGGGAGGAGTCGAGGGTGAAACCTAGGTTGCGTGCACGATCGGTGGGTGTTGGTGCTGATCCCATTGAGGTCAGCCACCAGGAGTCGTCCCAGGCAGAGGGGATGGGTCAGAGGATGAGGATCTCCGTCTTGTCCGAGATCAGCTTTAGCCGGCTGCTCCTCATCCAGTCGGCGATGGCCTTCATTCCGTTGTCGAAGTTGGTTTTGGCGGTGAGTGGGTCCTTGGTGAGGGAGAGGATGAGTTGGGTGTCATCGGTGTAGGAGATGATGTTGAGGTTGTGATGGCGGGCCACTTGTGCGAGGGGGGCCATGTAGATGTTGAACAGCGTCGGGCTGAGGGATGAGCTCTGGGGGACGCCGCATATGATGTTGGTGGCTTCGGAACGGAAGGGTCGGAGGAGTACTCTCTGGGTTCTGCCTGAGAGGAAGGAGGTGGTCCAGTCAAGGGCCTTCTCTTGGATTCCGGCTTCTAGGAGGCGTTTTTTTAGAGTAAGATGGCAAACCGTGTTGAAGGCGGGTGATAGGTCCAGGAGGATGAGGGCTGATGTTGCGCCGTTGTCTAGTTGGCGCTTGATGTCATCTGTGGCGGTGATGAGGGCTGTCCCGGTGCTGTGGTTGCATCTGAATCCGGACTGAGACGGGTCTAAGATGTTGTTGTCTTTCAGGTGGCGGGCCAATTGCATGTTGTCAATTTTCTCGATGACCTTTGCCGGGAACGGGAGCAGGGAGATGGGCCGGAAGTTCTTGAGGTCCTTGGGGTCCGCTTTGGGCTTCTTGAGGAAGGCGTTGATTTCTGCGTGCTTCCAGCTTTCCGGGAATATCGCTGTTTCGAAGGAGAGGTTGATGACCTCCCGTAGTTGGGGTGCGATGGCTGCGTCTGCTTTGTTGAATATGTGGTGTGGGCACGGGTCTGACGGAGATCCTGAGTGGATGGAGTTCATGACCTTAAGTGTCTCGTCATCGTTGACGTTGGCCCAGGATGTCACACGGTTGGCACTGGTGGCGTTCGCTGGGGAGGTGGCGACTGGCGTGGTAGGGGCAGTCGTGGTGTTGAAGCTGTCTTGGGTGTCAGCGATCTTGCGGTGGAAGAAGATGACTAGTGCGTCGCACAGTTCTTGTCAGGGCTGGATGTCGTTGGTGTTGGTGCTGGGGTTGGAGAGTTCCTTTATGATGCTTTAGAGCTCTTTTGCTGTCGTGTGCGTTGTTGTTGGCGAGGTTGTCGATCAGGGTGGCGGAGTTGACGTCGTTATTGTTCTCGGGGTGGAAGTTCAGGTCCCCGAGGAGGATGTAGTCCATGGAGGCAAAAGTGTGGGTGCTGGCGAGGTCGGCGATGGAGTCGCTGAACTGAGCCTGGGGTCCGGGGGGGTCTGTAGATGAGTGTTCCTCTGAGGGTGGTGTAGGGGTTGGTGTGGATCCGGAAGTGCAGGTGTTCGGCGGTGTTGAGGGGGTCGTCTGCGTGGGTGGTGACCTTGAGGGTGGACTTGTGGACGATGGCTATTCCTCCTCTGATTCCGTTGAAACGATCCCTGCGGGTGATCTTGTAGCCGTCCGGGATGGCTATGTCGATGTCGGGCGCCGAGGAGTCGTTCCACCAGGTCTCGGTCAGGAAGGCCACGCCTGGGGCGGAGGAGTCGATCAGATCCCAGAGTTCGATCGCATGTTTGCATGCGGAGCGGGTGTTGAGGAGTATGCAGCGGAGGTGGTTGGGTCCAGTTCTTGGAGGTTTGGTGGTTCTGTCGCAGGTGAAGCTGCAGGTGCAGCAGGAGAAGGGTCCGTTTCGGGGTAGCCTGGAAGCAGGTGAGGTTTCGGCCGCCGTTGCGTGCCAAGAGGGTGCTGGCGGCGTAGTGGATTCTTGTGTTGTGGTGTTCGCGGAGTCCAGGGGTTCAGTAAACAAGGACAGGAATAATGAGCGAGGGTTAACAGGACGCCCAAACACACACGACGGCAACCGCCACATATAGGAACACCCCATGCGTCAGCATTCATCAGCGCCTACGATACCGGAGGGACCCGATGATTGATTTCCCATTAAGCAGATTATTACATCGGGGCAGCCAGGAGACTACCAATTCAAGGTTGGGAGAGGGAGGGGGGAGGCGGGAGGGTGTTTGGTTGTTTTAGTAATTGCTACGTTACCTCACCACGATATAGAAATGACAGATTTGTATGACAAGATATAGGCATCTTATGGTTGTAATTCTTGAATGATATTAGAACATGTTGGGGAGGAATGCATGAGGGGTGTAAATGAAAAAAACGGCTGTTGCAAAGTTGGATATGATGTACGTATAAACGCAGATATGACAGCTGTGAATAAAGTTCCTAAAAAAAAAAATTAAAAAAAAGGACAGGAATAATGCTGTGGCTAAACATATGGAGCTACACCACAACGGAGATTGGAAGACCTTGAATTTTCGTGGCATCGAAACTGTACCTATAAATGAACGAGGAGGAAACAGAGAAAAAATATTGCGGCAGAAAGAATCTCGTCATATTTTAAATTTCAGAAGTATGTTTCCATTTGGGTTAAATCAATCAGAAGAGCTATATATACATCTTTAAACCTCCCGAAAATGTTAGAAACTGTACAAGAACTGTTCACAGCTAAAACAACATCAGATGAACCATGATGAAGTATTTAAAATCCGAGCAGAAAGAGTGGAAACCTTTAATGGGCCCCAACGTAATACGGATATGAACTACCCATTTGAGGGTCAAAGAAATATGATAATGAATAATAAAAACATAACTAAACTAGTCCCACTGGTGGTTTGTGAAAGACAACGTTTTTTTCAGGTACGGACACAGAATAAAAAACTAGGGTTCATTTGTAAGTAGCAAATTATCGAGCTATCGAACATAACCACACCAAAAGCTTGGGCATTTTAAAAGGGTGTATTAATGGTTCCGTTTTGTATATCAATTGCACTTTTTATCTAAGACTGTGACAATCAGATGTAACACCCGGTGGGACTACATATCCCAAAAATCTGTGTGTGTGCGTGTTTAGTTGAACACGAAATGATGTAATAATTTTTTAACTACAAAAAAAACGAGGTAGCTACTGAGAAATCGACCGTGATCAAGAAATAAGGCTTTAAAAAAACGCGTTGGTTAATCGCCTGTTCCCTAAACTAAAAGAAATGGATTCAAGAATAAATTAATTGTGCTTAAGGAAAACTGCAAGAGTGCGACCTCTTTGTCTTTTGGGATCAAAGGACTGTGAGCAAATACATATATATATATATATATATATATATATATATATATATATATATATATATATACACACATACATACATATATATATATATATATATATATATATATATATATATATATATATATATATATATATATATATATATATATATTACCTACTGGCGGTCGCCAGTAGGTATATATAGTTAGGATTTTTTCCCTATGGGATTTTAGAAAATTCTATGTCTAATAACTTTGGCGTTTGTGGACGGAATTGGCTGAAATTTTCGGGAAAATGGAACATTTTGTTTCTGAGCAGCCCCTGGAAATTTGGGGGGGGTTCGTCAAGGGGGGGCCGAGAAAAAAGGGGCGTCCCAAAACGTGTTTTTAACATTGAGTTTTCCATAGGGCGGTTGGCCTCACTTTTAGGCCGAACGGCTGAATGGATTTCCACGAAACTTGGCAAAATTGTAGGGACTGGTAGCCCGATGTGCCTTTGCTAGGTCTCAATATATGTGCTTCAGTGGATTTTGAGAAATTAACGTTCAAAAAAAGATATATATCTGTAACAGCGGACCAGGCAGCGCTCCGGTTCGCGGACTTTACGCGTTACGGAGCTTTGTGAAGCGAAGCTGATTGGTTCTCCGGCGTCTGTAAACATTCCAAACAGTCCGTAGCGGCCGCCATCTTGTCTCTCGGTAGGATCGAGAGACAAGAGGAGGCCAAAGCGAAGGGGCAAAT
Source organism: Lissotriton helveticus (assembly GCF_964261635.1). Classification (NCBI taxonomy): domain Eukaryota; kingdom Metazoa; phylum Chordata; class Amphibia; order Caudata; family Salamandridae; genus Lissotriton; species Lissotriton helveticus. Next base: position 1,138,822,971 of record NC_136061.1, on the reverse strand, counting down.
GACCATAAGGGGGCATAGTAGATCCTCCCTGACCCTCTAGGTTTGATGTGGAGGTTTTAAAAGGGCCCCGCGGGGCAAAAAAAAATAAAATAATAATAATCGAACGGCTGAATGGATTTGCACGAAACTTGGCAAAATTGTAGGGACTGGTAGCCCGATGTGCCTTTGCTAGGTCTCAATATATGTGCTCCAGTGGATTTTGAGAAATTAACGTTCAAAAAAAGATATATATCTGTAACAGCGCTCCGCTTCGCGTACTTTTCGCGTAACGGAGCTTTGCGAAGCTGATTGGTTCTCCGGCGTCTGTAAACATTGCAAACAGTCCGTAGCGGCCGCCATCTTGTCTCTCGGTAGGATCGAGAGACAAGAGGAGGCCAAAGCGAAGGGGCAAATGACCATAAGGGGGCATAGTAGATCCTCCTTGACCTCTTAGGTTTGATGTGGAGGTAATAATCGAACGGCTGAATGGATTTGCACGAAACTTGGCAAAATTGTAGGGACTGGTAGCTCGATGTGCCTTTGCTAGGTCTCAATATATGTGCTTCAGTGGATTTTGAGAAATTAACGTTCAAAAAAAGATATATATCTGTAACAGCGCTCCGCTTCGCGGATATAAAATTATCTCTGTATTACCTAGCTGTTGCTAACACCAGTTAGCGACCCCTAGTAGGAGATAGCGACCATCTTGGGCCCCACTTTGCATGTCAGTGATATTTATCACTAATGACATGCAAAGTGGGCATGCCAAGATGTTAGCGACTGGAAACAGTCGCTAACATCGCTATCTCCTATTACCAACTTTTGGAGATATTCGCGCTAAGCGCGAATAACTCCAAAAGCTACCACCTGCCCTGAGCAGTTCTTAGCCATGTTATCCAATGGGAGGTGGATAACATGGCTAAGAGCATTAGCTCGGTAATGCATGAATATCGCGGAGTTTTCAGCGATATTAATGCATTGCGGTTGTTTTTTATCGCATTTGCGATAAACCTTGATAATAGCAAGGTTTATCTGCGATAATTTCTGACGATGCTTAGCGGTAAAAAATTCGTTGCTAAGCATCGTTAGGGATAAATATCGCTTAACTTTGGTAATATGCCCCAACGTCTGTTAACGTTCGATTCGAAGGAAATCAGGAAGTGTTGAAAAACATTGTCTGCGCCATCTTGCCTTTTTTCAAATGCCACACTTTTGTCGTGCACGGCAGTCATTTTAGATGCCTTGACCAGACCCACTCTCTGCACGCTGTCGATCCTTAGCATGGCTCCCCACCCTCGCAAGCATCTCCCCCAGGCACTGGTCACCCCCGCTCTCTGTCTTATGCATGGGTAATAAACCTCCCCCCATCTGCGCTGCTCTTCCCTGAGAATCACACCCTGTGCCCGCCCGACACCTCCCTTTCGCCCTATTCACTACCGCACCCTCTGACACTCCTTTTCCTCTGTGTCCGATTGTCCAGGCCGGTCCTAGGCTATCAGCTAGCCCTGCAGATGTAGTTTATGGCCCCAGCTGTAAAGAATCACCCCTCTTCAAAGGAGTTATAGTAGATCAAGGCCCACACTCGATGAGATCCGTCACAGCACACGCGTTCCTACTATCTGAAAACCATCCTGTATTGTGATTGGGGAGGGGACCGAGCCTGAAGCGGAAGATTCCAGGGATGACTCTTTGTACATCAAAGTTTTTACAATTATGTGTCACATTAAAAATATATAGCACTCCAACAAAGTAGTAAGATTATAAAACTTTAATAACTTATAAATATATACAACAAAACAAAAACAGTAAAAACATTTAAACATTTTTAGGGAAAAACAACGAAGTAGCGGTCGGCTGTGCGAATAGTCCCAACGCAGCACAACGTCCAGATTTCTGGACGGCACCCAGGTGATGTTGCCTGGGTGCCGCACTGATTTCGGCATCCGGCGTGGGGCGTCGCGGGGGGTGGGTCATCAGTAGCAAACTGTTGTGCGAATAGTTCCAAGGCAGCAGAACGATGGCACCAAGGTGATGTCCAGTAAGTTGCCGCACTGGTTTTGGTATCCTACAATGCTGCTCCGAATAACGGCGTGGGGCGCCCCGGGGGGGGGGGGGGGGGGGGGGGGGGACAAGAGGCGGCGTGAACGGGCCTCTCCAGGTGGAGTCTCGTCTGTTGTAGTGGGGCGCCCCTTTACCGTTTCAGTTGCCATTCCGTCCGCTTTTGGTCCACTGTGTCAAAAGCCGCAATTCAGCTGAGTTGCGCCCACTCTTGCGGTGCAGCGATAGGCGGCTGTCACAGGACTCTCAAAATGGCGGCAGGCTCTTTCCTTTTTGGGCCTGGTCCACTGAAATGGCCCTGGGACACCTTGGAAATCGGACGCTTGTCTGCTAGGTCTTGGACCCCATTCTCGAAAGCGTCCCCTCCGCCTTGAGGATTCAACAAAAGTTTTGGGGGCCCCCGACTCCTGCAGGCTTCTGGTGGGGAGCGGCTGCCATGATTGCTCGCGGAATGACCACGACGGAGCCACGAGATGGTGGTGCTTTCATGGTGACGCCAGCTTCAGTCTGAAACATCCAGAAACAAGGTGGGGCTTTCATCGTTTGGAAAAAAAAAAAGTTTTCATCCAATGAAAAGTGTTATTTTTAGGTCATATGATCAAGCCTTCCATCATTAGGAAACCAAAAGTAAAATGAACCAATGAAAAGTTTTATAAACAAGTCACATGACCTGTTATGCGGCATAGGGTATAAAATGCGGAGAAAATACGTTGGCACGTGAGGCGGCGTCAGTAGCGGACCGATGTGCGAATAGGCCGAAGGCAACACAACGCGCCAAGATCCGGATGGCACCGAGGTGGTGTCCAGCAAGTTGCAGCACTGGTGTGGCCATCCTACAATGCTGAAAGTCGGCGTGGGGCGCCCCGTTGGCCTGTGAGTTCGCGTCAGTAGCGGACCGATGTGCGAATAGGCCGAAGGCAGCACAACGCGCCAAGATCCGGATGGCACCGAGGTGGTGTCTAGTAAGTTGCCGCACTGGTGTGGCCATCCTACAATGTTGAAAGTCGGCGTGGGGCGCCCCGTTGGCCTGTGAGATGGCGTCAGTAGCGGACCGATGTGCGAATGGGGCCAAAGGCAGCGCAACAATATTTTCTGAATAGAAGACACCACAAGGCGCTGAGATGCCAAGATCCGGATGGCACCGAGGTGGTGTCTAGCAAGTTGTGGCACTGGTGTGGCCATCCTACAATGCTGAAAGTCGGCGTGGGGCGCCCTGTTGGCCTGTGAGATGGTGTCAGTAGCGGACCGATGTGCGAATGGGGCCAAAGGCAGCGCATCAATATTTTCTGACTAGAAGACACCACAAGGCGCTGAGATGCCAAGATCCGGATGGCACCGAGGTGATGTCTAGCAAGTTGCTGTACTGGTGTGGCCATCCTACAATGCTGAAACTCGGCGTGGGGCGCCCCATTAGCCTGTGAGATGGCGTCAGTAGCGGACCGATGTGCGAATGGGGCCAAAGGCAGCGCAACAATATTTTCTGAATAGAAGACACCACAAGGCGCTGAGATTCGGTTACCACCGAGGTGATGTCTAGCAAGTTGCCGCACTGGTGTGGCCATCCTACAATACTGCTTCGAATAACGGCGTAGGGTGCCCGAAGGGGGGGGGGAGGCGGCGTGAACGGGCCTTCCTAGGTGGAGGCTCGTCTGCTGTAGTGGGGCGCCCCTTTACCGTTTCAGTTGCCATTCAGCTGAGTTTCGGCCGCTCTTGATGCTACAGCGACAGGCGGCTGCAACAGGACTCTCAAAATGGCGGCCTGTTCTTTGGATTTGGGCCTGGTCCACTAAAATGGCCCTGGGACACCTTAGAACTCGGACGCTCGATTTTTTTTTCCTTTCCTCTACATGCAAAAAAAGGTAAATGCCCGGTACGTTACACGCTTCATCTGCCACGATGTACTCTCCAGAGGAACCGAAAAAAAATATAGTTATGGTAACTATACCATGCATCGTCATATGGAGAGGTGGCACCAATTAATTATAGTGCTGCATAAAAGAGATTTGGAGGAGAACCCCCGACCTGCCAGTACATTCATCAAAGAAGTGGCACTGACAGCATCAGAGGCAAGGGAAACGGACCCAAATATTTAGAAGAACTTTGGAAAGATTAAAATGACATGTTTAGATTGTGGCAAATTAATTTCATGTGGACAGATGAGTGTTACTCTAATAAATACAGCATATGAACATCATCATAGTCGATGGTTGGTAGAGACATTTTGACTATATCCTGGACCTGCCCGTCCTCGCCCAAAATGGCGCCGGAATAAATGGGACTCGTAACTCCTTGTTGTGTACTGGTTGCAGAACCTTGAAATCACGAGATACGTATGCAGTTTTGAAGCACATGGCGGGCGGGGACGAGAATTGATTGAATATTTCGACATCCCTATTGATATTAAGTTCTGATGTGTTATTGATTACTGTACTATTGAAAGTTCGAATTAACGTCACCCATGGTACTTGCCCGCAAATGTATATCTAGATAATTTTATTGTAACTGGCCCTGCCGTATTTTAATTATAAAATGTACGTCCACCGATTCCGCAACTGTTAGACACCTTAGTTCTTGCAACCTAACGGCCCGCCCGTTACGTTCCTCTACAGTGTAAATGTCTACTCATCATATACGGTTACAGTTTGCTCCGTGGCCGGCCCACGTGGTTATAGGCTCGTATTTGTATAATGAAATTTTCACAATAAAGGTTTTTAAAAGAAAACATGGTAGTAGTATATACATTGGTAAAGTTTTTAATAATAGTCACTGTTTTAGAATCATTAAAAGGCAAGTGAAATAAAGCAGACCAATTACATGAAGGGTAAAAGGTATAATACGCAGGAACGCAGTAAAGATAAATGGTCAAGGGCTGTTGTGTTTTCTACTCCTGCAACAAAGTGATCGATAAGAATCTCATATTCAGGCGTATTGGCGACTAAGACAGCAGGTCGACCCTCTTTTGCTCAACGGCTCCGTCATGGGACGAAGAAACGCCCTTTTTCTCGAAAAAAGAATATATTTTACTTGCAGGACAGTTGTAAATTTTCCGGGAAAGTACATTAGCCTGGAACATTATAACATATATTTAAGAAAAAATAATGTTCGGAAGTAATAAAAAGCGTAATTTTTAGGTCATATGACCAAGCCTTTCATCATTAGAATAAGAAAAGTAAAATGAACCAATGAAAAGTTTTATTAACAAGTCACATGACCTGTTATGCTTACGTTACGCGCTGCGCGTCGCGCCCCGGATGACTTCCGGATGCGCTCACGCGGCGCGTCATATGACGCATTACGCGACAACGCAGGTCCAGAATATAGTCGAAATGTCTCCACCAACCAGCGGTCGGAACACAACCCCTTTCAGCAGGCTAAATAGTTCTGTTAAATGACAACAGAAGGGACAGGCAACAAGAACCATCAGTCAAAGAGGGGAGGGCTAGTTCTTCTCTACCGGGTTACATTGGGGCGCTACCGGAACTGATCGAATTGGTAGTCTACAGTGTTTCTGGATGTTTCAGACTGAAGCTGGGGTTAGCATGAGAGCACCACCATTTCGTAGCTCCGTCGTGGCCATTCCGCGAGCAATCATGGCAGCCGCTCTTTATCGTTATTTTGGGCGGGGTGGGTGGCGGAGCCGAGCTGTATTGCAGCCATCATGGTGTGGAGTTCAGTTCATCTCACTAGTTTCGTATTTGTCATGAGGGGTTGTTCCTAATGTTTATATTTTAGCGAGGTCAAAAAGAGATCCCATTAGTGGCCTACTGATTTTGCTCGATTCCTTTTGTTTTTTTACACGATTTTTCGTTATCTTCAAAGACTAAACAGAGTATTGCGACTCTGTGTTTGTTTGTAAATAGAGAATGAATCAAAGAGAACCAATTCTAAAACAGTAAATGCTTGGATAACAATCAATCAAATGGAGAGAGAAGCAGGCACGACGTATTACAACGGGGGCAAAGGCCTGCGTTAACTACCTTTCACTATCTGCAAAGAGAGAGTACTCCTAATAGAAATGAGGGGGGGGGGCAGCATTCAAAGCAGATCAGTGTGCATAAACACGAAAATGTTTTTACTTACCACGTACTTGACATTCGACAGCTTATGATATTTGCTATTAAAAAACCATTGAAATTCACTGAAAAAACCATAGGTTATAGACCATATATAGTTAGGAATTAGCATTTACAAAACCTTGAAAATTCACTGAAAAAACCATAGGTTATAGACCATATATAGTTAGGAATTAGCATTTACAAAACCTTGAAAATTCACTGAAAAAACCATAGGTTATAGACCATATATCGTTAGGAATTAGCATTTACAAAACCTTGAAAATTCACTGAAAAAACCATAGGTTATAGACCATATATCGTTAGGAATTAGCATTTTAAAAACCTTATTTTACCCACACAAAACCATTGAAATTCCATATATAGTTAGTTGCACTAACTATATATCGCGCACCCGCAATCCACTGCTGATGATGTCACATATTACATCATTCATGACATGGTCAGTGACATCACTGATGACTGATGACTGATGACTGACTGATCACTGAAAAGGGAGATTGGCGCCGCCGGGGACCACACCTCGGTATTGGTTCTGGAATCGGCTTCAAACGCAAGCTGACCCGTGAAAACTCACTGCCCGAATTCAGCTTACACGGAAAAACCAACGCCGAAATGACAAACACTATCACGCTCCACCCACTGGAGGGTTAATTACTGGCAGTAATTTGATCAAAAAGTCCGAGAAAGTGTGAAAGCGTACAATATCATCATAGAAAGAGACATACCGAGTGAAACACCAAAATGAATATGTGAATTGTCGGACTGAAAATCAAAATACTGCGGACCAAAGCACAACCAAAAGTCCCAGAATTCATTTAAAACGGAAGTGATTCCTTAAAAGAAAGCCACTAGAGGCTAGCAAATGAATCTCCAAAACATCGAACTGGGGTGTGATGTGCAATGGGTCCTGGAGCGAGGCTTACCTGTGAAGAAGTTCCAGGAGGAACAAAACATGTTGGACAGTGCCGCAACCCGTTTGTTTTTTCCATGAATTAAAAGGCTACTAGTTGAGTTTTCAGGTGTGACCAGGTTTCCTTCTTCGAGGGCAAATATATATATATATATATATTTTTTTTTTTTCCACTCAAAAGAAGCGGCACACAGGTAGAATAGGTTATAACGAAGGTTTATTTACTCGTACTTGGACCTGGACTTGGATATATATATATATATCTCTATCTATCTATCTATCTATCTATCTATCTATCTATCTATCTATCTATCTATATATATATCGCCACACTGCAGACTGCCACAGCAAAGCATCCAAATTGACGAAGAGTGAACCCGATAGTAGCTGGTGCAAGAAAGTGACTTTTATTCCATGATTGCCAGCGCTGCCGCCATGACGCGTTTCGCCTCCAAGGAGGCTTGATCACATGACAAACTGCCAGCCCACAAACAGACTATTTAAAGTGACAGTGCAAATCAATTAGCAATGGGCATAGAAAAAATACTGTGCAAAAATCGCGATGGTCGGAACAATGCATAAGAAATTAATTACATATGTTATCACTTGTTAAAACCACCTGTACAATAGTAAACTTAATTTAAAAAGTTTAAAATCCAGGATACACAGGTAATCCTAGGTGGCGGCATATTGCTGAAGTTTCCTATATAACCATAGTGGTAAATCCACCTATGCAGGGAAATTTTTCAATCAGTTCTAGCAATATGCTGTACAAGTTTAAACAAATATGCCATATGCCCTCCATCTTGTTGCAAGCAAGTCGTAAACATAATTTACAGTGAAAAGAACCTAACCCTGCTCACTTGCAATAATACATTTGTTTCAATGTGAATGATTGCTAAGCACATGACGCCCAAGTGGGCCTGTCACTGAAAATAGTCTGCTCAAGGATCTAAAGTGCATAAAAAGTTATGTGCAAAAGTGCAATAGTAAAGTGCAAAAAAGTATTAGACAGTACAAATTCCAAACATTTACAAATATGTCAAAATTTCAAAAGATTCATCTATATGAGCAACCACCTATCGTTAAAATTAGCTAAAACCAGTCTACTCTGTACATTATCCGGACAGGTCAACAATGATTTCCTGAGAATCCTAAATGCAGGTATGTAAATCTTCCCTGTCATTCAGTCCATTCGGATTCTTTGTATTAACTCCAGTATATACCTGGTCTCAAGGGGACGGAGTTTGGCCTCACGGTCACCTCCCCTCCTTGATACCTCTACTGCATCTATGATAAAATACTGAAGCTGATCAGGAATGCCTAGATGTTTGGCTTCAAAGTGCCTGGCAACCGGGTAGTTTTGGTTGTGTCCCGAAATAGCCCGTATATGTTGGAGTATCCGTTTGTGAGCGGGAAGCCTAGTGCTGCCCACATATTGTAGCCCACACGGACACTCCAACACATAGATGGCATATTCCGTTTTGCAGGTCAACCTCTTAGTGATGGCAATAGGTTCCTGTCGAAAAGGGCTTTTGTAGTGTGTCCTATTGCTGCCATAGCGGCAGGCTTTGCATTGGGGACATGTCTTAAAACCTTTTTTAAGTAACAACCAAGTGCTTGAAGGTTTAGGCTCTATAGTGTTCCTGACCAGGGCCTTAGACATGGAGGGTGATTTACGAAAAGTGAGCAAGGGCTTATTGCTCACTTTATGTCCAATGACAGGGTCACTTTGGACAAGATTCCAATTCTTATATATGATCTTTCTTAATTCTCCATGCTGGCAATTGTAGGTCAGTATAACACGGGAAGAAATTTCCGGAGCCTTGTCCCCTAATTGGTCAACCTTTATACTGGCCCTGTCCCTGGGAACTAAAGCCTCTTGTCTGGTAATAGACTTGGTCCGTTGGATAGCTTTCACTAAGCTAGTATTCGAATAGCCCCTGGCCAGAAAACGTAATCTGCAAGCATCCTGCGCAGCTGCGCATTCGGCTTCCGTGCTGCAGATCCTTCTGATCCGAAGCATTTCTCCGAAGGGAATGCTCCGGATCAGATGTGCGGGATGGTAACTGCTGGCATGCAATATTGTATTGCCAGCCCTTGGCTTCCTATACAACCTGATTGACAAACTGTTGTTTTCAACGAATACCTCCACATCTAGAAAACATACGGACCTTAGACTGATATTGGAAGTAAAATTAAAATTGATGGTATTCTTGTTAATTACTTCTACAAAGGCCTTAGCACTTTCAACAGTCCCCCTCCAAACAAGAAACAAATCATCTATATACCGCAGCTACAGTAAAACATTGTTGGTAGTAAATTCTCGGTGTTGGCAAAAGAGGACCTGCTCCTCCCACAGCCCCACGTGTAAACACGCGTAGCTGGGGGAGAAGCAAGCCCCCATCGCCACACCTCTGACCTGCTGGTAGATGACCCCATTGAAAATGAAGAAGTTTTGCTCCAGGCACATCCTAGTCATGTCCAATAGCATTTTGTTGTGCGCTGTCGAATTCGGGGGGCACTTATTAAGATATAATTCTAAGGCCTTGAGTCCGTCACAATGTCTTATCGAGGTATATAAAGATGAAACATCAAGAGTCATCAATAGCATGTCCGGACCCCAAGTAAAACGCTAAATTTTACTCAGGAAATCAAATGAATCCTTTACATACGGGTCCAAAGACTTGACATAGCCCTGAAGAAAGAAGTCAATGTATTTTGATACATGCTCCATGGAGCGGTTGATAGCCGAGATTATTGGCCGACCCAGTGGTATGTCGATCCTCTTGTGAATTTTGGGAATTAGATGTAAAGATGGAATTACTGGATGTTCTTTCTTTAAATAGCGAAACTCGTCATTTGATAGAAGGCCCGCACTTTTCCATGCCTGTAATTTTTGGTATTGGTCCACCCATGTGGCTTTCACTATTTGGATGTTGCTTCTGCGGTAACAGGTGGGATCACCTAAATGGATTTCTGCCTCTTTCAAATACATCTATCTTGGCCACAATACTACATTACCGCCCATATCGGCTTGTTTTACGATAATGTCATGGTTGGTTTGCAACTTGCTGATTAGTTGTTTATAACACCTGTTTTGTTTGCTGATAAAAAAGCTTTCTTTTGTTGGTGGCGGTATATAGTTTAACGTCTTGCACCACTATTTCTTGGAAAGTATCCAGGTTGTCGTGGACCATGACTGGTTGGAATGTTGATTTGGCTTTGAAAGGTGTAATTTGTTGGATATTTGAGGCTTGGGCAGCGGTGGTCGCAATTTGGCTGGACCCTTCATTTTGTAATTCCCAAATTGTTTCAAAGATGGCCTGGTTTTCACTATTATCCATTGCTGGACTGGGCATAATATCCGGTTGGTTTTTCTTCTTTGGATGTAGTTCGAAGAATTTATTTAATTTTAACTTGCGGGTAAATCTGTATATGTCCATCCTTGTATCCGCATATTTCATGTTACAAGGTGGGCAGTATGATAGCCCTAAATTCAGGACAGCAGTTTCACCAGTAGTTACCTTTAGGTCTGTAAGATTGATTACAGATTTTGGTTCGATTTCTTTGCAGTCTTTTTTTGAAATCGCTTCCAATGGCCTTGTTTTCCCTGATTGCATCCGCCTGGAGTTCCGGGCATGGCATTTCCTCCGTTCCCACCGTTTGAAATTTGCCCATTGTCTTTTGCTCTGTTGGGCTTGTGGGACCTCAATGTTTCTTGGCGGTCCTGGCATAGGCAATTGACCTCTTGAGCCAGGGATAGTTTTGTAAACCCCAAGTTTGCATCCCTGGTTGGGTCTGCCTCTGGATCGCTCTCTGCCGCCGAACTTAGGTCCGAAAATGAAGCTGCTGGCACCATCATAGTACTGGATGCATGCTGAGTTGTTTTATTGCCTCTTGCACTGGCTTTAACAGCTTCATATCTATGAGCAAATGTGAAAACTTGGCCGTTCAAGTAATCCACCCGGTCTCTCTCAAACTTGAAGGCCTTTCTCTTCTTTATAACTTCTTCTTCTTTGCTAAGTCGATTCATCATGGCTGTCCTCATTTTTGTTATTTGATCCGTGACTTCTATTTTAGACAGTTCCTGTTCCAAAATGTCAATCTCCTTTTGCAGTTTAAAAGCTGATTATGGCTGATGATTGATAACATGAGGCATGAAGGCACAAGCATTTATTTGTGATACATTAAAATTAAGTGACGGAATGTCATTGTTTTGACCATGTGTTAATTTTATCAGGCTACTCAAAAAGAGACTAATGTGCGTGTTGCAAAAATAACAAAAATGGAATCACACTAAAACGCCAACAGAACATTTCTGATTTCGGTTTTATTTTTATTAACCACCTCGGTTGTCTACAAATCAATACATAATGGTGCAAAGTGTCAACATTTTAAAATACATGAGTGGCCTTTTGTAATCAAAGATAACCCCCTCCTGTGTCTTTCACTTTGAAGTAGATTATGCTGTTAGGTGTAAGAAGTGTTAAAACACCCGAGGGCACATTACATTGAATGCGATGTTGTAAACAAAGGCATTTACTGACAGCACCAACACCTGCGAGCCTCCTTCAGAATTGATCAACGAGGGACGTCGTCCCCTCTCTAAATGTAGTGGGGGGGGGGCTCAGTCTACCTGCATCCTCCGTCGACTTCTACCAGGATTGTCATTGACATTTACTCACCATTTGGACCAGCAAATAAATATCTGCACAACAAGTTGTCGAACAGGGCTAACACGAGGCAGAATACAATAGAGAGACACTACTTACTGTCCAGTGATGGTTCATGTAGTGGTGAGGTTACTGCCGAACAAGCAATGGCTTGGCAGATTTGTGAACTGTGTGCCTGAAATAAATCAGTTACACCGGCTAGATGTAGGCATTGCTTTGATAAAGGGCCAAGATGTAAAGTGTTTTCCATGGGGATGGAGATTTCTTCAAAAAACTGAAAAAGCACGATTGAAACGATGACTGGTATCACCAAATTATGTTAGTATAGAATTCAGCTTGGCAAACTTAACATAAATGTGTATTTGCTTATACGCTTCTTATTTACTACATGCCTCTGTAGCTACGGGGGCAGCGGCATTTCTCCATTGTCAGAGCTGCATTTTTCAGTGTAGAATATTTTACATGCAATAGCAGAACTCTTAATAGCCATACAATCTCTATGACTACCAGCTACAATAACTTATGATTTCAGAGAGTGAGAGAAGGACGGGCAGTGGGTGTAGCTCCAAATCAAGAGCTGCAGGGAGACGTGTTACTGTTTTCTTCCTGGTAGAGAGGACGAACGATACAAAGGTTTTTTAGGTCTCGTTTCTAGATAACTAATGCGCCGCCTCAAAGAGACATGTTGTATATACTTTGTGGGCTTCAGGCCGCCCATAGGCTTCTCACTTGGTGGCTCCATCGTCGCTCTCATATTCTTTTTCCCCATTTGTCCGTGGAACGCATGCGTCATGCCTCTTTCTGCGTTTAGCCCTCCCAGAGAGCGTGGACTAATTACTACTATCCATCCACTTCTCACAATTTACAATTCATTTTAGGAACTACTTGTGTCTTTGTTTAACTGCAATTAACACGAGCGCACATGTTTTCACTCGCTCGGACCTCAGTTTCTGTTCTCATCTTAACCCATTTGCTGGGCCACCCCCTCCCTCATTGCGGCTTGTTGACGCTGTCTGATGCACATTGGCTCACGAAAGCAGCAGCATTCCAGAGGAGCCCAAGCGAGCTTAAAGAGACATTCACTCCACTGCTCCCTTGGTGTTGGAAAGTGCACTGCTTCGCCTCCTCCTTCTCTGCCGACAAACTTTAAGAAATCCAGGAATGCGGATGATTTAATCTCAATCGTTAAGGGCCTGCAACATCTCAAAACAACCTTGCATTTTTAATCATGACATAAGCATGCGTTGTATAGGGTGTGTGTGATTTATTTAACATTCTGGATATGGCAAGTTGGGGTTCAATCAGTTATTAGTACCCCAAAGATGCCAGTGTTTACCTGGGAAGCCTATTTCTAAAGCAAACAATAACATCTGTTTGTGAAAGGAAGACGCTTGGGCTTCTTTTAGTGATTATTTTCGCCATCTGCTGTGCACTCCAGGAAACATTTCTTCATGCAACATGACTTACATTTGGTCAATTAGTTTGTAGTATGAAATATTTTGAATGGCTGTACAGTGTGCACCTGAACACCTTAAAAAAAAAAAAAGTAGCACATCATACCATATTCCCGCAGTTTCTCAGTGTAGTGCATGCCTCTTGGCACTATTATCTAGTTTAACCCTACTGAATTAAACTACCAGGGTATATTTAAAGGTGAGATGATCTTTCTGAGATACAATATGGTGAACTATAGAAAGCTGAAGTGTTCATCAGCGAGTCATCTCGCACGGTATAGACATTTTACATGTAAACCCTTCCTCATTTTTTCTCGTTGATGTTGTATGATGTACATCGGCTCAAGAAAGCAGCAGCATCCCAGAGATGCCCGAGCGAGCTTAAGGAGACACTCACTCCACTGCTCCTCCATGTCGAAAAGATACATTACACAATAACACATTCGTTGTTGTAGACAGGGGGAAAGAGTAAGTGATTTGCCAAGAATCAGAGGGTGTTGAGCCGATGCAGAATCTGTTTCACCCCCCCATTTTCAGTTCAATTTCCCGCTTCTCCTCACATACAACAAGCATTTGCAATGCAATTGATATCGCCTTTGTGAAAGTTAGCGCTGCTGGCGTTAAAAATTACAACTTTATAAAAAAAGGGTTGATTTGCAATGGAGTGATCATGTTTACATAGCGCTATTGCGGTACGTAGGACCTTGAAATTTAGCTGGTAAAAGCCTTACATTATACACTTATTGGTGGTACATTCCTAGTGCTATTATTGTAAGGTGGTCTGACATCCACAAGTCAAGTAGCCTCTATATAAAACTGCAAATAGATACTTATAAATAGAGCAATCCTGGAAGTAGAGTTCTTTGTTGTGGGCCTAATGTACAGCTGTGCCACTTATTTCTTTTAAGTCTGCAATTACATTATTAGGATGAAATGAACAACTGCATGTCCCCAAATGCAGTGTGCTGTTGCCTGACACCCAGTGCTGGTTGAAGCGATCACATGTGAAGTGTTCTTTTGGCAGCTATACAGCACCTGGTGGGAGTTATGACTAAGCCTTTTTTCAGATGTGTGGTTTATTTCAATTAAAAGGAAAGATTTGACACTAAATAATGAGGAGGAATTTGAGGACAATTGTAATATGAACGAAAAGGATGATGCGCAGTTGGCTTTTTTGTGCTAGGGAAATAAGATGAGAGCCCAAAGCGATGAATGAATAAACAAAATATGGGTGTGGAGGACCAGTCAGTTTTGGGAGGGAAGTTTCTGCGATTCTATTTTGCTGAGTGAAAAATCATAGGATATTAGATATCAACTAGAGAAAGCAACTTTTTTTTTATGTTGAAGTAGAAACAAGCAGGATGAAATTTTGTAATGTTTGTTCCGAGGTGTGTGGTCGTTTTATTACGCAGGTTATCGCATTTAAAAATCTTGGCATGAACTGTCATTACTTGACCGCAGTTTGAGGAACGCCCAGGAAACTATCTTTTACAGATTGACTACTTTAATGGTTCTTGGTACGAATGCTTAATGTTATTGAGCCCTTTGGGTTTTTTTTGTGAATCCGCTAAATACGGGAGTATTGTTTTTCATGTGTTAGACCGGCCTCGAAATATTGGACCTGGGAATTATTTGGGCTGTAGCCTTAAAACAAGACTGCTAGTGCAGTGCTTGGCATAGTAGTTTGAAAAGAAGTGACAGAATAGGAATGTCCGCCAAGTCATCGCGGTCTAAAATGCCAGATTCTAAATACATGTGGGTGTCCCTGCGGTGAGCACTGCGAAGGAACAGCGTTAGAAGTGGTAATTAGCTAGTGCTCCGGTCAGTAGGTACAGAATTCAGTCAGGGAGTGGTGGATTGTAACTGCTACAGTTTTCCACCGTTAAACACGAGACACGTAAAGCAGTTATTAAAAGTGCCTGCAGTCGCACATTCCATAGAGAAGATGTAATCAGAACAAAAAAGAAGCCGACTGTTGAAAAACATTTACTTTTGCGTTTGGAGGGGTGGTAGTGGGGTGGACAAGCAGTGTTGTGGGATGGGTGAAGGGCTGGGCAGAATGGCATGGGGCGAGTAATTAACTCCCATGTTCTCTAGAGGAATGGTGTGTAAAGAAATCAAAGTCCCTAGGAAACCAGAAAGGTCCTAATATGTATTTTTGTGATGACTGTTGCTATGAAAGTGCTGGTCTACTGAGGAAAAGCCGGGAAGGAGGCGAATGCTCCCAGCTCCTGCTGCTTGAATGGCAATTACTTGATACAGCTGCTGGGAGAGAAAATGGAGGATGGAAGGAGGACACTGAGCATGCCTAGTACAGACAGTCGCATGCAAAGGAACTGCTAGTGGTGAGATACCTGCCTCCGCCAGTCTCCAGAGAGTTGGATCTGCCTGGAAGTAGCAACATACCAGCACCTCACATTGAAAGGCGAGCCACGCACAACAAAAGAAAGGCGCGCTGCCGTCATTGTTCAAGATTAAGCATGCGAGTCTCGCTAAGAATCCCCTTAAAGCAGAGCAATGCAGCAAAAGAAACAGAACATACAGCTGACAGCCCGCCAATTAGCAGCTGCTGCCCATCAGATGCTTGCAAAAGGTGTTAACAGCTTACTAAGCAGTTGCCGTGCATTGTGGTCCGTCTGCCTATCCCACTGTGCTGTGATAGAGCTCAGCCAGAGTTAACACTAAAACTGATAATACCTAGTGCAGGCAGTCGCCTGCACAAGGAACTGCGCGCGATGAGCTCCCCACTTCCGCCAGTCTCCAGGGAGCTGGAGCTGCCTGGAAGCAGCGACGTACCAATACCTTACATTGGAGCAGCATGTCAACCATTCTCTGTCTAACTTCCTGGAGTCTAATGGCACCTTCCATCCTACCCAGATGGGTTTTCGAGCCACATACAGTACTGAGTCACCTCTACTGACAGTCACTGAGGAGCTAAAATCAACACTTGATGAGGGTTGGTCTGCCGCCATCCTCCTGCTGGACCTCAGCTCCGCCTTTGACACTGTAGATCACTCTATCTTAAAAGTGAGATTAGGGGAAGTAGGAATTCGGGGAAAAACCTTGGAAAAAAGCTTGCCTCCTTCCTGGAGAATAGATCCTTCCAGGTGATGAAAGGGGACTGCGTCTCTGAGCACCTCCCTACTACATGTGGTGTCCCGCAGGGCTCATCCCTCAGTCCGACTTTTTAATATTTATGTCGGTCAGCTGGATTAGGTGGTGCAGGGATATGGAATATCAGTGGTGTCATACGCCGATGACACCCATCTAGTGGTGTATTTTTGTACCGGTTCAGACTTTAGCAATAACCAACTACCCACTTGTCTGGAGAAAGTGGTGAGTTGGATGTCCAACAGCTGTTTGAAGCTGAACAGTGGGAAACGGAGCTCATGCTGCTTGGACATTCGGGCATCCACTCACCCCTGATACATTGGCCCAAATGTATGAGAGATCCTCCTATCCCTAGACCAGCTATAAAAAAAACTTGGAATTTGGCTGGAAGACTCCCCAACACTGGATTGTCAATCCAGAAAGCTCTCAGGGACATGTTTTTCCCTTCATAAAACGTTAAGGGACCTCATTGACGTAATCCCTGGGCATCTGAGGAAAACGGTGATCCAATCTATCCTCATCTCACGTGTGGACTATGGAAACTCGCTTTATCTGGGTTCACCTAAATATGTCACTAGGAGGCTGGAAGTGGTACAGAATGCGTCTGTCACACTCCTGTTAAAAATCCCCAACCGCATCTCTGCTAAGGAAGCACTTAAACAGCTCCATTAACTGCCTATCAAGTATATAGTGAAGTTTAAAACTCTCTGCATAGTTCGTAAAGCTATCAATAACTCTGGGCCCGAAAAACTAAGGTACCTGATATCTAGGTACACCCCAACTAGAAACCTCAGATCTTCCCAGCAACAGCTCCTTAAGACAACAGAATTAAAAGAGACAGATATGGCGGTAGATCTTTCACCCATCTGACACCCAAGCTGTGGAATGCCTTCCCACTGGGAATCCAAGCTGCACCAAACAAAATTTCTTTCAGGAAAAATGTGAAAACCTGGCTTTTTTTCACAATAAATAAGCGTTGGCTTAACTCTTCACTGTCAGAATTCTCCTTAGCGCTGGGAAGCCCTCGGACAGCCATGCGCTCTACAAATCCAACAAATAAATAAACAACTAAATTTAAGGGCGAGCCGCACACAACAAAAAAAAAGGCACGCGGCCACTATTGTTTAAGATGAAGTGCAAGAAAAAAAATGAATGGGACAAAAATAGAGTTGGCCGAGCCATGCACAACAATAAAAAGGCGTGCGGCCGCCATGGTTAAAGATGGCAACAAAAACATAGAATGTTGGCTTGCATGTTCAGCAACACAAACCAATTAAAAACACAACCGCAATTACACAAACAACGTAACTCCAATTATACGAACAATGTGTCCAGGAAGTGTGTAGCTGTCGTGCCTGCAACACCAGCTACAAATAAGCGATTAACAAAACAATGCTGACAAACTGTACACAAAACATATCGAGTAATGTTACATGTAGCAGGGGCAGTCCTCATGAGATGTTACAACAGCAGAAAGGCGCCAATTAAAAACATAGGTGGGAAATATGTGGAACTTAAAGACAATATTTTTAATACAACACGTCACGAAGCGACTGCACAAGTGCTGCCCAGGAGAGACCTAAAAAAGCAATATGATGTGGCCTGTGCTGGTCAGATCATAGCGCTATTTTCAATAACTTTGAGATATGCATAACAGCAAATGTGCTGCTAGACAACATAGTTCAAAGACATTGACAATAGCTCGGCACTGTTGAGACCTATTGACTTTGCCAATGCTTGTTTTCTACTGTGTTAAACTGGGGGCAGGGAAGGTACCTACCAGCCTATACTGCTTTATCTTATGATCAATTGGTACGTGTCATATTGCACCTTGCAGAGTGTGGGTCTCACGAGATGCAGAAAGAATCAGACTTGTCAAATGTAGCAGAAGACAAAGATGGGAGGTGTGGTTTCACAAGGGCCCATACAAGAAAAAAAAGTCAGTGCTCACGTTTCAATATTTTCACCAAACATCCGTTTCAGCAGTCTTTTGTGGTGGCAGTATCCCTGGATGAAAAACACGAGGAGCCATGACGAGCCATTTAATTATTGATACACTCAAGGCCATGACCTCAGCTTCTGGCACTGTTATGATTCGTAAATGTGCCCCAATATAGGCTTAGGTAGTCACCCAACCTTTGACCTATATTTCTCCTGCCATTACACTACAAAACGTTTTTTTGGTACTGACCTTTTACCTAGTTAAGGTACTAAATAAATGTAGTGTGCTTTTCTCCCAAAACTAGCCTCATTTATTATGCATGAGGATTCTCAGAATCACAGCAGGACTACCATCTTCTGTATAATAACCATGTACAAGGGTCATCCGTTTCGTCATCCTCGACCGACATGACACAGCAAGGTAGAAGCCCTAAGGGTACCTGCTTGGGTATATAAACACCATATCTATGCTGAGGCAGGCAGAGGAGAAAGACTTCCATGCTAACACACTGTTGCGAGACGCTGAGGTTCCTGCATGCAGACAGTCTAGCTCGCAGTGGTCGTACATCCCTCGCGGGGTGTCCATCTTGAGACCAAGACGGGGTCCCATAGTCGCTCACTTCAGGTAATGGGGTTGGCTTCATCCTAGGGGGATCCTTGGCTTTACGCCCACATACATGCTAGGTACACTTAGGCATTATTATTTTTACACCTGCCTGTATTCACTGTTTTAACACTATGGTAGGACTCTGTTTCTGTCTTATGGTTGTTTCAGCACATTTATTTTACACTGGAATGATGCTGGCTCAATAAATGCTTATTGACAACGTCCCCACAGTTTATTCTGTGTATCTCTCTGAGACAAAGTGAGCACGAGTGACTGAGCGAAAAGTACTGTACAGTTTCACGATCCCTGGTGGGACAGAGTTGTCATGTTCGACAGTTGCCAAAAACTAGTCTCTCCTTGGTAAGAGGAGTCTACAGTGGCACTGTGAGCTAGCCGGTATACAGGCTAACGTACCTGGTGGGGGGGTGTGGAAACTGTCTGGACACCAATCCCACAGTTTATGTTGTTTAAACGTGCAGATCCTATTTAGATTTATAGGAACTACACGACAACACTGCTGACTTCGGAACTGGTGATTCAGGTTTGAGTCTCGGCGTCAGGTCAACATCTTGTGATTCTGGGCAAATACTTAATCTCCCCATGTCTATGGGCAGCGCCTAGAGACCCTTACAGGTGATCAGCCGTGCTATACAAATCCAAGTATTACTGAGGGCATAACAAAATATGAAGAGGCTTGTTTAAAGAGCCTCTGCCGTACCAGCAGGCGATTCCTTTCACATTTGAGCTGGGGACTCTTCTCTTTGGAAGTCCATCAACATGCATCAAATTGTACACTTAGATAAAGAAGTAGGGTTAGCCTGGCAAAGAGCAAGAGTGAAAAACTGATGATTCGTCACTATGCATCCAAGAAAATGTGCTCCTTTTCCAAAGAGCTCTAACTGTAAGACGGTGCGTCCTCGTTGCGCTTGGACGCCTCAGGGCAGCAATTTGCGCTCTACAAATCCACATCAAATCAAAAAGCCGAAAGAGAGCCACTTTAGACTACATAACAAATTAGGAAGTTGTACAGACCGGTACATCTAGGGGAAACATCACATTTGACCCCTGCCACTGATGAATGCAGCTTCTTTCAAACGTTAAAGCTCTCTATGCACTTCATACTGCGAGGGGTGGCTTACCAGTCGAGGTCTGTGACAAAAGGAGTCTTGTCAGTCAGGGAAACCTCCTGATAAACCAAGCCACTCTTCAGACCTCTAAATATAGCCTGTTTTCCCCTAAATTAACTGTTCCCATTGAATGTGCAGGATGACTCTATAGGGGTCAGAGAGAGCTGCGTAATCAATGCAAGTTTGCTCTCATCAACATGGACTGAGAAAGAAGCTATAAAGATCAGCAATACGTGGTGAGGTTGGAGGTTATGGTTTTTTGGGAAAGCAATCTTAAGGCATTGCAACCAGAGGAGCCACTGAAACAGCGTATATTGAGATGAGCATGTTCAGAATTAGGATTAGATGTATTAACTATCTCAGAGACACAGGCAGCATTTATGGATTTAGCCATTCTGTTATTCTTTTAAGGTATTCAATGCAATGACGTGTGAGTGCTTTGATGAGCATGCCAAAATTACTCAAAGAGTTTGAGAAAATTGATGAATTCAGCTTTCTTGAAGGGACATTGAGATGAAAAACCAACTTTTTGGAAGTAAACACCATGGAAACTGAAGAACAAGCCAATTAAAGGCAATTCACAATCAGAACAGAACTTCTTAGTTGACAGACAGGTAGAACCAGGTAGGAATGGTTATTCAAAGGCAGACCACACAGTGTGCCTGTACTGCACGGAGTAGAGACTCATGTAGAGAAGAAGTCATGGGCCACAAAATAACACCAAGCTTACAATGAATAAATCAACATCAGGTCAGACTGTTCTTGATGCTGGTTGTGCAATCAGTGGCCAGGAGTTGCTCATAAAGCAGCCAAATTCACATTCACCTAGAGTAGGACACACACCTATCTAATCTAGCTTATACCAAAACAGTCAACTATGACTTTCAACAATAACCATTTATGTTAGCAAGGTGGGCTACTATTTATTTCCAACTGTGATTTACTCTCTCACCTTATCTGACATACTGCATGCAGATAATTCCATGACATAACCGCGAGGGGAGGATAATGCTTCCAATTAGTTTTTTCAATTTAGCAGCTTTTCATTACCATAAACCTGCAAACTACATTTCCCGAGAACTGGGAACTTGGAACTTAGGAAACAGGAAAAACAAGGAAGGCACAAGACCTTACACCAATCAAAAGTTTTAGTCCATCATTAAACAAAGCAGGAAACCCCCACCACTTTGTTTTTCTCCGTTGCTCACCAGCCAGATAAGTGATGGTGTTTTTTTCTCTTATTTCCCTCTTTTCCATGGAAGGGATTGAAATGACAGGACAGTGACCCTCTTAGTGCATGGTCTACTATGACACATACAAAATTGCTCACTTTGTGGTGAAAGCGACCTGTTAAATGGTGTCTGCTGTGCACAGGAAGGGCAAGGTGGCTGGCATTGTCTGCAGACACAATCTCCGTGGCACAGTGCTCGCACCAACATGGGGAGCTTTCAGCCCAGAGCAGGAGGCATCTTTAAGCATTTTTGGACCAAACATCACAGCAGGTAGTCTATGCAGAAACATTACTGTTTCTGGTTCAATGATGTCCTGTGTTGGTAGGTGGATGTTTGTTCTCTGCACCACATTAGAGTTGTGCTCTCACCAGAGCACCTCTGGAAATCACTTTTTGACTTGAGGTGTGAGTGGGCCAGCCCAGTGCATTTTTACGGTGCAGCAGGTATAGAGGAAGCAGTGTGTATTGTACTGTAACTTCACCCTGTAACCCCTTTTTAGGTCGAGCAGACCTGCATTCAATGCGAAGCATTGATTGTGTCTGCTTCGACAACTATTGTGAGCCGTTTTGGGGAATGTAGACAACAGTCAGACGCGCGCTTTTGCAGTCTCAGTTTTGACCGCGGTAGCGCGCTTCTGAGCCGCGCTTGGGCAGATGAACTCACAGCCCCTGCTTTCGCTCGCACTCGCATGCATTAACGGCGCACACACACAGACACAGCCAGCCCCCACCCCTCTGCACGCACGCACACACACACAGGCGCGCGCACACATACACACGCTGCCGCCCCCCTGCACACACACAGACACGCACACACACGCCGCCGCCGCCACCCTCTACCCTCCCCCCCACACACACACCTCCCCCCCACACACACACCGCCCCCCCACACACACACCGCCACCCTTACAACTAAGCCCCACTCACCGCATCGCCGCCACTCCTGACTTCTGCAGCCACGGCGGGGCATCAACTCCATGGGCGCGGGCTTCGCGGAAAACGGAAGTCCCGCCCCACGACAGGCGTAACGCTCCCGAACTTCCGTTTTAAGGATGCGCATGCTCGCGGCTTGTTTTCTTTTCTTGTCAGATTGGCGAGAGCTGCAAATCCTTCCAGTGGCATGTCGGAGGGTGAGTCACTTGTGTGTGGCTCTAGTGAGCGATTGTCGTTGGTAGCTCTTGTTCGTCTTCTTTTTTCTTTTCCAATGGTCAGATCACTGCACTTCAGTATATTACTCAATGCCGTATTTATACATTATTTTCACGGACAATCGATTTCATAATAGCAATCAATTGCAAGCCGTTGTTATTCCGTGTTAATCACACCTTTATTTATTTAATATAAAAGCCGTTTGCACAGACGTTCAGTTTAATCCTCACTGATGACTGAATATTTACCGATTTGCGTCACACGCAAACTCGTTCCTATGTAGATGCAGCCCCCGTCGTATTGGGGACACATGCTGCCTTTTCTCATATGGAAAATCAACGTACAGCACCACTCACACACCAACGTGTCGCGTTACCCGCACAAGCGCCCACATGTGGACGTGATCCCCGCCCCAAGAGTTTCCAGCGGGACTCACCTTCAAAACAATGTCATTTTCCCCACACTGGTATCATCGCGATCCCGAGGAGACCGAAGTAGGTGTGACAGCGGGCACTCCACCTTGACGAAGTAAGGTTTTCTTTCCAAGTACAGAGCTTAGCAATTACTAGACTAAAAACGAGCTACGCAACGGTGCTGTGAGCCTCATTCACATGCCGTATTCTACCTGCAGGTCCTAAATGTTTTTTTCTGTTTCAATTGCTTCCTTAGCAGTGTGTGATTAAAGGTGTACGCTCCTCCCGGGATCTGAACAGCTACGAGAATCGCGTAGCAAGTGTAATTATAATTATATGACAGCATAACAGCATTATATATGCACACAAAAACAACACGTGCACATACTGTAACTATCGCTGACACGTTAGAGAGTTCACGCTAGAAGCCATGTTGCACAATGGCTTAGCCACTTGTAAATTTAAAAATACAACGAGTAACATGTCACCAATCTGCCAGCAAATATAGACATGCATGCCCACAATATAAAACAATGGATGATCTAGTACATACCAGATGTGTGTTGCATGTCTGCTGTATGAGTGTTGGTGCACGTGATTGATCGACTCAATTAGTGCCCTTGGCCACCGCACTTCCGGGCAAAAGCTGGACTAGTGGATATAAGAGCAAATTACACCAACCACGTTTTTAGGTCGAGCAGACCTGCATTCAATGCGAAGCATTGATTGTGGCTGCTTCGACAACTATTGTCAGCCGTTTTGGGGAATGTAGACACGAGTCAGACGCGCGCTTTTGCAGTCTCAGTTTTGACCGCGGGAGCGCGCTTCTGAGCAGCGCTTGCGCAGACAAACTCACAGGCCCTGCTTTCACTTCGCTCGCATGCATTAACGGCGCACACACACAGACACAGCCAGCCCCCACCCCTCTGCATGCACGCACACACACACACACACACACACAAACACAGGCGCGCGCACACATACACACGCTGCCGCCCCCCACCCCCCTGCACACACACAGACACGCACGCATACACACGCCGCCGCCGCCCTCTGCCCTCCTCCCCCCCCCCCCCAAACACAGACACGGTGGTTGGGTGACACGGGCAGCTGCCCTCTGCCAGGCTCACAATGAGCGAGAGGGAGGGGCTTTGCTTATCCTTACCGGGGCTCTTCAGATTGTAGCGGGCTTCCATAGCTGCGGCTGCGGCTGCTGTTCTCACGGATGCTCGTGGTGTGCCGGGTTCATGTCGGTGTTCCGCCGCCCCAGCTTTAGCCCTGACGTGGCACCAAGTTCGTGGCCCTGCCCCGGTGCTCACACTAAGGCTGCAAGCTGCGGCGCCCGGGGAGGTGACGTCAGATCCGGCCGCTGACTGTGTCCTTCAGTGCAGCGCCGACATAGAAAAGGGACTGGTGCGGCGGAGAAAGTGCAAGCGAAACTGCAGGAAGGGTAGGCGGAGGCCTCCAGCGCGCAGACACTCAGGTCATCTTATGAGAAGGAGCAGTAGATAATGTACATGAGAGTTAAGAAAGAAACAGATCTCTTTATTAATCAGACATGGAAGAATAGTTGGGACGAGCAACAAACGAAGCTATTGGCATTGTAAATGACATTGCTATTAATGTATCTATTTTCAAAACCAACACATAAATAAAACAAAGTGTCATTTACAATGCCAATAGCTCAAACTTTCCTAATGCGAGACCTATTGCATTGCAAATGCTTGTTTTGGAGTAGAGGACAAGAGGAGATAAGAAGGAGAACACGTCTTCCTTGTTGCGCGGCCAAAGCTTGTTGTTTATCGAATTAGGCTACAGGTTTTCAGTTGCCAGTCTGGGTGTCTGCTTCCTTCTGACTTTTGAAGCAGATATTTCTGACCTGCAAGGTGGGGCTCCAGCATGAGAGTGAAGGGACAGACTTTGGCTACTGAGTGGACTCCTGAGCTGAACATGATGCAGCTTTCTATGCTGTAAAGGGGTGGATATCTGCCTCCCGTTGCTGCCTGTGCGCTTAGTTTATCATTGATGCAGCCGCTTTCCTTCCCTGGCACGTCTACTTCGGGATGATGGATTCCTCTGACTGTGCATAAGGTAAGATTGTGCTGCCTCTGCCCCAGCCTGGCTGCTTATGTGCTGGATTCTCTCAGTACTGCTTCCGTTCACTAGCTGTTCCTGAGATTAAATCAAACATTATGCAAAGTATTGTATTGTGTTATTTTGTTAATGTGTTTGGTGTAAACACTGTCGCCTGATAACCGGGTGTTATAATACAACCTGTTGGAAGGAGGCTGTAGCTACTGTGATTACTACTTGATGTCAAACGTTTTTCTTCTCAATCAGTGGTTTTTAACTGAGCTTAATAGTAATTTAATAGGTATTTCGCATAGACACTTAAATATTTAAAAGAGCATTTCTTAAAATGGTTGTCACTTAAATGGTCAATGTTTTTTGTGTAGCAGCGTCTGAAATGGGCAGATGGGCAGTACGGCGTCACACAATAGTTGGCACTATGCCTTTAAGTAAGGCAGGCTTACAATTCAAATATCCAAAATTAATGCTTTCATAGGTGACTGACATGATGGTTAATGTTTCCCCTACATAGATGAGGTCCTCGGGCACTAAGAACTGGCCATCTTCTGGCTTTTTTTGCCATGAATTGTTAGATTCCGCCAATTCCCATGGTTAGAGATTTTGTGGTGTGGGCAGCCACCCAGGCTACGTTCCCTTTTAACAATCGATTCATGTATGTTCTCCTTGGGTAGTGACTGGAATAGTTTCATTAAGGTGTTCCTTGCACAGAAAAACAAAGATTGCAAATACCAGACATGTTTCTCTTAAGCCTTTTTGAGAAATGTCCAGTTTGTTTGTCAGGATAATTAAAAGAGGAGGAGGATCAGAATAAAAGGATTAAAAAACAATATAATCCAGTTGGGATGATTACCTTCTGGTTCAGAGTTTTAGTAGGAGGGGTGGCAAAAGCCTTTCCATGCTAGTGTTGAGACGATATTTGGACATCCACCGGGGGAAGATGGGAGGGGTTAAATAATGGACTGTAACATACTCCGCTGTTCCAGACGTTCTCAGTCAATGGAGAAGAGTGTATATGACTAACTGCTGTTCGCATCCTTTGCTCTACCTGTACTGCTCGAAGGACGTGACCAACTATGCTCTAGTCTGCTTTAAAGCCTTCAGCCCTCTCATGGAGCATTTCTCATTTTCGTTTGTGTGGGGGAACGAGCACAAAGAAAAGGAGTAGGTATTTCAGTGCACCCCGGTTAGTGTCTAAGCATATGTTCTGGTGCAGTTCCCTTAGCATCTGCCACTCCTTGCTTCCAACCTCTTACAAGCATTAGCATAGCCAATATGTCTCACTTTTTGGACCTTATAAGTGTTTAGCCAATCAACAGTTGATGTTGTTGCACCAAGGATATGTGCTGCATAACTAAATACTTATAAGGTCCCAAAAGCGAGACCTATTGGCTATGCCAATGCTTGTTATAAATACTTCTCAATTCCATGACACAATTTGATGTACTAAGATGAAACACTTCCACATGTTGAGGGCTTACACTTTGTTTTTTTACCAATTTTGAAGAGACTTTATCATATTTACACATGATGATTGTTTCACGATTTGCACGCCAAATATTTTTATGGTTCAGCAAGTGCATACGTTCTTAGATGCAAGCCAGCCCCTTGGCTCGGCACTGGATCCGCTTACTCCGTTAATATGCTGGCTCACCCATCTCTAGTCATGAATACTGAATGTGCAAAAAGAGCGTCAGCTTTCCAGTGTTTCCACCGTCGTTTTTAGGTCTCGGCTAGTAACGCGCTGAAAGCGCGTTCTCGCCAGAGAACTATAGTCGGCGTCTCAGCAATCTGAGAACGCCGAAGTGAGACAAGACCTGGCCGCGCGCAGCGTTTTTCCATAGGATAACGTTGTGCCCGCGGCCAGGTCTTGTCTCCACAGCATGGCAATGCAGAGCGGATCGCGTCGCGCGCCTCTCTGGAATGCAGGGGGAGTCTGCAGAGAGGCGCGCGGCGCGTGAGCTTGTTTTTGTTACTATTGCATGCCTGCACCTTTCGTGTGGGATGCATTCCCTTCTTTTGTTCAGGTTTACCTTGGCTCAAGGCGCGTGGGGCTTGTGCTCTTTTTTTTCCAAAGTGCATATGTTTCGTGCTTGTTTATTTATTTCTTTACTAAATTGCACAAGCACGGTCCGCTTCGGATGCGCTTGTTTATTTATTTATGTGATTAGTTGCACAAGTGCGGTCCTCTTTGGATGCGCTTGTTCATTTATTGAATTAGTTGCACAAGCGCGGTCTGCTTCGGATGCGCTTCTTTATTTATTTAATTAGTTGCACAAGCGCGGTCCGCTTCGCTCTCTTGACTCTTTCCTGCTCTCTCTCTCTTGCGGTTCTGTTTACTATCCGTCTCCTTAAGTCTTGCTACGCATTTGCCTGCCCCCACCACTGCTCGAGATCAAACATAAATCTGAAACCGTGTCCTCCATGTACTCGTGTGCCCCGCCTCCTGCTCGTGCTACGGATCTAGGGGAGTGAAGCACCTCATTTCTTCCCGCTTCCTTCTCCCAATCCCAAAGATAAATAGAGGGGCAAGTGTGGTGTTCCACGTTTCATTTGCAGTCTGTCAATGTCCTTTTCAGCATTCACAAATCCTCTTATGGAGCAGCTGTTCGGTGGATGGCACGGGGTTTATTGTGTTTACGGAGGTATTCACACATTGTGCTCAACAGCCCCACTGATTGTTCGATGTGCCACCCAACCACACAGTCATGTGGGCGGGGTGAGGTCTGTGTGTCTGGAGGGGCCTGCTGAATGACAGGTCCGATCAGCCACTTGTTTTCTTTCTTCATCAGCATCAGATTTTTTTAGCATTTCTCAAGACCGGTTTACTTTGCTAGCGAATGATTTACATGGATGGCGGTGCCCCCTTTCTCCCAATGTTATACCAGAATTAGTAATTCTCTGTGGCAATGGTTTCGTGGTAGCGGACTCTGTTGCCTTTTTTCTCCTGGTCAAGGTGTTTATTTGGCTATGCTCTGGAGACTTTTACAAACAAAATTGTACAGGCTTGTGGACTATTTCTGCACTGGGTGTGGCAATCTGATTTCCAGGATGGAACCATAATTAGAAACACAAAACAACGCTTCTTTTTGCATATAATTTCCGGAACTGGTTAAAAACTGTAAATAATAAACTACTATGAAGAACACCATAACAGAAGAATTTCTTCACCGATGAAGTCGTGTTTAAATAGCTTTTCTTACGTTAAAAATTAAGGCATCAATACCCACCCACCTCTCAGCTAGGGAGAATGCAAAAAATAGGGAACGAAATGAGTATCACACAAAAGAAGCAATTTAACAGAAGATATCAAAGAATCTGAAGTTAAGACAACTGCAAACGAAGAAACTAAACATTGTGGCACTTAAGAGCACAACTGCTAATTTGCCATTAGGCTGTAGAGTGAGAATTTTTTTCAGATGCATGAAAGGCAAATCTGACATTATCTAACATTACATCAGTGAACATCAACTCCTTTCTTACACAAAGCCGCGCGTCTCTCAGCACGAGATCCCACCAAACTTTCATTTCCTCCGCCTTGTGCTGAGATGTAGGCCTGCTAAATATTGACCTTTTGCAGATTAGTGACGAGCAAGGCGTTGCCTTTGTAGTGCAGACGATGGTGCCGGCCCCTGATAGCGTCGGCACATTCTCACGCCGTGGGAGGGAGGGAGGCTGGGGGGCATGGATCGACTGCTCTGTTGACAAGGTGGTGTGACAAAACTGCTTGTATCTGCTAAACTGAAAGTTCAGGCTCTCGGCACGTTTGTTTTGGGCAGAGCGAGTTACAAGGCAGGGCATGCAAATCACTGCGGCCTCAATGCATTCACCCGACCTTTGAAAGCAAAGGCCAGTTTTGAGGGGTGGGGTGGGGGTTGTGCAGATATATATATATATATATATATATATATATATAGACATTCTGAGACTACCCACATATTGTTATTCTGTCTCCCCAGTAGAAACCGTTGTTAAAAAGCAAGATGTCTTTAGTTAATGCCATTGCTCTGGTACAGCCGTGTACAAAATCCCACACACATCGAAACACAATCACATAAAAGCACAGACACGCAAATACACCAGGGCACATATAAGCATGAACACACATGCACACATTGAAACACAAGCACATAAAAGCACAGACACGCAAATACACCAGGGCACATATAAGCATGAAGACACATGCACACATCGAAACACAAGCACATAAAAGTACAGACACGCAAATACACCAGGGCACATATAAGCACGCACACATCGAAGCACATACATGCAGACACGCAAATACACCAGGGCACATATAAGCACGCACATCGAAACACACGCACATAAAAGCACAGACATTCAAATACACCAGGGCACATATAAGACCGCACACACATGCACGCACCTACACAATAACACATTTCTATATTGCCATGCAAGTACACAAGCAAACACAAATATAAGCCCACAGATGCATAAACACATATATAGGCACTCACGCAGCCCACACAATTGCACATGGTTCCATTCGGCTACATAAAAACGCACACTCAATGCCACACAGAAACACGTAAAAGTTTGTTTAGATATGCCACGTGGATCCATGCACACACGAGGCATACACGCTTTCAAGCCAACACACACATCCAAACGCGCACACATGGATCCGTGCACAATGTGTCACACACACACACATGCACGGGCAAACACGGCCACCTGTTCACACATTCATCACTGCTTTTGTGCTGCATGGAATATTACAGTTGGTGTTGCAATATTTAGCAATGCCAATAGCTCAAACTTAATTAACCCGAGACCTATTGCATTGCAAATGCTTGTTGTTCTGGTCTGGGCTCTGGAAATCACTGCAAAATGGGAGTTTATGAGCAGGCCAGGTGAAAAGTGTTGCCCGTATCCACAATAGAGAGGGGCACAGGGACGTAGCTATCACTGGTGCAGCAGTTGTAGTGGGAATGGTGCCCAGAAATAGAGCTAGAGATAGAGGGGGGCCGGGCCTGCCCTATAATGCCTGCTGTTATTTTTTTAGACAGACAGCCAGGAACAGTTTGGGTGCACCCGCCTGTGGCTAAGACCTGTGTTTCTACTCCCTTGTGAACTGGGGCGAGGGGTTGAGATCATGGTCACTGAAAGTGTGACAGGGCCCAGTTAAGCAAATCTCAGGGGCATGAATTAGGAGAAAGAGGGTATGTGGACGAGGTAGGCTGCCCAGCAGCTGATAGTTGTGGCACGTGCTGTTTTGTAGTTGTAGGAGTTCAGCAGCATACACACACATATATAGCAGCACAATTCAAACCTGTTAGAGAATTGAGGCACACTGCCAGTTCATACTGTAAGCAAGACTTCTTGGTGGTAGCTGGTTAACTCCACTCTCTCAGCAGCACCTCAGATATAGCAGTGATATTGTGAAAGCCTAAAGCCTATCGTAATTTGCCTGCCACAGACATTCAGCCAAGACCTGCAACGTAAGCTCCAACTAGGGAAGAGGTGAAATGGCATATTGCAGTAAATAGCAGGGCCAATTAACTCTAACAAACACATGCCCCATGTCATGTGCCACAGTCCCTGATAACTTAATGCTTTTGGTTATTTCTCCTGGTGCCAACCCATCACATCAGTCCCTTGTCGCTACTGTCCTGTCCTGATTCGGTTTAGAAATCCAAGATCTGTTAGGAAAGCACTACGACGTTGCTCTGATCAAAGCAAACCATCAAGCCGTTCAATAAACACGCACTGAAAATGCAATAGGTCTCGCCTTTGTTTAAGTTAAAGCAATTTGCTTTGCGAATGGTATTGTTTTATAGCTTTGTATTAATTAGTGTATGTTTGTGATATGTTGTGATTTTATGTTGTTAGAATTGTTTTTGTTAGCTGTGTAGTAGTTTAAAGCATACTATAGTAGGAGAGGAGCAGTGTTTAAGATTTGGGAAGTAGAATGATTAGAAGAATAGCATAAGGGTTAATGAAGTATAGTGAGGAGTAGAATACTATGATGAAGAAAGGTGTGCGGGGAGAGTAAATAGGGAGAATGAAGAAAGTGTGGAGGAGTTTAGTGTTGTTTTGAATGTTGAAAAGTGTGGAGAGCAGTATGATGCATAAGGAAGGATAGAGTAGTAGAAGAGCAGTAGGTGTGATATGAAAGGAGTGTGAGATGTAGAAGAATAGTATGAGGTTGAAGCAAGGTAAGATTATTTTATTAGCATTAGGTATAAGGAAGTAGAGAAGTGCAGAAGAGCACTGTGAGGGAGATTGTAGGAGTTGGAGTAGGAGAAGAGTAGTGTGATGCAGAAGGACTGTTAGTGATGAGGATAAGAGTAGTGTGTTGGTTGTTGTTTGATGTTGTTGGTAGTGTAATGTGAGTTATTAGTACAGTGTAGGTATATATACCATATCAACCAAGCATGCATACATGATAACAAGTTCAAATAGTGTACACCAAAACAACACAAATGTTAAGTTCCACATGTGTGTATATATATATGTATATTATATATATGGTCCAGTAGAAGGCTTGTAGTAGCCGAAACGCGTAGGCCGTCCTAATCGTTGCACTACTATTTTTGCACATGGTGTGTAAATAAACTTTTGTTCAAATTTACCTGTTGCTGTGCCGTGACTTCAATTGCCAAGCTGAGGGGCTAGAAGAATCATATATATATATGACCAAGACAGCGGAGGCTGTCGAAACGCGTTGGTTTTTGCCTTATTTTGACACATATGGATTGAAAATAAAAACGGATTTCAAGTAAACCTGGTGGATTATCCTTGGATTGTGTCGCGACTCCACGATATCCTTTGATGAAGGAATCCTTGGTTTGAATTAATTAGCGGGCGGGCTCGTCCGCAGGAATACCGCGACCACATTTGCAGCGCCGGCTGGGGAGAAAAACGAGCCATCCAGTGTGATATATATATATATATATATATATATATATATATATATATATATAGGGGTTTGAATATGCATGAAGAGCTATCAGTACATCTGGGATAGGACCCGTGTACAAACGTATTAATGCATCTAGTTTGTCTGTTCTTTACTATAATATGTCGTGCATCATGTTTTCATATTTGTGCCTTTCTGACTCTATATGATGATTCATTGTATGTATTCTTTGAATTCTAAACTGTGACTGTTTTCTTCCTTTTTGAATATTTAACTTAGCTAATAGATGTTGTTTGCAGAGATGTCATTGGACTTGTTTTGCAGGCCAAGCACCCATGCCCATCTGAGGGCGTAATCAAAGTGTTTCACTTTTGTTAATTTGGAGAGTGTTTATGCTCATTAAGCACCCCTAAGCATTTGTGCTTATAATGATTGTGTAATTAGATCAGGGGTCCGGCATATGCTTCATAATAAGACCTACTCTCCTTTCTGTGGTGCAAACTAACATCAGCCTTTATCTGTATTGAGGATGTCAGTAGGATTGCTTTTGCCCATACAGGGCTATATCATGTCTGGATTTTATATTAGATCCATGGGCGAGTAATGGCATAGTTGTAAATTGCTATTGTATAGCAACATATGCGCATCTAATTGAATGTATATACGTTCCAAGATGGCTGCCGTTTTTGTCCTAAAAATCATGCAGTCCTTTTTTGCTCTTTATGGCATTCTGGCAACTATTAAGTTCTTGCGCGTCTCTGCTTCTCTCATAACTTGACAAAGCCCTACGGCGAAACGCGTCGTTGCTGTTTGTTCCGCCACGAATAAATTGGTTTGGAACAACCCCCTGCGAGTGCTGCTTTCCTTTGTGGATTGTATGATCCTTGGATGTGTGTAAAGAACATTGTGTAACGGGCACACCCCCGTTTGGCGTGCACCCGCCCACGAGTGCAACCGGCTGGTGTTTGGAAGCTTGGGATATATATATATATATATATATATATACACATATACCCGCAAATATATTTTAAATACAGACTTTAAACCACACCAAACTTAAGTTTATAAATATATGCATCTAAACATGCATAAACAAATATGTGAATATAAATATATAAAGATGGATATATATATATATATGTATATATATATATATATAGCGGAAGCCGTGGCGGAGAGAGAGTGGATATAAATATATATATATATATATATATATATATATATATATATATATATATATATATATATATATATATATATAGCGGAAGCCGTGGCGGAGAGAGAGTGGATATATATATATAAATATATATATAGATATATATATCTATATATATTTATCTATATATAGATATATATATATATATATATATATATATATATAAATATATAAAAGAAAAGTCCTGACCCTCCAAATCCACGGAGGGAGGTCGCAGGCTCAGACCACAGCAGGATGACCCCCAAGAAGGTACAAAGGCTGGTTTCTTTAAGAATGGATCGTGAATTTATTCACCAAATAAAACAGACAAGTGGCCGCCTCAGACGCGTTTCGATCGCCTCCGCGATCTTGATCACCGGACCACCATTTTCAATGATGTGTAACCAATGGTACAAGAGCTGGTAACAGTGTGCAATGAATATAGAAGAAATATATGTGCAAACAAGCATTTGCAATGCAATAGGTCTCGCATTAAGAAAGTTTGAGCTTTTGGTATTGTAAAAGACAAATTTTGTATTTGCGTTGGTTTTGAAAATAGCAAAAGTAATAGCTTTGTCATTGACAATGCCAATAGTTTTAACTTTTGCAAATGTGACACCTATAGCATTTGTAATGCAATATGTGTTGTATTTACGTGACTTGGATGTATTGATATTACAAATAACAATGGCTTTACATTTTTTTAAAGAATTAATACTTAAATAAAAGCTATTGTAATTTATAATGGCAATACCTTAAACTTTTGTGAATTACATTTGTGAAGATTATGTTCAGTGTATTTTATTGTGACGAAAATCTAAGAACAGAAGTGAAATATTAACATCTTTTTGTTACATTTGTAATAAAGCTTGAAACATTGAGAGAACATATTTGAACCAGGTGCTGTTGAATGGTTGCACAGATTGATGCTGTGGTGGCGCTGAGTGATGTTGTGATGGCGAACGAGTGATGCTGTGGAGTTCAGTGCAGTGATGCAGTGGTAGCACATGGTGAGGGTGTGGTGCCCCTGAGTGATGCTGTGGTGCTGCGGAGTGATGCTGTATGCTATGCTATGTTGTGTTTTGCTATCCTATGTTTTGTTATGCTATGTTTTGTGCTTTGATTTGTTATGTTATGCTATGCTGTGTTTTGTTATGCTGCGTTTTGTTATGCTGCGTTTTGTTATGCTGTTTTGTTATGCTGTGTTTTGCTATGCTATGTTTTGTTATGCTATAATCGTTTTGTTATGCTATGCTATGTTTTGTTGTGTTTTATTATTCTATGCTTTTTTTGCTATGCTATGTTTTGTTAAGCTATGATGTTTTGTTATGCTATGTGTTGTTGTGTTTTGTTATGCTATGTTTTGTTATGTTATGCTATGTTTTGTTTTGCTATCCTATGCTGTTTTGTTATGCTATGTTTAGTTTTGCTATCCTATGCTTTGTTTTTTATGCTGTGTTTTGTTATGCTACGCTATGTTTAGTTTTGCTATCCTATGCTTTGTTTTTTATGCTGTGTTTTGTTATGATATGTTTTGTTGTGTTTTGCTATGCTATGCTTTGCTATGCTATGTTTTGTTATGGTATGTTTTGTTATGCTATGCTATGTTGTGTTTTATTATGCTATGCTGTGTTTTGTTGTGCTGTGTTTTGTTGTGCTGTGTTTTGTTGTGCTGTGTTTTGTTGTGCTGTGTTGTGTGAGGGTGGGTGAGTGAGGGGGTGTGTGAGGGGGTGTGTGAGGGTGAGGATGAGGGGGTGTGTGGGGGTGGGTGAAGGGGTGTGTGGGGGTGGGTGAAGGGGTGTGTGGGGGTGGGTGAGGGGGTGTGTGGGGGTGGGTGAGGGGGTGTGTGGGGGTGGGTGAGGGGGTGTGTGAGGGGGTGTGTTAGGGGGTGTGTGAGGGGGTGGGGGATTGAGGGTGAGGGATTAACAGACTAGAGACGACTGAGAGATAAGGCCCAAAAGAAGGTTAACTACTAAGAAAAAAGTGAGAGAACGAGAAATGCAAGAAAGGAAAGAGAAGTGAAACTAAGAGCGAGTCGTGGGAGGGGGAAGAGGAGAATGTGAGGCAAACAACAAGTACGAAAAAGAGGTGGAAGAGGAGAGAGAGTAGAAAAGAGAGAAGAAATAGTGAGAGCAGAAAGGAGAGAAGAGATAGTGGGAAAAAAATAAACGGAGCAAGAGAGAGAAGTGAAACTAGAGGATGGAAAAGAAACGAGAAGAGGCGGTAAGAGAGACACATAGACGACATGGTGTGGAGAATAGGATAGAGAGAGAAAGAGAGTGAAATGAGAGAATTGGAAAGTTGGGGCGGGGAGATGGCGGGCAGATAGAGAAACGACAAGTGGGAAGGTAATATGGAAAGAGAGAGAAGGAGAGGGGACGACAGCAATGAAGGAAGGGGAAGACAGTGGGGAAGGGAGTGGGAGATGAATATGGAGGAAACAGTTATAATGGGATAATGAGAGCGGTCTGACATGGGGGACGACTGAAGAGAGGGTCGCAAGCAGAGAGAAAGGGAAGAGACAGTGACAGGACGGGGACACATAGCCTGCATGTGTGAGAGGGCACAGGAATAGTAGAAGAGAGAAGGGAACACAACGGAAAAGGGGCTCATGAGAGTGTAAAAAGCTGTAACGAGTTACTGGAAGAGAAAGGGTGCACCATTGTCCGATGGAGAGGGCTGACATCACATGCCAGAGGTCGAACTAGCCTTGACAAGACCGACCTACATCTTCACCCTACCCAGGTCAAGAAACGAGTACCAACGGCTTACTCGATGCTTATGCACAAAGAGACTCATTGCTGAATGCATTTGATATTTATTTCAAGTGCTTAGTTTTAACTCCATGAGCGTTTACAAAAACAACAAAAAAATCAATAATGCACGTAGCTTTCCGTGCCACTTTGCTGTGCTAAATTAACGATTTGCCCTTTTCAGGAGGTAGCGCTAAAAACTATTTTAGTGCACATGAGTCATGCGTGTGTGACAGAGAGTTTCCTCTGTTTGCGCAGGCTGTCAGTCTGCGGTTCCTACCGCTTCCTAGTCACTTAAAAAAAACAAAAACACAAGCAAGCAAAAACAAATACGTATTTCCCTGTACTCGTGTCACTACTGTAATCTTGGGCGTGAAATAACACAGATATTGATCACGGTGGCGATAGCGTGATATTCTGCTGCAATTGCTGTGTAGATGTGCAACACCCATGAAACAAAGATGGACGAAGAAAATAGCGGGACAATGCATGGAGACCCACCCTGCAGGCATGTTAGAGGCACCAATGAGTCAAATGTCAGCCCAAACACAGAGGACAGGCGAAGCGAGCACGAGAAAGGTTTCCTACCGCAAACACAGCACAGATGTTATTCCCGGACAAACAAAAGCGCGGAGATGCCGGTCTTATGGCCAATTGAGCGCTATGCCAGTTGCACGCAAAACAAGCAGAAGTAGCGGTATACACAAATTGGTAAAATTTGGACAGCATGGATAAGTATTAGTAAATGTAGATTTTTGAGAGCGTGCGAGTCTGAGTGCCGACCTCTCTCTGCTGCGAGGGCTGAGTTCACGAGAGTGTCTGCATT
Organism: Lissotriton helveticus; assembly: GCF_964261635.1. Lineage (NCBI taxonomy): Eukaryota > Metazoa > Chordata > Amphibia > Caudata > Salamandridae > Lissotriton > Lissotriton helveticus. The sequence continues at coordinate 1,138,786,488 of NC_136061.1, read as the reverse complement.
TAATCACCGTCTCTTGTGTACAGAGCTTGGGGGCTGAGAGGAGGGCTGGAGACAGCGTGAGCGATAGAGGTGTGTTATGAGGGAGACAGTTGCGTTCACGTCGCAGTGTCTGCCTCCATACAATCGCAGCATAGTCTCCCCGATGCATTCATCCCCCTTCATGGAACAAACAGCCATTTCATTCCCCTGGGCCCCCACCGGAAGTCAGCAGCGCCCCCTCCCGCACTTTTGGTCCCGTCGGCGCATGAGACGGCCCCTCGCCCTGCCACCGTGGGCCCTGAACGGCCCTCTTTATCTCTCGCGCGCCTTTTCTTCTCCATTCTGAGTACTGACGTCCTCTTCTTCTCTTTCCCTCCACATATCACGCCGACCGCTGCAGAGGCTTGGAGACAACAAGAGAAGCCCAAGAGGAGAAGCCTGTCCAACTGGAAGCACACATTTAGAACAAGAACAGCATAAGCTAACGGGTACAGTGTGACGACAACACAAACTCAAATGCGGACTTCAGCAGCGGCAGCCACTCGCAGCTGTGCTCCGTCCTCAAAGGCAAACATTCATTGGTGTGCTTAAATGACTTCTCAAAGCTGCACTTCAAAATGAGCAGAAAGGCACAGATGTGCTTCGACAGCAGCATAAAACAAGCAAACAAATGCCCCCCGGCCCTCACTTACCACATGCCGTCTACCTCCGGCCACAGAAACGCTGGAGCACGCACACCGCAAGTCGGCCTGGAGCGCGCCTCGGAAGAGACGCGTGACGCCGTGAACGTGCACGTTGGCGTTCCCGCGAGTTCACAGGCCTGAGTCGGCTCGTGCCCAGGTCTGGAGCGGCTCGTGCACAGCTCTGACTCCCTTTGGACCTAGCAAGGTGACTATAAGTCTCGTTGGCGGCAGCGCTTTGCGCTGCAACGCCAGCGAGACCTAAAAAGGGGAGCATTAAGTTAAATTCAATACTTACAACCCATTTGTAAATTTTCAAAAATATATATATTTTTAAATATAACAAATTAATTTAATTTAAAAGCAAGCCTAAATAACTTTACAATGATGTGCAACGTCAACAGGTCTGAGACAGTCATGTAACGACAACATAAGAGTATTTGTAACATATCCATGGCTGAATTAAGGGCAAGTGCCTGAATAGAGCCAAGGTGTTCTACTACATAGATTCTGTGACTCTGATATAATCAACTATATCGTTAAACAATATCTGATAACAGACCTGTAACTTAGAATATGAATTTGTAAGAGGCTAGCCAATAAATAAATAATTGAAAAATATATATATATATATATATATATATATATATATATATATATATATATATATATATATATATATATATATATATATATATATATATATATATATATAAGCACAGGTTCCGTAGGCAGCAACAGCTCACAGGTTCGACTCCCACCGCTACCGCCAAGAAACTGGAGACCCAAGTTGATCTGTGAGTAAATTTTATTCTGCAACAGACAGCATAACGTTTCGGCCTACACGAGGCCTTGGTCACATGGCGCCTTTGAGGGCGGAAGCAGATTTTAAAGTGCAAGTGCAAATGAATACTACATTTTCATTGGGTATCAATAATGAATACATGATAGACATAGTAAAAATACTAGATCATTGCGTATGACAAGTAAACTAATTGGATAAATCCAGAAACAGTGCTGCTAATCAATTATAGACATACTGTCTTGCGGCACTTGATCATATGTATTATCACGTGCGTAAGGAGATATACCATATACTAAATTGATCCTGCGTTGTGCAGAAAGACACAATATTAGTAGTATTATATATATGTTGCGCAAAGCAGTACGAAGTGTCACAAGGTCAAGTGATATATATATATATATACACACACACACACACACACACACACACACATACAGGATTGGTTCTCAGGGTGCACTTTTTGGGGGGCTCTCTCGCGGGCGATGTTGTGGAGAGTTTTAGTTGTAAAGCCTGAAGTTAGGGAGTGGGAGGCAGATTCGCCGTGTGAGGTTGGGAGGCAGCCCAGGAGACTCCCAGCTCACAACATGCTGGCTTTGGTTACATGGAGGCAAGGCAAACCCGGCCAGGAGCCTGAAAGGTGCACGGAGCCGGCCCAAAGGACTCGGGCAACCTGCGCGCGGACTGTAGAGCAGGGAGGCTCATGCACTCACATATATAAAATCACGAACACACACTAAACAGACAGGCATGAATACACACACATACAGAGACAGAGACATCGACAAGATACAAACATACAAGAAGACATTTGACGTCATGTCGAGACTCACGCAAAACCATTTTCACCCCCACCGCACACACGATTCGCAAACTCACAAGGCAAAATGCAAAGTACACAAAAGCCCACAGTTATAGATATCTGTACAGAATCCCTGATCCACTCACACACACAGACTTCCCGAAAGCCTACACCTATAAACTCAGAGAAAAGGCACATGAAAACACCCATACCAAGCAAAATACTTGAACACGTACAGTTAGATGTACATTTCACACTCACACACATCCATATTTAACCAGGACCACACGCACACAGACACGAGTGGACAGAAGTGCACACCATGGACATACAGAAGGTGAGCCGTACCCATGCTGAGCCGCAGGAAGGAGAGGCCGCTGCAGACAGAGAAGGAGCATTTTAAAAAGTTTTAGTGCGACCCCCATTAAGCAGGCGCTGCGCACAGTTGGAAAAACAAAACATGAGGGAGTGGCGCCATTATAAGCATCGCGCCACACAAGCACACGCGAGTGAACAGAAGTGCACACCATAACATCCCATGCGCATTTAAATGCGACACACATACAAACGGCCGCATTGCCTGGCTGCACTTTAAAAGTGAAAGTGGGCATGCGTGCTCAATTGAAGCAATTTCCATTCACGAGCTAGTGTTTGCCATAAACCGAATCCTCACACGTCAAGCCAAACAACGATGGCTTCGGCCTGTCCAGATGGGCCATCCTAAAAGTGGACAGGGGGGTAACAAAAAAGCCGGATTTCCATTCACGCGCCAGCGTTTAACATAAACGATGACGTGAGGCAATGGAAAAGAGGGTCGGGGCTTCAAGTCCCCTTCCGAAATCGTATCGATTCCAAGAAGCCCTAGCAAAGGGAGCAACGCGTGTGCGCTGTAACGCCAGGCGAGACCTATAAATGACTATTCGTCTAAGATATGTCTCTGAGCACCTGATAATTTTGATAAGTTGAAGATGCACTGCTGACAGTTTTAACGCACTGCAGTAAACTTCGCTACCCAATCCATCTAATGCTTCACAAAGGGTTGGCAAATGTCACTAGAGTGTGCTAAACTATCAGTAGCAATACCAAGTTTTTCAGGGTATGAGGGTACACCACCTACACTGCATGCTTCATTTCCATGTACAATGTAAACAAAAGGATGATGGTACTTACCCTGTAAGCATCTGTTCTTAGCATGTAGTGCTGTAGATTCACATGCTTTGCATATTCCTGCCCTCTAGTGCTGGGTCTGGATATGTGCAAGTTGTTTTTCTTTGAAAAAAGTATTTCGAGGCAAGAGGTAAAGGGACTCCTCCTCTTGGAGATAATACGCATGGGCATCAACTCCATTCTTAGAATGTTTCCCCCAAGGCGGGTGAGAATGGAGTATATGTAAGTGTCAGTAAAGAGATGTCCATGTGTATGCAACCGTAAAGGAACTGCAACGGCCACTGGTGTCCGGGGAGGAGAGTGGGCGCATGTGAATCTACAGCACTACATGCCAAGAACAGATGCTTAAAAGTAACATAATCCTAACGAAGGCAGTACCCTCCAAAAGTGGTGGCTAAACTTTGGGTGTTGCAGTTGTTTGGAAAAGTGTGCATAGCAGTGCTTGACCTACATTAGCTTGTTGGCATGCTAGATCATCCACACAATAATGCCTAGTTATGAAAGTGTGTGGTGTGGACCATGTAGCTGCTTTACATATATTAGCTAGTGGGATATTGCCCAGGAAAGACATGGAAGCCCCTATTTTGTGAGTAGAATGTGCTGTAGGGGGTATAGGTAACGTCCTTTTGGCTTTAACATAACTTGTCTGAATTAATTTAACTATCCACCTGGCAATGCCGGGCGTTCTTTTATGAGTGGCGAAAAAGCAATAAAGAGCTGTTTGGTTTAATGAAAGTCTTTAATTTTGTCAATGTAGTACATAAGAGCTCTTTTAGAATCTAATGTATGGTGGGCCTTTCCCGCAAAAGAGTCTGGTTGAGGAAAGAACACAGGTAGCTCAAATGATTAAGGTGGAAATGAGAGACCACCTTTGGAAGAATTTTTGGGTTGGTAAGAAGGACCACCCTACCTCTGTGGAGCCGGAAGAACGGGTCTTCTCAGGTAAGTGCGTGGAACTCACTAAAACGTCTGATTGAGGCGATAGCAATTGAAAAGGCGACCTTCCAAGATAGAAATTGAAGGGAGAAGTTATATTGTAGTTCAAATGGTGGACCCATAAGTCTTGTGAGAACAATGTTAAGATTCCAGGTAGGTGCAGGGGGAACCCAGGGTGAAATCACTCTCTTAAGACCTGCTATAAAGACTTTAATGACTGGCACTTTGAACAAATACAGGAGTAGTCTAGTTTGCAGATATACAGCCACTGCAGCCAGATGTAACCATATTGATGTGAAAGCAAGACCAGAGAGTTGCAGGTATAGAAGATAAAATAACAATGGTTTGTATTGTAGCATTAGATGGAATGACAATCTTATTATGACAATAACAGATGAATGTTTTCCATTTCGCTGCATAGCATGCTCTAGTAACAGCCCTACAAGATTCTTTGAGAATGGTCATAGATTCAGGTAGGAGACTGAAATAACTGAATTCTATGATCTCAGGAGCCAAATCGTTAGGTTGAGTTCCCTGGGATTTGGTGCCCCATTTCTCCATGGTTCTGAGTGAGATGGTCTGGTTTGAGGGGAAGCTTATCGTGGGGAACTACTGCTAGTTCGAGTATTGTTGTGAACCCGGACTACCGGGCCCATATGGGAGTCACTAGTAGGAGTGTGAGGGATGTTTGCTTGAGCTTCGAAACAGGAAGCGCAAGAAGAGGAAGAGGCAGAAAAGCATAGGCAAACAACGTCCCTGAACAATTCATCCATATAGCATAGCCCTTGGATACAGGGTGACGTAATATGGAGACAAAGTCAGGGCATTTTGTGTTGTCTGCGGTTTCAATCATATCTATTTGTGGAAACCCCCTCTTGTGGAAGTAAGGGAGGAGGACTTTGGGGTGGACATCCCCCTCATGGACTTGTTGCCACATCCTGTGAGGAGGTCGGCAAAATCGTTGTCTGTTACCGGGAGGTGTTCTGCTAATAGATCAATGTTGTGATGTAGAGCCCAAAGCCAAAGGGTATGAAATACGCATAATAACTGTAGAGAATGTGTCCCCAACCCCGTTTTTATACATAGTATATGGTTGTTATATTGTCCGTCCAGACCAAGACAACCTTGCCAATCAGGTGAAAGAGGAACGCTTTAAATACTAGGTGAACAGCTTGAAGTTCTAGGTAGCGGATGTGGAGACCCTGGGGTTTGGTGTCCTAGAGACAAGGGATTGTGAGATTATGTAAGGGAGCACCTCAGCAGGTCAGTGATGTGTCTGTTGTCAGGATGACGTGGGGAACAGGGTCGAGAAAAGGTTGCCCTTTTAACAGGTTGTTTGTGTTCCACCACTGCAAAGAGCGAGGAGTGCAGAGTCTATCAACACTAGATCTTCTAATAGACCATGCGACTAAGACCACTGTCGTGCTAGACATTCCTGAAGCGGATGCATGTGGCAATATGGCGATGCACGAGGCCATCATACCCCGTAGGTGCATAATAGTTCTTACTGTTAGCTGTTGATTACATTGGAAACGGGGTAGCAGCGTTTGAAAATTTTGGATTCTTGCTGTATTGGGAAGCGCTAGTCCTAGCTGTGTGTTTAGGTTAGCCCTCAGATACAGTTGGATCTGTAAAGGCTGAAGATGGGATTACTGGAAACTGATGTTGAAGCCTAGCTGATGGAGCAGGTGTATGGTATCTTGAGTGTTTTGTTGATACAGAGGAAGAGTGCTAGCTTCGAAAAGCCACTTGCCGAAATATGGGAAGACATGGTTGTTTTGTCTGTGTAAATATGCTGCTACCACTGCTAGGCATTTGGTGAATTCTGGAGGTGCAGTAGTCACTCTGAATAGGAGGAATTTGAATTGGTAATGTGTGCCTATTACAAATCTTAGGTATTTGCGATGGAACAGATGTATTGGAATGTGAAAGTAGGCATCTTTTAAGTCTAGAGCTGATAGAAAGTCGCCTTGCCGGAGAAGTTGGATCACGTCTTGGAGAGAGACCATATGGAAATGCTCTGACAGGATGTAATTATTTAAGGGCCGTAGATCTAAGATTCGCCCTTGTTGGGGATTAGGAAGTACACAGAGTATACTCCTGACCCCTGATGTTGTAGAAGGACTGTTCTATAGCTCCCTTGAGTAAAAGAGATTGAACTTCCCGTTTTAGTAAAGTTTGGTGTTCTAGAGAGAGCCTGGGAGTGCGAGATTGAATGTTTGGAGGTGTGGTGATTAGCTTCAGACAATGTTGGATTGTGTCCAACGGCACTGATTCGATGTTCTGGATGGCCACGTGGGGAGAAACTGTTGCAATCGCCCCCCCCTCCGACAGGTGTGGAATGATCTTTGGGGGAGGAGGGAGTCACTGCGGCGGGTGCAGCACAATGTGGGGAAGCACCATTGACTCTACTCCGAGTTTTTGTCCCTGTATTAGCCTCGCGGAGAGGAGTGGTGTCTCTGGCCTCAATAGTAGGAGGAAGAGGCATCAGAAGATGTTTTTGCACCCGCCCTAGAGGGTGAGTGGCGAAAGAAGTCACAGGAACTTGGTGTTTGTAGTGCATCCATGGACTTGGCAACTTCTGTGTCCTTATTCATTTTCTCAACGGTCTGGTCAACCTGTGGACCTAAAAGGTGTTTCTTATCAAAGGGGACACTTAAGAGGATCTGTTGGACCTCTGCTTAAAGCCAGATATGCACAGCCAGGCATGGTGGAGCAACAAATCACTAGTGTTAATATCCTTAACAGCAGTGTCTGCAGAATGGACGTGATAGAGATAAGCTTGCCCTCCGTTACAAGCTCCTGCCCTCTCTTTTGATGCTCTTCCGAGAGGTGTTGGGGAAGTTCCCCCTTTTCATCCCAGTGGGCACGATTGTATCCTGGCCGATAACTCCATGGTATTAGCAATATGCCAGTGATTGGCAGACTCAAACTGTGCTGCTTCTCTCTTACCAGCCGCATCAATATGCTTACTCTCCTTGTCAGGAGGTGGAGCGTCACTCGTAGCCTTGGAATTAGCCCTGTTACGGGCGTTGGAGACAACCAGGGAGTCTGGTGAAATCTGCCCTCTAATATACATAGGGTTCGAGGCTTTATATATTTATTGACCTAGGGAGTGATGATACAGGCTTGTGAAGGATCTTTAAAAATATTTTTGGTATGTTGTAGCATACCCTTGAGCATAGGGAGATATTGTGTAGCCCTATGTGTTGTGGGAAAGGTTTTGAAAAGGAAATCCTCCTCGATAGGCTCATTATAAAGTGGTACCTGATGATAATTTGCAGCCCTGTCAATAAGCTCCTGATAAGAGGTGGTGTCATCAGGAGGAGATGGCCTAGCAAGGTACAAGTCAGGATCAATGTCCACTTGAGGGTAAATGTTCAAGTCCGACCAAGCATCAAGGGGGTTGTGGTGCATGAAAGGTGTGAAGGGTGAAGGTGGTGGAATAAAGGGTGAAGGTGGAGGAGAAGATGGTGTAGGAGGGTGCAAGGGACTAATGGCCGTGTCAGTCTTCCGCTTCTTGGTTGGCACTGGCAGATCATTAGCCTCTTCGAAGCAGAGTTGGCGCTTGGACAGAGGTGGCACCGAAATCACAGTCTTGAAACGAATGCGCCCAGTGTGAGGCTGTATTTGGATTTGCCTTTGACAGACACAGTTTCTCCTGTGGAGAATAGGCTCCATTGGAGTACCAGGGTCAGATCTCGGTGCCGGTCTCTAAATATTCGGAACAGAGGTGGATTTTATTTTTGGTGCAAAAGTGGTCGATGATTAAGATGCAGCTGGGCGCTAAAGTGGTTGATGCCAAAGATGGAGCTGGGCACCAAAGTGGTCGTATTTGGCTGAAGTTTTAGTGCCAAGCCGGAGGGCTTATTTACAACAAGGGGTGGTGATGGACAGAGTCTCTGAATTAAGCAGAGTGCTCTCACCCAGTCAAGAGATCAGGGCTAGATCCAACACCGTTTTTTAGCTCATTGCACCATCCCAGTTTCAGAACCTGGCTGTATGCAAATTAGTCTGTCCCTGGCCCAGTGCATCATGGGAACAGGGCAGACCAGACTACAAAAGCCAATTCTTACACTGGGAAGGAAACAAGCTTCCGGGGACCGGTTTCTGCCATTTCAGGCGTCTTCGGCCCGGCTTGCTTGAATCCTGATGGTGCAATGAGCAAGGGACTCACATCTGAGTATACCCTTCCACGCTTAGGGTGGACAAAATTATTTACAACAAGGGGTGGTGATGGACAGAGTCTCTGAATTAAGCAGAGTGCTCTCACCCAGTCAAGAGATCAGGGCTAGATCCAACACCGTTTTTTAGCTCATTGCACCATCCCAGTTTCAGAACCTGGCTGTATGCAAATTAGTCTGTCCCTGGCCCAGTGCATCATGGGAACAGGGCAGACCAGACTACAAAAGCCAATTCTTACACTGGGAAGGAAACAAGCTTCCGGGGACCGGTTTCTGCCATTTCAGGCGTCTTCGGCCCGGCTTGCTTGAATCCTGATGGTGCAATGAGCAAGGGACTCACATCTGAGTATACCCTTCCACGCTTAGGGTGGACAAAATTATTTACAACAAGGGGTGGTGATGGACAGAGTCTCTGAATTAAGCAGAGTGCTCTCACCCAGTCAAGAGATCAGGGCTAGATCCAACACCGTTTTTTAGCTCATTGCCCGGAGGGCTTGCCATCTGAATAGGATTTTCGGTATCAACCATGGCCTGTTGGCAGTCATAGCCAGGGACCCTTATGTTCGGCCGCAGCAGAATATTTTTTAGGTGGTAGGGTGGGGACTTCAGTACCCACAGTAAGCTGACCCAGTGAAACATTCAGCAATGTGAGGTCCATTTCTAATTCAGAGTCTTTGATGGAAAAATCCTTGGCCTAGGCCACAGAGGTCTTGTGGAATAACTCCTCCACTTCCTCGACATCCTGGTGTCTGAAGATGTCAGACATGTTGTCTACCTCTCTCTGGTGCATCATACTGCAATGTGCCCTTCGGTCTTGAAGAGTCTTCTTCGACCTAAATGATCAGCAGGCCTCGTAGTCCTCTTTCCTGTGCTCCAGAGACAAACACAGGCTGCAGACCAGGTGAAGGTTGATCCGTGGGTACGTGGCATGGCACCTCAGGCAGAAACGGAATGGCGTCTGTTCCAATAGCAGGGCATTCTATGGCGAAGCCAAAGGAGAGAGAAAAATAGTCCTGGAAGGGCAAGGCCCAAAGACCGTTGTTCGAGCATGTCAATCCGACAGGTGATAGTTTTCCGATTTCGAAATGCAAAGGTGGGAACGCACTTGATAACAATACCGACAAGGTTAAGTGTGAATAGTAAACCGAAAGGAGTCCGAAACGGTCTCTACCCGGAGCTCAGGCACTCACGTCCGAACCCAATGGCAGAATGAAAACAACCATACAATAGAGTCGATGCCCATGCGCATTATCTCCAAGATAAGAAGTCACTTTACCTCGTGACAAGAAAGACTTCTTCGAGAAAAACATCTTTTACTTCCTGCAATTTTCTCCACTACCTAGTCTTTTTGCCATTCAAGGTGGCGTTACACCTATATGGACCGCCCTTTACAGCAATGCTGTAACATTAGCTGCTTGTACTGTAGCTTTACAAGAGATCCGTCTTATGACCACTGGAGTCTATTTCTTTGTCCTGTGAGAGGCAGAGAGCAGACCCCGATCCTAGGCCCTTCTCAGGTCTCATACAGCAGGTTCACTCCTCCTCTGATCTTCCACACGTCCAGAAGTGTTATGCAGTTGGTGCCCGGAAGCACTAGTCAATAGGGTAGTGTTCCTGGGCTAACCAGACTCCCTTAGGGCATTTTCAAGATGGCCAAAGTCTTCAACCACACTAAACTTGGGCTCTGAGGGCTTGGGGGATGTGTGAGAAACATACTATGTTATCCTAGAGCCCTCCCATATCAAACACTAAAATCCAGTTGAAGGCAGTCCCTGTTCCTCCAACAAACTCAGGGACAGACATCTGGTCGAACAAAGGTGAAATGTTAGCAACCAGAAAGCGGATACACACAGATCAATTTGGCATTCTGATAAAAGTTACTTTTCTGTATTATCTAGAAAACATTTGACTTCCCCCACCGAACTAGATTTTTAGTAACTATTAAAAAAAAGCTCTTTAACTATTTTTATAGCTAGTCCTGTTCCCTAGATACAGTATTTGTATGTAATATTGCATCCCAGTGGGTTCCTATAGGACTCTGTTGGAGCCTGGTCATGGGCATTGAAGAAGGACTATCAAACTATTATGGGAAAAGTATTGTTGTGCTTTAATGGTTGCTGTGTTGTTAAATATTTGATTAAAGCAAAGAAGAAAGCACGATCCTCTTCTTCGATCCTGACATAGGAATTGACACAGTATGATGCAGGGACAGAAGTATGTTGGGAGCCAATTTCACCCCAGAATGTGCGGGGCAATTCTCTCTGCCTGATTTTATACCTATGTTTAGAGAAAAAATATGCAATTTTAAGAGTGTTTTACCTTTAAAACTTGAGACTATGGAAATTAACATTGTAAATAAATGGTCAAACCCCGGCGGATGCTATGTATTTGTCTGTTATATTCTTTTCCGACAGTTTAGGCTAGAATCTTATCGGAGCTCTGAATATAAAACATAGATGTCAATTCGATATTATTTATGACAAATAAATGTTGTTACCCCTTGCAGTTTGTTATGTTTTCAATGTAATGCATTCAACTATATTAAAAATAATGCTTCCATGTTTTCATCCTGGGGATGAAAAAAGGAAAAACACCACACATACTCATTAGAATGCTTGTTTTATAAGTTATAAAGGATTAACTTTTGAACCATGAACAATCTTTTTCTTACGGAATCGAAAACATACACAAAAAAGGTATACTTACAACTGATAAAGAATTGTCGTTTTCCCTGCATTATCCAGGCCAACAATGATTACTTTGTGCTCTGAAACAAAAAATGTACAATTCAGTTACATCATACAGATAAAGTGGATGAAATTCATTGTAAGCATATATTTATATATATTTACGCCGTCCCAGTGGAAATAAATATGGCCCAATAACACTTTGTTTAGAGCAATTATACTAATAAACACAGATTCACGTTTCATACTACTATGCAATGGTCAAATTGAAGTTTAATACCACAGAATAGCAAAATGCACAGGGAAAACGCCTTTTAATGCCCGATATGTTCCACGTAAGAATTATTTCACACTCTCCTCAAAGTCACAAGGTATTTTAAATGTGATTTTACCATACTGCACAATTTTAACCCCTTGCACCTTGGTTTTGGTTAAATACCTTTTGTAAAACAATCGTACGTGACTAATTCCCAAGTATAAACTAAGTACGCAGATGTGCAGACTATAAAATGTTATTTCTTACCATCTTTGAGGGAGGGGCGTCATGACTGGAGGCTTAGTCTAATAAGTCATGGCCCCTCCGCACACAGTTCTAATAAATAGCAATCTACATTTTGCACATCTGCATAAATGCTACATAATAGTTTGCAAAATAAAACCTATAAAACACACACAATGTGTTTGATGAAAAAGGTGAAATAAAGCTGTAAAAAAAAAGCCGTACATAACAAATATATTTTCTATTTTGTATTTCCTATGGTGCGTTTCAAAACAAATCTTTGCAAAATTACACTCTAAAAATCATTCCACAGAAACAAATGTGATTTAACACCTTCAGCGCGGCGTGAATTTTCGCGCTGTGCTGAAGGTTCTAATGAGCCAACGGGCTCATGACGGAACCGTTCCGTCATGAGCACAGCTCAACCGACGCTCATGACGGAACCGTTCCGTCATGAGCATCGAAGGGGTTAAAGAGATACAATTCTTTCCAGAAAAGTTAGACCAGCCACAAAGTCAAGACGGCTAATTTAAAACATTACAGATATCAATAAGTAGATTCAATGCATATTCATCAGACCAATTAAATATATCAAATTGATTTTTGCACTAAATACTGTAATGGAAAGAGGGGTACAAATTAATATCAGAGTTTTTAATAAGTTCCAGTTTAATACTACATGTGCCAGTGTTTTAATTGTTACACTACAAAAGCGGCATCTCCTAGCACTTAGCTTAAGCCCATACCACCCTGCATTTATCTTTAGCTGTGTTAGACATCATACTGAACTCCCCTCAAAATTCGTTTTATTTTTGTAATTCTGGTGTAAGGTTCCTCAGTGCAACAAAAATCCTGTTATATTTACCAGTTTAATACGTGCCCTATTAATCATTACTTTAAATGAATTAAAAGCAATTATTAAACAATAAGCGGAATCTCTCAGATTAAAAAAATCATATGCTGATTGAAAAGAAGCAGTCGGTCTAATGCTTGAGCTAATTCCAGCCCCTGGTAAATTACTTGATCCGCATTCCACTCAAATTGATTATATTTTTAACCACGTTGGCCCTCCAGAGAGATCAGTCATTTGCAAATCAATCTCAGGAAAGCTACACATTCCCTCTCGAAGGTGGCCGACATTTTTAGGTTGAGCCTAGCTACAGCGCACAGGCGCTGCTCGCTCTGCGAGGCATGCAGTAGTCGAGTATGCTGTGGAAGCCTCGCCTACTCCCCTCCCAGATTTTGCATTGGCTGGTGTCATTGTCCTTGGTAAATGCTGGTTTCCGATTGATAATGAGGCTTGTTAGTCCATCCTTGTTACCGCTCTGCCTCCATTTGTGATGGGGACACAGAGCGAGGGTAGGATACAAGCAAGTTGCCGTCCACCCAGCCGATTGGAGCAAGAGTGTGCTCTAGTACACCCCGTCATGCTGTAGATCACGTACTAAGGGTCTTCAACTGCCCAGTACAGATCTACTAGGGCTACACGCCAGGCTACCATCCCAAACAATAGGAGCCTGCTATTAGTTGTGCACCACACGATCACATAGGTCCTGAAGAAGTGCCACATGACGCTCCCTAAGCGACAAGGCACGAAACATGTCGACCATACACACTGAGACTGCCCATTAGGAACATTATATCCCCATAGGGCGTCCATATATTTTTTAATTAGGCTAGATCTACCTGAATCATTAAAAATCACGTGTGAATAGGACTGATCCAGACTTATTTTAAGACTCACTTCACGTGCACCACTCTTCCCTTGTCCTCTTACCCACACGCACCCTACGGCTTCTTAAAAAAAGATCTCCGGCAAAGAGCCCCGTTTACGGTGAGCCCCTCGGTCATTGCAGCGCCGGCCCGATGAGGAGCAACGCCCAATGATGAAGCTTGACACCTCTCGGGGTGTGGGAGGGCATCATGAAGAAAGACCTATCTTTCCCCTCTCCCTCCTCCTCCCACTCTAGGAACTGCATACCATTTCGTCTCATAGTCCATTTGTGACTGCCCATGACGACTGGATCTTTTACATGGCTCCGTGTAGGGGGTGAGTACTATTTTGCTTATGGGCACTTATGGGGACAATGGTGGCTGCTATTTTTTGGAGGGGATTTGTATCCTGAGCAAGGCGTCTGCTTTAGGGACACGGCGCTCAGTTTATTTATTTAATTACATTTAATACTGAGCGTGACATCAACTTCTGGGACACCGCGCTCTCTTTAATTATTTTTAAAAAAACACTTTTATAGTGAACGCGGTGCCCGCTTCAGGGACACCGCACTCAGTTTCTTTTTTTTTTTAACTGTAAAACTGAGCGCGGCGCTGCATCAAGGACACCGCATTCGGTTTCTTTCTTTATTTTTTTTACTTTAACACGGCGCTCACTTTAATGACACGGCGCTCAGTGTTAAAAGTAAAAAAATAATAATAAACTGAGCGCGGTGTCCTTGAAGCGGCGCTGCGCTCAGTTTTAAACTTAAGTATTTGCAATGCGATAGGTCTCGCATTTACGCGAGTTTAAGGTATTGGCACTGTAAATGACAATGCCTTTTATTTACGTTTTAAAAAACAAAAATAATAGGCATTGTCATTTACAATGCCAACAGCTTAAACTCGTGTAAACACAAGACCTATTGCACTGCAAATGCTTGTTATTTACCCTTTGAAGTACAGAGAAGTTCACCACGGAGACATGTGGTCAGATTATTTGATTAATGTAAAAACTCATTAGTGTAAAGATGACAACTGCTGATCAGCGTGATCTAAGAGACACCTCCACAAACTATATAAACAACAATCAATACTTTGGGGATACATTCAATCTCATCAATTAATTACATAGCACCTATGTGCTACACATTACATCACAACTGGCTCCTTAATTACATCCTTGCACCAACTCCTGTAGGACACTCAATACCACAGTTTGCAATTTGAGTGGTGGGCAGAATCCAACTTACGAAATTCAGAAATGATATGTAAAAGTTAAGTAAAAAACACAATGGGTACATTGCAAAGAAAAGGATGAGTTTTACTTTCATATCCTAGGATCAAATGGTAAATTCAGCTTTTCTGGATGAGGAAGTCTAACCGACAAGTCTGCTTCAATATCTGCTATCTTCCCCTACCCTGGTAAGATACCACCAACAGGGCGTACTCATGCTTATTCTGCGAGTTGGTTCTTCATATAAAAATAAAAAAAAGTTATGCCAGGATAAAGCTGGGATCCATATAGTATTAATAAAATGTTAGAGTTAATTAAAAAAAATTACCTTTATTAGTAGGCGCCCTAGGTAATGGTAAAATACATACAGGGATATGTGAGGATCTCGGATAGTTAGTACTAAGCACATTTATACAAGGTGCATAAGAAATTTCCTACAAGGAGAGCATCCTTCAAGGAGATGTTGGAGGGAGAGCTTCTGGATCATCCAGAATGAAGAACCCACTACTTCTAAAGGACTACCTTATGTTCTTAGAGAGGGAAGGTCTCACAACTATCTGACAGGAGGAAAGAACTTCTGCACTGAGACTCTAAGTAAAGTTGGTTTGCGTAGGACAGTTTCTACAAGCAAAGGCTACACATTGCTTCTTTAAGGAAGAAAAATGCAACCTGACTAGGCCAGATTACTAAACATAAGGGAGTACAAAGTTTTCTTCACACTTGGTTGGATCAATGTTCTTTGATATGCACCAATTGAGAAGCTCTTCCACCACAGGCAGGAGGAAGCCCTGGTAGATGGGCACTTGGCTTCTTTAAGAATGTCCATACACTCCAGAGGAAAGTTCAATTGTTCATAATGAATGAATTCACAAACCAGGCCACCAAGCTCAACTATGGACCGTTGGGAGCAGGAACTGGCCCAGAATCTGTAAAGAAGTTGTCCTAATAGTTCAAGATCAGTGAACCACCATTGATGGGGCCATTCCAGTTATACAAAGGTGATACTAACTCAGGAGACTTGAAGATGGCAGACGATATAAGGGCATTGGCGAAAAGGCATACAGAAAATATCCTAAGTAGTCGATCCAAAGAAATTCCTCTTCATCCATGGCCGATACCACTAAATTGCCAGTACTCTTCTCCAAGTACTCTCTGCCTCAGCAGAGAGGTCTATTTTTGTAAACCGTCAGACACAGAAGAATCAATGTAGTACTGTCTCGTTTAGGGTATACTTATGGTTTCCCTAATTAGATATTTGTTTTCAACTTTGTTTGAAACCACAATATCCCACCTGAAGATGACACCTTTGTCTTCCTAACCTTACAAGGAAGAATCGGTTAGAAATGCCTTTTGCTGAAACTCTAGATAAAAAGGCACTGCTTGCAACAGGTATTTCAGGTGACATCACCAAGGAAAAAACTGTATCACATCATGAGGAACAGTGAGTCCGTATCTCCACTTTTGCATCAGTGGTCTTCTAGACACACGTGAAAACAAAAATGTAGAGCCAGAAAAAAGCAGAAGGCCATTGGACCCTGAAGAGAATACTTGGCAAGTAGTTGGATTCAGAGACATTAGAAGAGAAAGGCAACATTTCATATAGATACGTATTTCGTCCACAATCACTCAAAACTACTGGATGGATTGAACTGGATCCAACGTGGAGGTAACATGACTGACTCATCAATCTAGACCTTGAAGGATGTGGTTTTGCTGAAGAGACTGTTGTGGAGCAGAGGTGCGATCATATAAATGCAAGCAAACAAAACTTTATTTTTAGATGAGCTTCTATGACTGCCATGCCCTTAGAGAAGGGCCTTTGCACAGTAAGGCACTTTGCATTGATAATGGTTACTTCCTACAATGATTCACAGGAATTTCTGATGCTTTGGAGATACTAGGATGCAGGAATAAGGATACTATAAGTCTATAGCACACATCTGCTTTCCTTAATAGGACCGGAGGATGCAATTGATGTAAGGCCAATGTGCAGAATGTTGCCTTTTCTAGTCATTTCTTGGGCATTCTTAGTTCCAAGATGGTTCAATATACCTGCTTTGGTCCAGCTTTTAATCAGAAAGGAGTAGGCAAATTATTTGTACTATTTGGGAGTTAGCGATCTTTTCCATAGCTTCCTTCTCTAGAAGGATGGTGACCTATTCTAATCTGGACTGTTAGCATTGAGATGACGTCAGGGGATGTATGGTCTGAGAGAAAATCTGTTTGCACAAGACTGAGAACCCATCTGCCTTTTGTGATTTTTTGCCATTCCTGAAAATGGTTTGAGATGATTCCACTCTACTAGAGTAACTGCTAGAGGAGACAAGTGAGCCTTTGCCTCCAAAAGAGGGACATGACTGCAGCCATTTTTGTCCGTTGACCTCCTCTTTCTCTGGAAGGATATATCTGAAGGCAAAACCTACTGGTGTTACTGCTGGGGCATATATGAATCCTGGTTTGATTGCAACAGCTATCTAGGACCTAAACTGAAGTATCCAATATTTGTTTTAATTTTCTAAAGGCCTAATACACCTAGCACTTTAGCATCTGATTTCATAAGCTAACATCTCTTTGTAAGTGGGGGTTCAAAACAACAAGTTTCCAAAGAATGAAAGGTTGAGGATGCACTGTTGTTTCTCAAGGTTTAGATCAGTTAGGCAAAGCCAGAAAGATCTTGCAGGGTCTATGTTCCTGGTAGGGTGCACGCACACACCCTTCTCTTCCCAGTGTGCAGGGCCTCTGTGTGCAACAAGTGAAAGCTTTTTAAAAAACAGTAGCAGAAAGGAAGGTTTCTCTTGGTGCACGTAATATGAAGACGGTTATAACTGGCACACTCACAGGGAAAGGACGTGGCGTACAGCCAGCGCTGCGGAACTTGAAACTGGGAACTCTGTTCGAGTCCTAGTATCAACGTAATATCCAGTGTTTCTAGACAAATCAATTCATCTTACCATCGCAAACAAATTAATCTCACTTATGCATAATGGAACCAGTGTGATTAAACTGCACCACTGCCCTTGCACCGAGTTTGCGGTTTACATCCTGAAAAAAAGATGAAAAACAAACCCAGAGGCATATTTGAACGTCCCTGATCAAAAGATTTTAAGGGGCAGAGGACCAGAGGGGTGAAGTACACATGAACACAGGCAGAGTTTGAGGCACAACACAGCATTCTTAAGTTGGGGTGCTACCTCTTAAGCGAGCCAGAACAAAAATAATACTTTTAAGTTTTTTTCTACACCTTAATGGCCTATAGGCCACAGCAGGAAAGGTGTTTGTCTGACTGACACAAAGACTTATCCACCCTGTGAGGCTGTTCAATGGAGGACGGGGCACACTAAAGAGGTGCTAGCCATATATTGGGCATGCAAATATCACTCTCACTCACCCACCCACACACACCGTCTCTTATGGCACGTCAACCACACCACCTCCTCACCTAAAGCCCATCTGATATTTCAGCCCTTTATGTCCTATCAACTGTAAGTTTCGGACAGCTAGTATTGCAAATTATTTTTGACCGAGAGGGAAAAAAACCTGCAGCAAAGCATTCTCTTTTGCTTCATGGTGATAGTTGGCAATGTCTGAAACATTGTGTGCAAGATGCAGTGATACATAGGGTGCTCTAGTGGCTACCTTTAGTGGCATTTTAGCCTTAATCTCAATAATAATGATTATTTTGTACACTGGCAAGCTAAATGGTTTTACAGACAGGATAAGAAAACATACCTCCACAGGCAGGCCACTGAATCTGGTAAAAAAGGCAAGCTAGTGTGTCATGGGCCCTACCCTAGTGAAAGGAAGGAAATTAGCCCCCTGTGTGCGGTTTGAACTGTGCAATGTAGCATCCTTGTTTAAAACACGCTCTGCAGGGGCCACACAAATGGCCTGTTTAGAACTTAATCCGGACAAAACGGAAGTCATCCTCACAGGCGGCCCATCGAACCCCTGGAGCACCCACTTCTGGCCTAAAGAACTGGGACCATCCCCCGTCCCCTCTATATCTGCCAAAACATTGGGGGTCGTAATCAACGACCTGACCATGAAAAATCAAATTGGATCTGTGATCTCAACTTGCTGTTTCCAGTTAAGGAAAATTAGCAGGTTCCTTAATCAGAAAGCAAAAATACAGGCAGTCCTCGCGATGGTAATATCCCGCATAGACTATACCAACTCCCTCTACCTTGGCATTACGGCCTACCTCACCAACCGCCTTCAAATGGTTCAAAACCAGGCGGCAAGATTGATCCTTCAAGGTAACAGGCGCCAACACATCACCCCTCTGCTGAAAAAACTGCACTGGCTCCCAATAACCCAGAGATGCGCCTTTAAGATGGGATGTATCATCCTTAAATCCCTAAACAGTAAAAACCCAAAATTCATCAACAGCCTGAACAGTAGATACATCCCTGCCCGTAACCTGCGATCTGCCCACCTGCATCTCCTGCTCATACCCCCCTTCATGTTAAAACGTGCCGGGGGGACGAGGTTTGCCACCATAGGCCCCAAATTCTGGAACTCCCTGCCTCTGGAGATCAGATCCTGCACTGACCTCATGATTTTCCGCAGACTCCTGAAAACTTGGCTATTCAAACTGGCATATTAGTCACACCTTAGTACAATTCCCTTAGAAAGGCGCCAAGAAACCAACCTGGTGTACGTGCGCTCTACAAATAAAGTTTAACATAACATAACAACTGCTCATGGGGTACGGGCATACATCGGAAGGACAGATTCCGATCAGGCTAGAGCGATCACGTTTAGTAGGGGCCCTGCCAAAAGCAGCATCGATTACATATTGGTATCCACCGACCTATGGAGTTGGTTGGCGGACTTTTGTGTCATTGTTAGGCCCAAAAGCAATCACAACCCTCTTCAGTTAGATAGAAGGGCTGTATGGGATTCTGGACCAGATTAGGCTACCTGGGGATGTAACTGTTGCTAAGCCAAGGAGGGCTCTTAAGGAGCCAAAAATCTACTCTTGCCCAACACAACTTGCTTCTATTTACAATCTTTTTGATCAAGTCCTCTACCCCTATGAGGACATTGATAGTGCTAATACCACTATTAGCAATATACATACCCACTTCTTCACCGCTCGGTGTAGTCTCTGAGGTGGTGGTGGTGGGAGCTGGCAATTCAAAACAAGCCACTTCTGAATCCCCCCCCCTTGTTTTCCAAAGGTTGTAGGCAGGTCAAACCCAGTCTGCTGGATGCCATTAGCTCTTCTTGCCCCAGCCGATTCATGTGTCAAAGCTCTTGTATACAGTGATAGAGAACAACAAAAAAAGAGCTGGGATGAGCAAAAGTGGAAGGACTTGTTGGAAGCTTTCAAAAGGAAGGATGTTTTCTCCTTTTGGGATATAATTGCTCACAGTTGCCTGGAAGCCCGAACTACCAACTGCCCACTATATACAACCACAGATCTGGGTTAAACACTTCAATGACCTTTACTCTACATCCTCTGCAGTACAGCTGCCTTTAGGAGCTGGAGCTTATTTGCAGATCATTGCAAACTCTGTGATGCCTGATTCCATTACTTTTTCCCTTAAGGATGCAATCCTGTATTTGAAACCAGGGAAAGCACCAGGGTTAGATTCTATCCCCAGCAACCTGTAGTGCTTCAAGATCGAGATGTGGGACCCATATATAAATATCCTGTCCAACTCAATCATGAAAGGTGCTCCTCTACCTAATTCATGGAGAGGAGCGGTGATCATTCCAATCTTTAAAGAGGGTGCCAGATCTATGGGGGCGTGAACAGCGGCGACGCAAGAAGGCAGATAGTTAGGGAAACTCCAGTTCCCCAAACCCTCTAATTGCTAAATCTGAACAAAATATCCATGCTGGGCCAACAAGAGGAGACATCGCAGAACGTGCGAAGCTTCCAGAGTGCAGGGGCTGGGGAAATGAGCCTCTGGGTGAAGCGAGCGACGAGATCCATAGTGAGGCCTGCTCAGTGGCCATCAGCCGGGGGACTAGAGTTCGGAGACCCGGCGCAGAGGGGAGCGGGAGACGCAGAGGTAGCGCAGGCCCCACCCCCCTGAAACAAAAGACGGCGTTGGACCCCCTACAGGACGCAGGTAAGCTGGGGGCACCGAACGAGGGGTGGTGGGTTGGTGGGGGTTAGGGGGAGGAGGTCGTAGGCCGGCGAGGCGGTGGAGAAGAAGAAAGTGATGCTACAGCCGGGCACAGGCATGTAATCCGACACAGCTCTCAGATCGAGACTAACGTCAGCCGGGGCTAGGGCAATAGAGGCGGACACCTCAGAGAGAAAGAGCCTTTCATCAATAACGGCAAAAAGAGGCAGGGGAGATAAAGATGATTTACTAAGGGCGAGGAAGCTATCAACAGAAGCTGATCCACCGGGTTGAGAGACCCAAACAGCAAGTGGCAACCAGCTACGTTTCAGTAAGGCCTGCATACACTCTGGAAGAAGCATAATGTAATTAATTTAAGGGGGAAGCGACTGTCCCCACAGCAACAGTAGTGACAGAAGGGGCCAGTAGGGAAGGCTGAAGAAGTGCACTATACCCCCTGGTCAGACAGAGATCTGAACAGTTCAAGCATGGTCACAAGAAGCAGGGGGGGGGTGGGGGGGTGACTCTGCCTCTCCAGCTGGACACTGACCAGCCAAAAGCACCCCCGAGGGAGAGACGCCAGTCAAAGTGAACATCCACTACCATAGTTCAGAAACTCTGAGAATCTGTTTGCATTTTGATAAAGAGAGCTGCACCGGAGCGTTGGACGGAGGTCCACCAGGCTCCCCATCTTGGTCCCACCGAGGGGCACCTGACAGGCCGCATAGTGCCCCAAGGCACAAACAGGCAGGCGGCGGAAGAACCCAGAGGGGACAGAACAACAGTAATCGTTGCACTTCAGTAACACCTGCATCTTTGCCACCATGTAAGGCGGCAAAGGAGGGTGAAGCACTCATCAAGCTAAGCTGGACAAATACGCCTCGACAAAACAGACCGAAGCGGAAACAAATATAAGCACAGGAGCCACAGCTAGCGCCTTGGAACTAGCCTCCACAGAAAGTATAACACTGCAAGACATAATGGTGGCCTTAAACAGAGTACAGACTTCACTGGAATCTATAATTGACTCTGTCACCACAGAGGAGACCCTGATCAGTGCAGACCTCCGGAAAATGAGCTTGAGAGTAACGGAAGTGGAGGAAAAGACAGCTGATGTACAGCGAGACACGGCTACTCTTAAACAACAAGTTAAAGAACTCTCCGAAAGAAGCAGAGAAATGGAAGCCAAACTGGACGACTACGAAAGGAGGTCTAGACACAACAACGTCAGAATCATAGGAGTACCAGAACAAGCCGAGGGACCAGCGGCAGACCAATTTGTTGACGACTTAATCGCTCCAGCCCAAAAACATCTCCAAATATTTTTTAATAGAACATGCCCAACGAGTTCCAGGGGGTTGGGGGGGGGGGTGGAACCGAGGCCTGGGGCACCTCTGAGACCGATACTGGCACGTGTCTTCAATTTCCGTAATCCTTTAAACAGCGCGAAGCGCACCGCCAATGCGATGTGAGAATAGTGTATTCACATTTTTCCCAGATTTCACACTAAAGGATCAGAGACAGAAATGTAACTTTCTGGAAGTAAAGAAAGCTCTGGGGGAGAGAAACATAAAATATACAATGCTACTTCCGGCAAAGGTAAGGGTTGAAGCAGAAGGGAAAGTCTGGTTCTTTGATACCAAAGAGGAAGCATGGGAGTGGCTAGAGGGCAGGAGAAGAGTCGGAGACCCAAATGCCAAAGAGAGGAGAGGCAGAGGTCATGGGAGAATAATGGAACCGGGAGGCGTTAACAAAACAGATGCAACCCAAAGCTAAGGGAATCCATTTGCATCTGAGCCAGGAAATAAAGAACACTCCTGATAACCTCCATGAACACATTGGCAACTGAAGCAACGGTACAGGAGATCAGAGAGGATATGGACATGATAAACAAGTGAACTTTGAGATCGTGACGCTGAAATTCAAGACTCTACGAGCAGAGCCGGGGACGAAAATAGATACTCTTTATCAAGTAGTAAAAGGCTCACCTGAAGATATATGCCCTAATCAAGTAAAGTTGTGCCCAGCTTTTCATATTCTTAGTGAAAGGAGGGAAGGGGAAGCAGGAGAGGCTGGTACACTGCCCCCAAGTTAGGGCCTGGAAGGGACGACAGGTGCTCTGCAGAGTTGGAAACACAGGTAGTTTTAAGCCCGAGATGCATGTAGGCCGGGAGGGGGGATTATTCAGTTTTAAATTACTTTAATTGCAGAACGGTAGGAATTCAGGTTTGTCAGAAGGTGATGTCACGAGTGGCCCTTTATACTGAGACAACTAGCAACACTTTATGTAGGCCGCAAATATATGTAGAAATACCACCAAAGTTGTGGCTGAATAAAAGTGTGACCTCCTCCAGGAATACCTACCTAGCCTACACAGTTGGAAGAGCCAGACAGAAGATGTATCGTAAACACAGGGATGAGTGACAACGTTACCACGCACCAGTTGAGGCTTCTCTCGTGGAATGTTAATGGGTTGGGGGATAAGCTGAAAAGAGGCCTGGTGCTCCAGTATATTAAGCGCCACCAGCCAGATGTAGGGCACTAGACAGATGGGGATACACTTTAGCTGTGCATGCTGGATTCACTACAGTGTCTAGAGGGGTGGGGGTGCTGATAAGGAAGCAGTTCCCCTTCATTGTGGAAAAGAAAGTGACAGATGGTAGATTTGCTGCAGTAACTGGCAGAGGGGAGGTTGATTAACAGTTCCGGTATACATACCACCGGCACTGCATAATAGTGCAATTCGCCTTAGAATGCCTGATGGTGAACTTCTCCTCGGTGGGGACTTAAATACGACTTTGGACGATCTTCACTACAGGCTCCCTCCCAGATCGGAGTCTAGGCGCCACTTGCCGCTGTCTGACTTTGGATGCAATGGGCCTGGCAGATGTATGGTGTACGCAAAATCCGCAGGATAAGCAATTTACATACTTCTCAGGAGCACATAATAGCCATTCCCCCATTGACTCTATAATGTCACACGCTGACAGGGTCTGTCATTTTGGAGACACACACCAGTTGGCTAGAGGTATATTGGATCACTCCCCCATTTGGTCTTGCTATTCGACAGGCACTCGCAGTATCCGACATGGCAGATCTCTGAATACATGGTGCTTAAAAAGTGCCCAAAATCCGAAAAGGTCTATCCCAAGCCACAAAACATTATTTTGAAGGAATGAGGGCTCGGTGGCTTCGGCATGGGTCCTGTGGGAAGCATATAAGGCAGTTATAAAGGGGGAAGGTCTCTGTCTCATGGTAGGGCACAAAAAGGGGAGAAGTGTGGCCATAGAGGAGAGGGAGGGGGCCATACTGCAGTTGTAAAACCAGCTGATCGATAGCCCAAACAGAGAGATGGCACATACCTTGCAATTAAAAAGACTGGAGTACCGAGAGCTGGCGACAGAAAGGTCTAGAGCCAAACTAAAAGAATCTAGAGATAGAATATATGAGCGCAGGGATAACGCTGGGAAGCTCTTTACCTGGCAAGAGAGAGAGGAGAGGGGGCGAGCAGATGGGTGCGCACAATCACCACTGATTCAGGAGAGATTCTGAATGACCCACAAGAAATTGTGGATTTTATTTTCACAATACTACGCCTCCATCTATACAGAGATCCCAACGGTCACAGTGGAAGAGGCTAGAGCCATACTGGCGGATCTCCCACTCCTGAACCTCACCCCAGTTGCCAAATCAGACTTAGATAATGATATTACGACTGAAGAAATATCCTCTGCCATCAGAGCTATCCAGTCCGGAAAGGCTATGGGCCCAAACGGTGTCACAATTGAATTGAACAAAGTAGTGACATCCCAAGTGGCACCATACACTAGTACAAATGTACTAGTGTGTCCAGAGGGCACCTGCCACGGAGCACAATAACGATCATACCCAATCCAGGCAAACTGGCTGAACGTTGTTCCTCGTACCGCCCATCTCACTCCTAAATGCCAAAATCCTGAGGGTTATTTGGCATGTCTCACACTGGATCCACCAGATCGGGCTTAATGCCGGGAAGAAATACGGCGCTAAACCTGCGCCGCCTTTTTGGGGTACTTGATCGGAAAGATACGAAGAGGCGGCGATTCTGTCCCTCAACGCACGCATGGCATTCTGCACAGTGGAGTGGACATACCCATTTGCCGTGTTGGAAAAGATGGGGCTCGGCCCAATGCATCAGGCATGGAGAAAGCTCCTGTATTTGGGACCCACGGCACAAGTAGTGGTAAATGGCAGAACCTCCACTGTGTTTAAGCTGCGGAGGGGGACTCAGCAGGGATGCCCCTTATCTCTGCTTCTATTCGCATTAGTTATCGAGCCACTGGTAGTGTGGATTAGAGGAGACCATCTGATATGGGGTCTGCGCTGGGTGGAAGGATGTGAAGATCGCATATTATTATACGGAGACGATATCCTGCTGTATGTCGCCTCCCCACAACACTCCATATCCAGATTCATGTCGATTCTCAAGAACCTAGGAGAACAATCAGGGTATACTCAATAAATTTGTCTAAGTCCATCATATACATACTAAAAGATCATTCCCTGGCTTTTCCTGAGGGATGCGAAGTGACCGTGACGAGAGAGGGATTTTATTACCTCAGCATATTTATGATATCTCACTCTGAGGTATTTTACGCCCAGATTATGCAAGCCCAGCGGATCCGCCTCCGGAGCGATGCCCAACTATGGAGAAAGTTACCATTATCGTTGCTGGGCCAAGCACTTTATAAAATGATGGCACTCCCTTGCTTCCCGTACACTTAACAAAACACACCGTTCCCAGTTTCCCAAACATACTTCCAAACTGTTGAAGGAGAAGTACGAGACTTACTAAGGGATGGAAAACCTCTGCGGATAGCAGCATCGAAACTGACACACGGATGGTAGGACTGGGCTTCGCACTAGCGCATCTCGAAATATATTACTGGGCAGCCCTGTTGGCGGTAATAAAATTGATGGGTCCACTGATTACATGATGAACCAGCATACAGAATGGACAGGTTACTCATGGGGAAGAAGGGTTATACCAGCATCTCGGCGATAGGGGAGATATGGAGACAGGGGGGAGTCATACCTTTTGAGGAGTTGCAGTCCAAGTACGCAATGGCCCTAACTGAAGCCTTTAGATACCTACAAGTTAAACAAACACTAAAGATGGCCATCCCGACGGGGAGCAATCCCCCGGAAGATTCTCCATTAGAAGACAGGCTGCTTACAGACTACATGGAATGAAGCAATATGGAGTAGTTTCTTACCTGTAACTCCAGTTCTGTAGTAGGGGTATCTCTGTTATAGTCATAATCTAGTGAATAGTCCCGCCCATGTGCGTGGACCCCGGAGCAATCAAAAATAATCTTAAGAAGTCTTCTTTGCAGTCCTGCAAAGACACTTACGAGAAATTAAGACAAATAATGCAGCCTAACAATTTGGGATTAGACAGACCAAAACCAGAAACAGCGAATATGGGCCACGTTGGGGATGATGATCGCAAAATGAAATATAGCACGACACTGGGAGGGCGAAGACCACTCCGACACTCCAGGACTGAGAGAGAGACATGCCCCCAGATGCATCAAGCATCCATTTTGCGATTCCTTATTAGCGAAAAATAAGGATTCGCTAATAAGGAATAGCAAAATGCTATGCATGAAGAAATCGCAAAAAAAATTGCGATTTCTTAATATTCCTTAATCGCGACTCGCAAATTCGCAATTAAGGAATACCTCCCCATTCCTATGGGCCTAGAGGCCCATAAGAATGAATGGGAAGACATTCTCAATTTGCGCCCCTGAAATTAATCTGTGCACATATGTTGCGTACACACATGCCCTAAGGGCATGTGTGTGCGCAACATGAAACTTTGAAAAATGCACAAAAGTTCATTTTTCAAAGTTTTTGCAAATTACCATGAAGTTCAACTTCATGGTAATTTGCTCCCCCTATTAGAGAAATTGCTAATTTTTTTACTTTGTTGCATTGCATTTAAGGAATCTCAATTTGGGATTCCTTAAATGCAATCGCAATTTAAGGAACCTCAATTTAAAGATTCCTTAAATTGCGAGTTTTGCATTTGGGATCAGGCATCCCAAATGCATAAATACCGGTCGCAAAGGGGCAGATTCTGAGAATCTGCCCCTTTGCGACCAGATTTTCCTTTCATGCATCTGGGCCATGGACTCTTGTATGATAACGGAAAGAACTCTAAACTTAACGAGAGGGTGCCAGATGAAGTGGGACCAGAGCAAGGGACTCACGTCTGAGCATACCCTGCCACACTTATGGCAGCCAAAAGCGGTACAAAAGGGGGGGGTGATGGACGGAGCATCTGAATCAATCAAACACTCACACCCAGACGGCTGGAATGCCAGAAACCGGTCTTCAGAAGCTTGTTTCCGGTCCAGGGAAGACATGGCTTGGCAGTTCGGGCTGGACTGTTCCCATGAGGCACAGGGTCAGACTGATTTGCATATAGCCATGTCTGAACTGGGGTGGCAGAGTGGGCTAAAGAACAGTGATGGATTAAACCCAGAACTTTTGACTAGGTGTGAGTTTTTGATTGATTCAGATGCCCCGTCCATCACCACCCCCTTTTGTACCGCCTAAGACATTGCAGCATTCTCTTCCACATTTGGATAAATTAATTTAAAGAAAATAGTTTAAATAGATTCTTCCCATCAAATCCTCCTGGATTTATTCAGCTTTTTTACCAGCTAGTATGATACCTTTTTCATGTGGGTGAGCCTCACAACCTATGACTCACCCTTGGCATACGCATGGTATATGGACTATGCATTTTTACCACTAGTATCTGCCTTTTAAGTGAAGGGAAGGGGCACTTGGCTGGTTACACGTGAACACGTGTGATACTGCGCATGGGAGACGCCAGTTGTGCACAGCCAATTCACTGCGCACAGGTTACCTGGCACAAAGGGGACTCTGCAGGATTGGATATTGATCTGGGGTAGGCCTCATAATGTCAGTGTACACTCATAGTTAAAGTCAGTGTGATTGACTGTCTTGTCTGCAGTGGCAATCCATTATACACAAATGGGATAGGTGGCCTTAGATGAGTGCAGTTTCGCTTTCCTATAGCCTAAAAAGACCAGTGACATATCAAACTGGGTGTAACCTGTGCGGGAAAATCAATTTTGCGAGTACCAAAAAGATATCTGTACAGCTTAAGGGTCACTCAGGATGGTCATATTTCTATGGATCAGCTCAGGCTCAGACCCTGCTAGGCTAAGTTAATTAAATGTTTCTCTAGCAGCAGGAACAAAGGCCTTCCCACATAAAGGGAGTAATTAACAGTGCTTCATTCAGCTCCTGAGGTGGAAAGGGGTGTGGGGGATGAAGGATCTGCATCAGTCAATCAGCTGTCACACTGTACCAGGTATAGGCCAGCCCAAGCCCACTGAACAAAGGAGGGATCCCAGAGGCTCCCTTTGAAGATTTGCCTGAAAGGGCCCTGGCAGTGATCTCAGCGATGGGCAGAGCTGAGGCCCCCAGAGCAGATATGACTATTGACTCCTGGGTGATACCATTTTGAAATGTCCCAGCAGGTCATGTAGGAGGGCTGGGACAGGGGCGAAGAGGTGATGTGGCACCCCAGGACAGGCCAGAGGCGTCTCACTTCTGGAACCTCCGCCTCCACTTAAAAAGTCTTGCGCAAGGGGGAAGAGCTCTCTCTTGGTTGGGACTTTCTGATGGACACTGGGACTGGAGGAGACAGCCATAGACAACTGGAAGGAGGAACTCCCCTGACATCCATCTGGACCAAGGACTCTGACTATAGTTGCCCCTAGACCCAAGGAGGCTCTACCCAGGACCAGGGACACTGGTCTCCTTACATTCCATGAGGTCTAATGTGGGGAAAAGATTGAACTTCTGTGCCAAGGAGGTGAGAATCCACAGAGGAGAGAAAGGAGAAAGGCTGGTGTAGAGAGACAGTGAAACCAGCACCCTGCAAAGTTGGTCAGATCACAAGCCAGAAGGCCTATGGAAGGTGCTCCAGGTGGCTAGGGCTCACCACAGGGAGCATAATGAGCCCAAAATGGAGGAAATCAACCTAACGTACCAGGGTGGGTCAGGGCCCAGTGGGTTGCCATGAGGAGTACTGTTTAGATTTTCAAGCCCTAGGAGGGAGGCATGCGTTGGACCCCCTCCACAGAGCTCAGGAGGCCTGGGGACCCCAGGCCGATTTATCGATTGGAGGGGGGAGAGGGAGGGGGGGGTTAGAGGATCACCAACTCGGCCCCCAAGTCTGTCAAAAGGGACAGAGGAGCGCAGTTGTGCTACCCCCCCTCCCCATAGAGAGGTACGGGAGTTGGGATCTCCAACTCCGAACCCAAGCAGAGAGGACGACATTGGGGGGGGGGGGGGGGGGGGGGGGGGGAGTGCCCTTGCACTCCCCCATCAGTGGCAAGTCTTTCCCGCGTCAGTGTCTGAGGTTAGCAGGAGGCTGCCACCAGGACAAGCACCCTACCCGCAGAAGTGAGCATGGGATAACAAGGTTGCCAGCTCCCACAGCAGAACGAAGAGTGGCGGGCATGCAGGGAGCCCTCAACAAAATAGGCACGTGGGGTGCTCGGAGGGACACAGCACCCCGCCCCCAAAAAGAATTTGAAAGAAAAAAAAGGACAAACCTCGCAGAGCAACAAAGGAAGCAGCTGGACCCGCTAATCAATCTTTCACGCGCTCTGCAAGGGAGCACTCCGTAATGCCCTGTGGGGCTGGCAAAAGCTTACTGATTACTGCTGTTGTGGCAGCCCCAGGACGGCGAGGCCACCACTAAACAAGCATTTGCAATGCAATAGGACTCGCATTTACGCAAGACCTATTGCATTGCAAACGGGAGTGCAGTGGGGGGCAGGGGAGCGAGAGGGCACAAACAATGAGAGTAGGGGGGCGGGAGAGACATCGGGGGGCCACAGGAAGAAAATAGTGCTCATACAACAAGAAGTAAAGGGGCTAGTAGCCATGGAAGTATACAAGTGATGACATGCTCATCATAAGGAGGGACTAACAGCCTATAAACCAATCAGAAGGCAGCATTTGGAAAGGACCAAGACACAAGCCAATGAAAAAGTGGGCGGGGGAGTGGGTGTGGCTTCTCCCCCGTACTCTACTACCACAGATCAACCCCAGAGCAGTGCTTGCATGCTGCCTCAGGGCTCGACCTAAAAGGAAAAGAAGGTTCTGAGGAGTTGCAAAAGTGTCGCAGCTCCCCCGAGGAGGCTCCAAAGCTCTATCTGTAAAGTACGGACCCTAATTTGGAAGGGTTAAGTAAAGAAGGATAAGCTCAGGATTCCCTTAGTTTCTTGAACACTCTCCAGGCTGGAGCTGCTGCTCTACATCTAGAAAGTGCTGCACTCCCAGGGAGCTAATATTATGGCAGCAATTATTGTGGCCTCAAGGTGTTCAAAGTAAGATACATGCTATACAATGCCCTCTAGGGGCAAAGTTAAGGGTTACGTGTTTTGTGAACACCATCTGATGCCCTCTAGGGGTTGTTTTTGATTGCGTTTCCAATGGTTGAAAATATATGAACAGCACACAGAGTTCATTTTGTAAATGCTTAATTGAAATAACATGCAGGCAGTTTCTGTTGATCAAAAGTGCATATGCTTTATTAACATTAATGAACAAGCTACTTATCTTCGGTAAAGACGTATCTGGTAGAGACTATCTAGCCGCAGACTACTTACCTTAGAATTATCCCCAGGCGTCAGACTGGATCCGCAACTTTTCTTGAACAGTACCCCTGCACGAACAATGTAACATGCACAATGCCTATATTAGCGCCACACTAGTGTGCTGATGGCAGTTACTTTCAACGCCAGAAGCACAAAGCCATTAAGTACACTGACCACTGTTGTGGAAAACTAGGTCCTTGAAAGTGGAAAGCCAATCTGCTGATATTGTCTCTACCAGATAAGGCATTATCGAAGTTAAGTAACTTTTTCATAAACTGTAACACTACACATACAGTCTATTGCCTAAAATGTGTATGCAATCAAATTTATATAGGCAGTACAACAAGGCCTTTAAAGGAAAGGGTACAGGAACATATCCGTGCCACACGGAACAATAATACACAATATCCTTTTGCAGTACATTTTAATGTGAAACATGCACCCAATGAATTGCATCAAATAGGCTTCCATGGCATTGATGTAGCAGCAGCAGGCTAAGAGGTGGTAATAGAACCCTCAGACTACGACGCATGGAAAGCAAATGGATTATTTCACTTCGGGCTGTGGAATTAGGTGTAAATATTGACAAAGAGATTTTTGAGTTCCTGTAAATTGGGTAATACATGTTCTCCAAACAGAAAATCTGTTACATTGCGAATACAACATCAGGCAGTCCAATATGGAAATAACAAGTCAGAAATAGTAATGATAAGAATAACTTGTGAATATCAACATACATCAACAGCCAGATACGATGTACAGGGTAGGCTTAAGAGGAAAATAATATATAATGTAACCTTTTGGCTTCAATCACAGTGCTAACTAAATGTCTTAGCCATTGTGCATGAGTAACAATATATCAAGGTAAAAAAAATTGAATGTTCAGCAAAAATGGTGCAAATGCTATGATATGTTAGAAATACGAATGAAAATGCTATTTGTCTTGTAGATGGGTGCTTCGAAATATTGTGGGGACAGCCATCTGGTGTCATGACTATTCAATATTAATATGATTACATTTGGGGAGACTTAAAATAATAGTGCATTTACGATGGTTGTACATATAGACAATACTTTTTGAATTAAGATATAGCGCTATCTTTACCATATTAACATGGCCGCCACGTTTCAATAGCATCAAGAGGAGACCAATAGAGGTTAGTCCCTATTTGCGCTCAGTTGCTCCTTACGCGTGGTCACTAATAAGCGTGTCTGTTTCCAACTCACGCGATACGGGAAGAGAAACGGAGGGAATCAGACCGTGGAAGAACGCGTAGGATTCAATTCCGGCGTCTC
Source organism: Lissotriton helveticus (assembly GCF_964261635.1). Taxonomy (NCBI): domain Eukaryota; kingdom Metazoa; phylum Chordata; class Amphibia; order Caudata; family Salamandridae; genus Lissotriton; species Lissotriton helveticus. Next base: position 1,138,754,737 of record NC_136061.1, on the reverse strand, counting down.
TCGGTAAGTGTGAGAATAGGTTAATTATAAATCAGGGCACCGGGGACTTAAGCTGTTTACAATTTGGGAAATACAACTAACATATGTACTTCCTCAAGTGGATGGGGGATGCATTTATTTATAGAAACATTGTGACAGGATATATAAACGCTGCCGAATAAGTTGCAGAATAGTATAAGATTTCTCGAGTGAAATAAGGCTTGGTTAATGTAATGACTGGGCTAGTAATGGCATCTTCGCTTAAAATTGTTAGAAACGAGTATCAACCATGTGCAGCCCTGTTACAAAACGTAATAATTACTTAATAATGGGCTCACTGATATAAAAAGACGGGTGATTGTGTGGCGTTAGATATCGTTTGTGGCTAGAGTTATAAAAGAGGACTCAATAGTTAATATTTGCAGGTTATATCATAATACTGATATAAGATCCGTTTTCTACTAGATGGAACGTATCATGGCTCCGATATTGAAATAAAAAGACACTGACTGTGACATGCTTTGCTGGCCCTTTGTTTCAAAAGAAAAATAAGTTACTACAAGGTAAGAAATCAAGAAGAGGACTAACATACAAACATAGAGACTGAAAAGAATATGGAAAATGTAGATATATTTGGAACTTTTCTTATACTTCCTGATATCATAGGATACCTGAATATATAGATGTTGACTACGCAGTGCTGATCATACTGATAATTGGTGAGCGTATTAAGATATATCCATAGCACTTTTGGGATTCACAACTAGTGTCCTACTGTGATCTGAGACATGGTTGTTTGTGGTGAGCAGGGATCCCCTTTCTTTCATTTTTTTTTAATGCACGCAGAAGGGCCGCATTATACTTGGGTCCAATGTTGGTGATGACGCGTGGTGGCTGTCCTCTTTAAAATGTCTTGGGTTGAATGTGGCAGCAAGGATGTAGGCTGCGACATTTAAAACAGGATAAGACATATGAGTCATGTTTTTGTGGATACATTTGCTATACATGTATCAACAAAAGAATTTTGCTTGGTGGTCACTTTAGTAGTATACACGGGTGTTTGTAAAAGAAATTGTGATGTTAAATTGATTGAACTATGATGAATAAGAAATCATAGTTTTCTTAAATTGATTGTAATTTTAACTTTTTTGATATATGACTTACAGCCTTGAGGAAGCCCGCAGGGGGCGAAACGCGCGTCGGCTGTGAAGCATTGGATTTTATGAAATAAAGTCTTAAGTTTATCTACACCACGAGGCTTCATTGGATTGAAAAAGGAATACTTGTGCGGAGCAAGGAGAAACAAATCCTTGGATTGATAATATTGGTGCTTAATGCGCAAGGAATACAGAGACTGAATGAGATGTGCAATGGTGTCTTTTGATTTGTTGGGATAGATACTCTGCATTACCAGCGATGGGCAGGTTGTCTAAAGTTAATGCTTGAGGCGGATAAGCATTGTACACCGGAGTTGCACTCGATAATTAAGTTGTATGATACTGTTCATGTATATGTAAAGAGACATTTAATGATGTGCTGATCAATCAGAGCAAATCCGCTTTTCTTGTGAAGTTTACAACTTTTTCATCTGATAGAGACTTCTAGCAATACATTTCCTACCTTAGACTAGATATCCAAGCAATACCTCCCCAAAAGGTGTGTCTGCGGACCAACTTCACATGAGGACATCCTGCAGGACTAAACAGGAAACATGCCCATCCTTATGGACCGGACTGTCCGGGCAGCAGTGTTTGGTAAATGGGTGCAAGGAAGCTCACATTGCTGCCTGGCAGATGCCCACGACTGGAACTCCATGAGCTAATGCAGTGGTTCCAGCTTTAGCACTGGTGGAATGAGCAAGCAAACCCTGGTGGGGGTGGGGGGTTGCTTCTTAGTCAATGCATACAGAGCACAGTCCATCATGAGATGGTACTCTTCTGTACGGCCTGCTTTTCATCGCTCCGACATACCCCATGAAGAGCTGGTCGTCCATCCAGAACTCTCATGTGTGATCAAGATAGAATGACAACGCCCTTTTTGGGTCCAGGCGGTGAAGTCGCTCCTCTTCTTTGGAGGGATGAGGTGGAGCGTAAAATGTAGGCTGATGGACTAGCCTACATGAACAGGAGTGACCACTTTCGGGAGAAAGGAAGCTCTCGTACAAAGCACCAGGTTGTCTGGGTAGATGTTCAGATAAGGCTTGGGTGAAAAGGCCTGAAGCTCACCGACCCTCCAGGCAGATGTCATTGCCAACAGGAAGGCCTTCTTAATGGTAAGGAGCCAGAAAGGACAATTGTGCAGGGGCTCAAAGGGAGCCCACATAAGCAAAGAGAGGATGCGATTGAGGTCCCACTGGGGCATAATAAAGGTCGAAGGTTAAAACAAATGTAGTAAAACTTTTAGAAACCTATGTGCAATAGCGGATTTGAAGAAGGATGACTGGTCAGGCAACCCCCGAAAAGATGAAATACCAGAGCCCTGACATGCAAGAGAAAGATTGAAAAGGAGAACCTGAGAATGGGGGCAGAAAGGGGATCAATTTTTCTTTCTGTTCACCATGCAAAACATTTTGATCAACAGCAGGTGTAAATCGTCTTGGTGAAGGGACACTTGGCAGCCAAAATGTCATAGACTTCGGGAGAAAGGTCAAAAGCTGTCAGCTGTAGTCGCTCAATTTCCACGCAAGAAGGCAGAGCTGCGAAAGAAGATCCTCCCAAAAGGGCAGCCTGATCGGAGGACCGATGGCCATGCTCAACAGCTTGGGATACCAGACTTTCCATGCCCAACCTGGAGCCACAAGGATGACTTGTGCCCAGTCGTTTCTGATTCTTAGTGAGAACTCTGGGCAGGAGTGGTATGGGTAGAAAGGGGTACAGGAGGCCTGAGCTCCATTCAAGACAAAAAGCGTCTCTGAGCAAGAGCCACCTTCGAAACTTCAGTGCACAGAACTGCTGACATTTGCGTGGGTGGTGAATGGATCTAACCAAGGCTCTCCCTTCTTCTGAAAGAGACCTTGCACAACCTCCGGATGGAGCCGCCATTTGTTATGTGTGAAGCATCTGCAACTAAGTTTGTTCGCTCTGGTGCTAAGAAAGCCTGCCAGTTGTTAAACCACCAGGGTTAAGCCCTGCTGTTCCGTCCATGTCCGGAGATGCAGGGCCTCTTGACGAAGGGTTCATGACCCCAAGCCACCCTGTGTGTTGCAGTACCACATGGCAGTGGTGTTTTCCGTTAACACTGGCACTAGCCTTCCCTGGATAGAGAGTAGAAAGGAGTTTAATGCCAATCCAATCGCTCGGAGCTCCAACAGGTAGAAGTGGAGCGCTCTGATCTCCACCTTTCCCAGATGGCTTCCCCATCCCAGAAGTGATGCATCTGTCACTACTGTCTGATCTGGTTGGGGACAGGAGAGGGGTCTGCTGCCGGCACCTACTGCGGTTCATAAGCTACCACTGCAGATCCTTTGCAGTTCAATCCGAGATCTGTACCATGTTGAAGAGATTCCCCTGATGTGGACCCCACTGGAACTTCAGGTCCCACTTCACAGCCGACATGTGCCAACAGGCGTAAGTCACAAGAAGGATGCAGGAGGCCATAAGGCCCAGCAGCCACAGAGTCACTCACACTGAAATCCAGGATAGAGGCTAAAACATTGGTATCAGCCTGAATATCCTGGACTCACCGTTCAGGAGGACAAGCCCGAAACTGCACCGACCTCCAGCACAATTCTGCTGAAATGGAGCGTCTGAAAGGGAGTCAGGTGTTACTTTTAACCCTTTGATAGTGAATCCCAGCAAATGCAGGCGTTCCTCCGTAGTCTGCAGGTGGGAGACAGACTGGGGCGAGCCCGCCTTCAACAACCAGTCGTCGAGATAGGGAAAGACTGGCACCTCTGATCTCTGCAGACAAGCTGCAACCACAGTCATTACCTTGCTGAACACCTGAGGGACCAGGTGAGGCAAAAAGGGAGCACAGCAACCTGAAAGTGCTCGTAGCCCATTGTGAACTGCAGGGAATGCATGTGGCCTAGCAGGACAGGAATGTGGTAATGCACACCCTGCAAGTCAAATGCTACCATCCAGTCTCCCGGATTTAGGGCAGACAGGGCCTGAGCAACAGTGAGCATCTTTAATTTCTCCTTCTCGAGAAAGAAATTTAAAGCATGCAGTTTGAGGATAGGACAAAGGCCTCTGTCCTTCTTGGGCACCAGTATGTAGCAGAAACATCTAGCATCAGCACTCCCTTTATGGCACCTTTGGCCAAAAGAGGCATCACTTCCTGGTGGAGAAGGGTTAGGTAGTCCTCCATGCCACCCACTTACAACAGGCTGATAGAGGGAGGGGTAGTCTCTAAGTGGCGGGAGAAGCCCCTTCGGACAATCTGCAAAATCCATCCGCCCGATGTTATGGGCCGCCCGCGGAGCAGGTGATGGTGAATCCTGCCGCCCGCTGGGGGCCCATGGTGATAAACTGGCAGACTAGAAAAGTTTGAAAGCTGTGGGCTGACCTGATCGCTGGCTACCCGACCCACGGGGCCAATAAGAATCGCGTCCATTGCCACACCGAGGTTGAAAAACGTGTGTGCGGCTGTGCAGGTAAGGACGTGGTTGCACACCCCTTCCATGGCCACAAAAGGAACGAATGGCGGATTGAGGGTGACGAGGGGCCATAGAAAGTTCCAAGGACCTGGTCGTAACCCTGCTGCCCTTAAAGCACTACATCATCCAAATCCACCTGGTCACGAAAGGGTCGGGAGCCATAAAAGGGCATGTCCATGAGTGAGGACTGGACATCCTCAGAAAAAACTATTGTCCTCAACCAGGAGTTGCATCGCAGGTCCTCTGTCGACGAAATCGCTCTGCCTAGTGAGTAGGTGGTGTCTAGTGCACATCCATTGGTGAACATAGCTGCATCCCTTTCATCATCAACAGCCTGGGAGAGTAGAGCATGGGCCTCCTCCGGGACTGTAGGCAACACCTGCGCAACCGTATCCCCCAGAGCATTGGAATAACCGTCCAAATGGCATGAAATGTTCACTGACAGAAATGCCAGGCTGATGGAAGAAATATTTTTCTTACCAAAACTGTCTAGCCTCTTGGATTCCCAATTCGGCACCGTGGTTGGGAATGTGCCAGGATTTACATATGAAGTGAGGGCTTGGACCACCAAGCTCTCCAGTAGTGCGCTCCATGAGGAATTTTGGGTCCCCTAGAGCAGGGCAGAGGCGGCAGGCAATTGTAATGTTCAAGGGAGCCCATGTGCTGGGCGCAGGCTAGGTCCCAAGCAGTATATCATTAAGTACTTTGTTGAATAGGAGACGTGGTTTAGAAGGGGACACTCCTGGCTGAAGCTCTTCAGTCAAGACATTAGTCTCGACTGCCACCTAGGGCAAGCTAAGGTCCAGGACCTGAGCCGCCCCGTGCACCAACACTGCCAATAACACTCCCTCCTCCGTAGCCATGGTAGAGGGAGAAAGCATACCTGTATGTGGAGAAGTGTCCAATCCACTGCTTTCAGCCAGATCCCTACCCCAGTCCAAGGAGTCATAAGGCTGGTATTAAGGGACCAGCGATCCCCACCCACTGTTCCTCGAGTCCTAGCCCATAGAAATGGGGCTTCGGCCCGGATGGCATGATTCCAGGTGGCACCGGAGTCAGCATCGAGCGACATCCCTCCGTGTCAGGGATGTAGATGGGGATTGCGGCAGGGTAGGCGCGTTAGCCTCATGATCAGTGCCGGGAAAGGTTGGCAGGGCAAGACTGCCACCGATTTGGAGCGGTCTGTTGATCCCAGAGGCCCGACTGGCACCAGAGCCCCTGGCATGTACCCAGTAGGGGCCCCTCCCAAACCCGCAGTGGACAGGCCGCCCAAATATGAGGTGCATAGCCTCAGAGAACTTTTTAAGTTGGACGCGGGTCGCTCCGGCTCCCAGAAACTCACGGAGGCTCAGAGCCAACCCAGGTGTTGGTTCAACCACTGAGCCAGGCCTTAAGTGACGCTTCCTCGTTTTGTCTGCAGACAGACTAGGTGAAGACAAAGCATGATTCGACTTCTTTTCTTCTTATGTCAGGACTTACCCGAGTGAGTCAACGAGTTTGAGTGCAACAAGCTTCTCTGATTCTTCGACAACTCCTGGGGCTTTCCGCTCGACCAGGATCTGTAACCTTGTGGTGTCACATGTCGAGCCACCAGGAGCTTGAGGGATTGCTCCCTTTAGGCCTTTGGGTGCATGGCACAGCAATTGGAGCAGGCCTTTGAATCGTAGTCACGCTCGAAGCACCAGAGGCACTCAAGGTGTGGGTGCGTCACTAACATCTAGTGTTGATAAAGCGGCACAGGGAATGGAGCTGGCCTTCTTTGATGGCATTTCCTACCACACCAGGAGGAAAAAACCTCACAAAGCTTTGACAAAACATTGAAAAGAATTAGTACAAAAATGAGCAAGGAGTAGCTCTTCCTGGACCTGCGCTGACAGGCGCGTAAAGAAAAGAGTGGACGTCAGCGTGCTCGGGTGGCGCATATATAGGCACTGCGCACATCACTTCTGGCTTGGGCAACATCACATTGAGCCGAACGACGCCACTTACCGGCAACGCAGGGGTACTGTTCAAAAAACCTTTTCGGATTCACTCTGATCCCTGGGGATAATTCTAAAGTAAGAAATCTGTGGTTAGAAGTCTCTATCAGATAAGTGCATTCAGATATGGTTATATTGGATTATTAGATTTACTCCTATAATTATGGGTTTTTTCAAGCGGCTGATCTTGACCCTTTTATGGGGGTCGCCTTATGTACAATTGTAAATTACTGCATAGCATTGAAGGGTGTGTGAGAGTGAGCGAGTGATAAATGTACTTTTATTTTTCTACCTTGAGAGAGTCAAGCGCTACGATGGAGTGTTTTGTTCCCAGTGAAGGGCGAATGTGGACCCATCAATCACGCTGGCCAGACAACTAATAGACGTTTCTTTACACCCATTCACATAGACATAGACCTGCGACTTCTGCAGCAGACAAAGATGAAGCAGCACAGTGTCTCAACTATCAAAACAAGCAAGGTACAAGGAATTGAGCTTTTGGGTGTCTGTCCTCTGCAGAAAAACCTTTCCACAACCTTATTGATTAAATGCTGGCAGATCTCACAAGGGTGCTAATGTTAGTAATGCTAGTCCTATTCAGACAGGAGACGTCTTGAGAGGCTGCAAGAGGTACTTCAGAGATTGAAAGACAACACTTGGCAGCTGCATAAAAGTAAATGATACCTGCCTCCTCATCCTTCTTGATCTCTCATCAGCATTCAACACTGTTAAACATGAGAACTTACTCGAACTTTTGAACACAAGAATGGGTCTATCTGGGACTGTTCTCAAGTGGTTCACGTCCTTCTTACACAACAGGTCGCAGAAATTCAAGAGTAACAACCTGATGTCCTCGCAAATACCTGTTTCGTTAGGTGTCCCCCAAGGATCCTCCCTATCACCAACTTTGTTCAACCTAGTTATGGAACCCCTCACCACCTTGTTACAAGCATCCAATGTACTTTTTCACATGTACGCAGATGACACCCAATTATATCTCAAACTACAATCTCCCAACGACATTTTACTCCTGAACTCAACGATCAGAAGCACCCAAGCCTGGCTTGCCAATAATCATCTCAAACTCAATGCTCTGAAAACAGAGTTACTTTTGATCTCACCTCCCGCGAAGATCTCTACCACTCAAACGTGGCTTAAACAGCTAACTGCACTCAATGTCCTACCCACCATCGTGGACTCAGCAAAATCTCTAGGCATAACTCTCGACTCCAATCTCAACATGCAGCATCATATCAGCAAGGCTACTAAGGGTGCGAACTTCCAAATCAATACCCTGAGGAAACTTAAACCCTTCCTACCAGCCAAAGACTTCCAAACTGCAGTACAAGCACTAGTAATCCCGCGAATTGAATACGGCAGCATCGCCCTCTGCGGTCTCCCGTTAACCACTACTGCACCCCTAAGAGCCTCTTTAAACGCTGCAGCGAGACTCATCACTGGGTCAAAAAAACACTTGCATATCTCCCCTGACTTGAAATCCCTGAACTGGCTGCCTTTTGAAGCCAGAATACATCTGAAAATCGCCTGCATGACACACAAGGCTGTACACCTGAGCTCTCCCGGATACCTCACTCAGAAGCTGTCAATCTCTGGCGGCTCTAGATACACTAGAGGCACAAACAATCTGCTGCTAAAACCTCGAAGATTCAGGAAGGAAAAAACGTATAAGCACTCTTTCTCAGGAATGGCACCCAGGATCTGGAACTCACTCCCTCCTGAAACAAGGCCCATCTCCTCAATCACACTTTTTAAGAAAGAAGTAAAAGCTCTTCTCATGGCCAAATACACTTGAGCTTTTAACTTGGATCTGTAAAGTATCTGCACCGATCTATATTACCCAGCTCGATCCCGACGACTATGTGTTTTTCCTGTATTATTCTGCTAGATCCCTATGAATATGTGTTGTACCTGTATTATTGTTTCACTTACCCGACTATTTACTTGCATTATTGATTTACCTGTACTATTATGCTCCCTCACGTATACATTCTCTGGTTTGGTATTCCCTGCTTTGTAAAGCGCTCTGATATCTGCAAAGATCTTGTTCGCGTTATATAAAACTTTCAAAATAAATAAAATTAAAATAAATGCAAAATCCTCAAATAAAGCATAGAATTATATATCTTCCTTCTACCCCGCTCTACATGTCTGACATTTTATGACAATCCTAAAAATATGTTGAATATTAAAATATCCTCAGCCTTCCAGTGGAGTCAACGTGAAACTGTATGATCTTGGCGTTAGTTGCTACATGCATATCTGTGCAGGAGGTTTATTAACTTGTGGTGCTATCTTCTGCGCTACCAGCAATAAACAAGCTGGCTCTGGACGATCAGTAGCTACAGCCACCTTTCACCTGTCAGTTTACAAAAGAGGAACTTAAAAATGCCAGCAACCCCAATCTATAGGTGCTGAAGTTCAACTAGTATAAGTGTTCCCCCCGAATAAAGTCCATGTAGTCAGGTGAGGCAGGGAGGCAGCTACTGATCAGAATTAACATGAAGAGGTCATTCACAAAGAGTTGGTAATGCATAAAGTATTCTGCCTCTCCACGTACAGTACCCATGTAGCACATTTACCTGCACAGGTCCATGCAAATTATTTCACTCCTGGTTGTAGAAATGAAACCTTTTACATCAAAAGGCATGCCTTGTCCTCTGCATGAATTGCTCCTTTCCCTACTTGGGCCTTGTAGTAGATCGGGACTTCTATTGTTTTCTTAGACTCTCCTCCAAAAACATCCTTTGCCCAAAGCCATGTTTCTCATTAAAGCACAGGGGCTGGCTGCAAGCAGGATCACCCCATACACGAGCACAAAAAAGCGTGAGATCTCAGTGCCTTGCTTTCGTCATACTTCCTGAAACAGTAATCAGGGATTGACAAAGACAGACCTGACATAGAAACATTCTAATGTTGAAAAACAAACTGCAGCACACTGCTTATCCTTGCCATCCACCAACTGGCAGTGCTCATGTAGACTAATCTGCAGCCCTTTGTTAAACAAAAGTTGTCACTGGAATTCTTAAGGTAGCCTGGTCTCTTCTTGGTCACTTTAGTGTCTAGGTTTCACCCCTCCAGCTCCAGGGAAGTAGGCAATACATTGTTACTGTCTGGGAAACTATACTCCATTTTGTACCATGATAAACTAGGGGCATCCAAATACTTTACTTTTGTACTTAGCCATCTGTGAGGTTAGTTTTAAGGGTAAACATCAGAAGACATGGCTCATTTGCAGAATCTCATTTAAGTGTTTGGATTACATGTTTGCATTATTTACCCGGTATATTTTCTCACGTTGCTCTGATCATGAGATTACTGCGTCATTCTACAGCCTAAAGCTCTAGATATTTCTTATATGTGTCTAGCCATTACTTCACATTTCCAACCCTATAGCTATTCAACGGTCTATGCAGAAGCAGTGGTCTAGCCACAGCCTAGCAGTGGACTGGCTGTTCACCTGATTCAAGGGCCTATCAAAAGAGCCTAATATAACACTATCTTACATGTAAATATTAGTATTTCTTTCTACAGTTTTGAATCTTCAAAGCAGGCTTTCTCAAAAGTCTACTATATGTGCCTAAAACCAAGAATGAAAATTTTGACCTGGACTTAAAACGTTGGATTATCTTCTCTCCCTTTTTTGTTTGAAAGACCCTTTCCTTACTTGAGCTCCTCTGCATGCCTCCTCCCCTGATTACAGTCTACTGTAAATCATGTGAACATTTACCATAATCTGGTATTGTATTTGTGCAAATTGCCACACCTCATCTTCTAAAGATCACAACCTTTCCTTCTTACAAAGTCATGTCCTGCATAATCTGCTCTAGCCAGCCATCTCCATGAGAACACCCCAGCTTATCCAACTAATGATCGTACCTAACAGATAATAATTGTAATTAATCACAAAGTCACTGGACTAACTGCATGGAATAGTCTGCTTGAGAGAACAAGGCTTGACCCAATACCAACAATAACCAGTAACCACTGGATTTATCACTTACCTTGGGTTCCAGAGTGGTGTGCTGTCTGACAAAGCCCTCCAACTCCTGCATGATCTATTATTCACTCACGTACTCATACTGAATATAGTCAATTAAAAGAACTCGCAACCACAAAGTATAATAGGTTACAAGATATTTTATGCCATATAGTCGCATGATCATATTTAAAAATACATGTAAAAATGTGTACAGGGTATTACACAGAACACAGTGCTGACAGTACAGTACAGTAGGACAATCAGGGAACTGGTCCATATTTTTACAGTGCAGTATAAAATAAGGACCGCACTAAGACAGAGGCCAACAGAGCCTGAGGCAGTAATTATACAATACACTAAATACATAGAAAATTCAGTCCAGTCCTTCTACATCATTTTAAATGCGTTTTTGAAGCCTATGGTACCCCTAATGCTAATCATGTGTCAAACATTAATCAATGTTTAATATAATGCAAATAATTATATCAAATAAACTACTTTAATTTTCAAAAGAAAAGAAAAAAAACACACCCTCCCTACAATTATTGCTGTCCCAAACCCTAAACCTGAACCCAAACCCCACCAACGACAATAATAAATTTTTCATTGAATGGCCCTACCTTTAGCCAGATAGTAATTCTAACACTAGCCCTTAAAAACTTTTCGATTAATTCGTTTTATTATTTTTCTTTATTAATTTAATTACGGCACATCAAACAAATAAACTTCAACGTTTATCCTTTATAAGTTTGAGGTTAATAGCACAGTCACAATTAATCACTATGTGGCTGATTTCCCAGAAACAATTAGGGGTAAGTGATCAGATGTTCCAAGTCTTGGTCAGGGTAAATTCAACATATTAACATTCAGGGCAAGGGAAAACTAGAAATCTCACTGTTGTGACTACAAGGTGCAAAAAAAACACACAAAAAACAACCCCTTTGGCAGAGTAACATGAGGGGAAGCTTCCACTCACTATAGCACAGCAGTGAGCGCATGCATTACCCAGGTCCGAAAGTGACGTATCATGTTGGTACAAGTATGGATTCAACTTGCTGACATTCTGTTGTTCCCTCACCGCTACTTCCCAGCAATCTGCCTCAACCCACGATGTGCAATGCTCTACTTTCCTCTCCAAGCCCTTGGCCTTTTCTGCCACCTTGGAGCTTGGTGCGCACCCCCTGGTATATGTCCTAATGAGCAGAGTTCTTGCTTGAGAAGGACCTGTTGAGTATATCCCCTTTGTTCCCTGCCTGTTCTCCATTCGTCATAGTCCTCCCTGAGCCTGTGTTCACCAACAATTGTGGTATACAATAGTGAGGCTAACCTAATGGTATATTGTCTTGCCTATGACTTTTGATTAGAATAGGTACAATTATGGACATTATACCTTGAAACAGAAATATTTTTGAAGAATTACAAAATTCTTCCAGGTACAAAATTCATAATAGTCATTATTCTGTTGGGGTTGATGTCATACACCAATAAGCAAAGTTTCTGAGTTATGGTTTACATATTGGTCCAATTTGCATCTATTTAATATGGGTATAATTTTTTTTCTTTTTTTTTTTTTATGGACAGAAATTTGCATCCAAGCAATGCAGTCATGGCAGGAATACATCAAAAAATAAGTTTAAATTCATTACAACAATCAATATTAAGATCATTTCTTGAAGGAAGACGAAGCAAGAATATAAAGGAAACGGGAAAAAGGCACAAAGATACTAATTCTCAAAACAAGTAAAATAATAATGAGCATGGAGAAACATAAATAAAATATTCTATCATTTCAATTAACCAGTCTTCAACCAGTGCCCAAACCCTAGATGCCATATCCCTCCTCCTCCTACTCTTTAAAGAGAAAACTGAAAATTCAAGCCTATGGATAGCTAGTAATCTAGCTCTCCAGTTCGTAAAGGTGGGAGCTTTAGAGGACAACCATTGAGAAGTTATACACAACTGGATCTGGGACATAGCTATAAACAGAAAAGCTGATATATGTTGTGTATTTCTAACATCTTCATTATTCCCAGAATCAAAGCCAAATATCACCAGTTCGAGCACACCTAATCTTGAGCGTAGTATTAATAAAACACTCGATATCTGCCAAGAAACCAGAAAGGGATGGGCAAGAATGAAACATGTGAATAACATCAGCTGCAAATAGCCCACACCTTGCACAAGAATCTCCCTTTCTACTGCCCCATTTTGAAATTTTTGCCGGTGTATAATATAAATCCAGCATTGCCATATAGCTTTGGGTTCTGAGGGTTCCAGAAACCAACACCTCACTGGCAAGCTCCAGCCCTCGTGTTAAGTCGATGCCTGTCTTTCCAAGCTTACCTTTCCATTTAGTGCTTTGGGCCAGCAAATCATCAGGGAGAACAGACAGTAAATACTGATTAAAAAAAAGAATTCTATACTAGGCAGTTTGTCTAACATGGAGGGTGCACCCTTCAGGTATTCATGAAGAAAGCTTTGAATCTGAAGATATTTTAAAAAATCACGTGATAACAACTGAAATTTGTCCTTTATAAAAACATAAGGTAACAATTGCCCATCCCCAAATAAATCCCCTATCACCCGCACTCCCTGCGCTTGCCATCTAAACATTGTTTGATCCTGAAATATACCAGGCAGAAGTCGAGCAGTTTTAAAAGGGGTATATATATTGAGATTAGGGATACATAGTTTTCGCCTTATTTTCTGCCAGATGGCAAACATAGCTATAACGACCTTGAATCTAGTTCTTTTATAATAACTTGGTTCCAGCACCTCCAGCAGGATACCCTTTGCCTCAGCACCTAAGCCTATTTCAAAAATAGTCGGACGGTTGCATAATGGCACCACAGCCTTATCTCCAAGTAGTGGTACTCCCAGCGACTGACCCATCACTGCCCAGTAATACAATACTAAATTTGGAACTGACCAGCCACCACGATCCCGGGGAAGGCACATCCACTTAGCTGCCCGGCAAGAGCGCCTATATCCCCACAAAAACCTATAACAAATCCTATCCGCCTTAATCAAATTACTTTGAGATAATTCTAAAGGAATCATCCTAAATAAATATAAAAACTTTGGGAGTACTAACATTTTAAGGACACTGCATCGTCCATAAAGGGAAAGGTGAAGATGGTCTAACTGCTCTAATTTAGTATTAACCGCGTCTACCACCGGAAGGATGTTTAAATCCGGAATGGTTTCAACTGCAGCAGTTATTCGGACCCCTAGATACATGACTTCTGTGACAACTAGAGCATCTGACAATGGCATATCAGGTGTCTGAACTACCTGCGTTTTGGATAGATTTAACTTGTACCCTGACACTGCCCCAAATTGCTCAGCCGAAACCTTCAGCGCACTAAATGCAGAAGAAACATCAGATGTTAAGACGACTATATCGTCTGCGTATGCTAAGGTACGATACGTAGTATCGCCAGCCCTTATCGGTGCTATGCCCTGGTTACCCTCTATCTTACTCAGGAATGGATCAATATATAGGGCAAACAGCAGGGGTGAACACGGGCACCCTTGCCGCGTGCCCCTACTTATAGAAAAAGAACTAGTCTGTTGGCCAGAGATACGAAGTGCAGCTTTTGGGGAGGAATACAACACCTGAATCACCTGAACAAATTCAGTGCTGAATCCCTTCCACTGGAGCACGGCCCACAAGATCCCCCAGGAGACCCTGTTGAACGCCTTCTCAGCGTCCAACAGGATGACCTGTGCCCAATCTAATAACGCTATGACACGTCTAACATGATCTGCCGTGTCCCGTCCGGAATAAATCTGTGCTGGCGCAAAGAGACCAAGGGGATGATCACCTGAGCTAGCCTGGCTGCCACAATCTTCGAATAGATTTTAGAATCACTATTTATTAGTGAAATTGGTCGAAAAGATGATGGCAGCAGCTCAGGTTTGCCCTTCTTGTTGAACAAAACTATAATTGTGTCTGGCCAAGATTCCGGCACTATACCCTTCTGCGCAGCCCTAAGTACTTTAAGCAGCAAGTCCCGCCGAATCTCACCCAAAAATGTCTTATAAGTCTCAAGAGGCACGGCATCTGGGCCATAGGCCTTACCATTAGCTAAGGACTTCACCGCAAGCTCCACCTCATCCCATTGAATAGGAGCCACCAAAAATTCACACTGCTCCTGTGACAGCTTGGGAGTATCAACCCCAGAAAAAAATTCCTCCGCTTCTATCTCTGTCTGAGGCCTCAGAATATCCTCCTTATACATGTTGGTATAGTAATTTAAAAACACTTCATTTATGCCCTCCTGAGTGTCATGCACTACCCCCATTTGATCTTGAATTTTTATGACACGACTCTGCACACTTCGCTGGTGGAGTCTCTTGGCAAGACCCCTGCCAGAATTCTCGCCAAACTCAAACATCGCTGTGCGATATTGAAGATACTTTGTGGCAAGGTCCTGTCCAAAAGACTCCAAAAGTCTGGCTTTGATTATTGCAACCTCCTGTTGACCGGACTCTATATTATAACCATGCTTAATTTTAAGAGCGAGTTTTACTTCTGCATCCCTTAGCTCCTTCATTCGACTCTTAATCTGCTCTTGCTCTGTCTTCCACCTGTATGAGGAAAAGCTTTTGGTCTCTCCACGCAGACCCGCTTTCAAAGTGTCCCAAACGGTCTGATCTATTGCAGTGCCCCTATTAATATTCAAAAATTCGACTATCCATTTCCTAATAGGAGCACAATAAGCTTAATCAAATAATAAGATTCTTTCAAATGTCCACTCACGTGGAGGTTTTCTAATCCGCGGCCACGGGCAGTCAGCTATCAATGGATTATGATCCGATAGGATCCGCGGAGGAGAAAATAATAGAAGAAACAGCAGCCACCTGCTCTGAGAGAAAAACATAATCTAACCCGACGTATTTATTGTGAGGGGCCTAGTAGTATGTGTATCCATCATCCAATTTATTTTCAAAAACCATATATCTATAGCCCCATGCTCTTGAAGTAGAGTCTGAAGTGCATTAAACACTTTTGGCTTCCTACCAACATAATTAGCATCCTTTGCAAGATTAAAATCACTTACTATGTTAATGTTCATGTCCCCACATAAAAGGAGTGGACTAGGCCAAGTAGCTAATTCAACATGTAAGTGCTTAACCACCTCAGGATCATCTATGTTAGAGCTATAGACAGTACATACCGTTAATAACCTACCGCCAAATAACAATTCAGCAATGGCCCACCTCCCCATTCGATCTTCCCGGACCTTTTTGCAGGCCCCTACTCCCCGCTTCATAAGAATAGCCACTCCTCTTATCATTGAGGACTGTTTAGAGCATACTATTAAATCAAACCCCGGCAGCTTCAGACTATCCCGCCTCCCCCAAGGTATGTGCGTCTCCTGTATGCATAAAATGTCAAGATGCATAGTTTTTACAATTTTAGAGAGTAGGGCCCGCTTCGTAGCATCATTGAGACCACATACATTCCATGTGCCTATAGTAAGTTTATCCTGCCCCATCTAAACAATCCATGCTCGACCTACTTTGTGACTTTCCCAATCTTTCCAATGCATCAAAAATAAACATATAATCATTTTGATCAAACTTCAATGCCATTTGTGCAGACTTTCATAACCCTGCTTAACCTTGTCCCTACCTCACCACCCCAACAGCAACCCCCCTCCCTACCCCTACCCACCCACCCAAACAGCCCCACCCCCCCCTTCAAGACCCCATCCCTTACAACACCCTTATGTGGCAATAGGACTAATGTCCTTGTGATGGAAAGAGCTGGTAACCCACTTCCACACGGGTTCCTTCACCCAGTCAAAGCAAAAAGAGAGAAAAAAGAGGGAGGGCTAAAGACAAGTGCACTAGCTACTAAAAAAAGATTTGACAGAAAAGAAAAAGAAAAAGCAAAAAAGAAACCATGAGGATTATTATCCAATCATCCTACTAGTGTTTGCCCCTTCACCCTACCGCTCTGCCTAAAAAACACTAAGCACCCCAAGGCGGCTACTCCCAATACCACTACAGAAATTATATCGTAGAAAGGAATTCCTTGGCCTGTATCCCAGACGAAAAAAAATGTGTCTGCCCTTGCTGAATAACTTTCAACTTAAAAGGGAAAACTAAAAAAGCCTGTGTGCCCCTTTCGCCTGAAAGGGGGCGATCAGCTGGCCGGGCTGCCACCTCCGCTCCACTGTTGCTGGGCAAAAATCCGGCCGAACAAAAAAAATCACAGCCCTTAGCACGCCTTTTCCTATCCGGCCTTGCTAAATCATATAACTTTTCCCTTGCTAAAAAGTTATTGAGACATATCAGGATTGCGCGGGGCTTATCCCCAGTCTTTTGCCGCTGTTTGAAAGGAAATCGATGAGCACGAAGGACCTCCAACTGCCAGTCCCACTGTAAAATTTCCGGAAATGCCTCTCGGAAAAGCTCCACCACGAATTGTCTCACGTCTTCCCCTTCACAGCCTTCTGGAACCCCTAAAATCCTAAGATTATTACTTCTCGCTCTGTTTTCCAAGTCAGTTAATTTCCATAATATGTTCTCTTTCTGTGCCCCAATCAAATCAGTTGCCCTCTTCTACGCAGCAGGAGCATCTTCGAGGTTGGAAATCCTTTCCTCCGCTTCCCCGATTCTAGCTGCTATTTCCGTGCATGTTTTTGCAACTCTCCGGATGGAATTCTGGACTCTACGGCAGACCCCTTGAGTGTGGACATTCTCTTGGCGTGACTCCTCCCGATGCGCAATAATCGTTTGATAAATAAGCGTAAGCGTGATCTCAGAGGGTGGTAGATCAGATTCTTGAAGCTGCGTTGTGGTTACTGCCACTAACTTGCCCTCCCCTGAGTCACAACCATCGGTTAGGGGATTATCCATAAATGAGAGTCCGCACGTCTCGGAGTCCTCTCTCACAGGACCCAGAGTTTTCTGCCTGTCCACTTTTCGAACTGTCCGGGGATGCCGGGGGCCCAGACCACCGCTCAAGATATCATTCTGACGCCAATCCCCTTTATAGCTACCATCATCCGTCCAGTCAGGTTCAAGCTCGTCCCCATCCAGAGATGACCCAGTATGCTCTGAGAGAGAAAAAAAAATTTCGCCTTCAAGTTCCTTGCAAAGCTGGTTAGCAATGTCAGTACCCTGACTAGTAATATCACTTAATTTATCCACAAGTGTACTGGCTACAGGCGTGCATACCAAGCCTAGCACTTCATTTCCTGACTGGACTGCATTTCCCAGAATGCAATTCACCGAGTTACTTAAGTCGGTACTGGAATCCTCTCTGAGGGCTTTGCGCCAAGCTATCTACCAAGGTCCCCTGTCCAGGCACCACAGACATCTTCCTTTATCCTGTAAGGGGGGGCGGTGTGGGGGGGGGGGGTCAGGGGGACACTACCATCATTGCCAACACATGCAGACACAGGAATCAGAATCGCCGGTGCTCCCCCTGTCTCCACCTCAGTAGCCTTCAGCGAGCCCTCAGGAGCTTGGTTAGCTGCTACAGCAGGGTTTTTTGACTTAGCGTTTACCTGATTAAATAAGGCAGGTACTGTCTTCGTACTTCCGTTGAAATTCGTGCCAGTGCGAGCCGAACCGGTCATTTCCTCGCTGCTCCGGTCGCCCTTCGTGAATGCTCCCTGAATCGCTCCCTGCCTCTCGGCCGTTCAAGGATGCCGCGGCCGCAGCTGCCGTGGAACGCGCTCTCACCGCTAATGCAGCTTTGGAAATGACCTTTGGCGCCATGCTGCAGCCGTCGACGTGGAAACACTGGAGGGTCGAAACCACACACCACGTAGTAGAGCGAAACAGCCAATGTCCACTGCTGGAACCAGAGCTCGGTAAACAGGTAATTAATCTGAGCATGTCAGTCGATATATTGAAGCCATATTCTCCCTCAGATCTTCTCCTTTTTTAGCGAAACACAGTAGCTGGAGAAGCCGCCTGGGATGCTATCACAACTCGGGTGAGATGTCTGTGTGAGAGTGTAATATCCTGCTATTCTCAATGTGATGCCTTTCTACCACCAATGGAATGTTCATAAGTGCAGCTGTCAGAATGTTGGTGTTCTGCCTAGGCAGTGACAGTTGGATGGGCTGAGCACCCAGATGGATGCTCCTGGTGGGCACATTATTTTGGCGACGATACTGAAAGAACCTACTTCTGTCACCTCTACAGGACTACAAGCAAGTTAATGGCACAAGATTTTCTGAAATTTAATCAAGGTACCCCAACTGGTATCGTGACCCCACCAGTGACCTGCTACCGATCGCCCACAGCAGTTTGCCAGTTGTTTAAGCGTCTGGAGGGTCTGGTGAGCAAGCCTTTCTTTTTGTCAGGCTTTCTAACACCCACATCTGAAGCCCTGCATCGTTGACTGTCTGCTGCATCAGTGCCAACCTGCCTATCTATCTGGCTGCCTTTCTACTGTTTTGGATGATTATTTCAGCCCTCAACCTGACAACTGTTAAGTCTTTGGGGCTCTGATGCAATGTTTTTACTTCAAGAGAGTTTGCAGGACTTAGTTCACATAATTTCCGGTGAGTCTGAGTTCACAATTTTACATACTGCCTGATGAAGGAGTGTGTTATGGATTTTCTTGTCAGCACCTACCTAGATGGCAGTACCTGCGACCTGGTACATTGAACTATACTTTATTGGGAAGGTTTGTGTTTACCCGACTTTGTGTGAGAGACAGCGCTATACATATCTTCACAGTAGGGACCCTCACACATGTCAATCTATTGCTTGCTTTTGACTTCAGGAAGACTCGGCGAAATTTTGTAAGTACATTTTAGTTTTAATCAACAATTTTGCCCCTACATCGGAAGTTCAACTGTCTTTCCATTTTAAAATGCAGCGCATGCTTTCTACTGCGTGCGCACTCACCTGTTGTCCTTGGTGAGGCTCCTGTGACGTCCTGTGCTGTTTTCCCTGCTGATTCTTCCGATATTCTAAATGTAAGGAAACGCCGTGAGCCATCCGGTTATGCGTCACTACACGTGCCTCCATTTTGATTATAAAATTTTGTCCAAACATTCCTGTGATGTTTTCCACGGCTGTGACTTCCACGTCAAAACAACATTTTCTAAAGACACTGAGTATGTTTTGGAAACACCGGAGGTGGAGGAGTATTCTCTTCATTATTTTAATTATATTTTGTTAGCAGGCACGGGGAAACACTGTGAAGATTTATTGTTCTACCACGGTGTTCTTTGGGCATATGTTCAGCTATCAATAAAGTTTTGTTCTCGACGGCTCATCATCACAAAAGTACAAGACATCTCAGCAGTGTTATGTTCGGGACCTTAACACCCCTCATCTTGATAATGTCAACCTGAAATCATTTTGCCGTACGAATAAGGTACTATGTTCATCATTCTTAAATGCTGGAGTCTTTTGTTTTTTTTTCTCCGTTCAGGGAAATGAAAAATAAACTTTCAGACTCATCTTTTATTCTCGAGTTGATGAAAAAGAGTCACAGTTCCTTCGTGCATCTATTTTGGCTATTGTTTTTATCCCTCTATTTACTATTGTACTGCCATCTAGTGACCTATTGCCAAATTGAATAAGATTTATTCCTATATGTCACATACATCAACTTAATTATTGGCAACTCTAAACCTACTAAGTTCATGTTTAGTACCTTCTATACCTACTAGGTTCATGTTTAATGCCACTTTGGTAAGTTAGGTTTAGCATAAAATATTGTATTATAGCGTGGTAAAATATTGTTTCTATGTACTTACTCTCATGAAGATATATTTGTCCTTGTAGTGTTCTTTCATAGTGCACATTGTTTTACATGTCATTTTGAGAGGGCAAGTTGTTCTTGTTTACTAAGGGTCCCTGTATGTCCCTTTAGGTTCCATTTGCACACACAGACCTCGCTAAAATTTTGTTTCTGTGTTACGTAGGATTTTAGTTCCTTTTGTTTGCAATAGTGCACATCAGTTATTCATACACAGACCTCACTAGTTTTATTATCTGTATTTCGCATAGGGTTATACTCCCTTTAGATTATAATTGCACATCTAGTGTCTATACACAGATCTCATCAATTTTTGTTTATCTGTGTTTTGCTAAGGATTATAGTCCTTTTAGTTTCTAACAGCACCATATTAGTTGTCCACACATGGACCCCACATAAATTTTGTAGGTGCGAATTTTGTTTCCTTCCGAGGATTTATGCTTGGGATACACTCCCTTGACATTATTGTAATGGGTTCCTACTCATACTTAATTTTGTATTTCACTTCCTATTTTGGAGTTGTATTAGGGTGCAATTCCCTTTATGTAACATGGGTTCCCACCCATACTGTGTCTTTTCATTCCAGATTGAAAGAATTTATGAAAAGTTTAAAGTCTTTTACATCTCTTATCAGGAGTTTTACTCATACTTGCTAGTTAATTAGCATTTTAGAATGTGCACAACGTGGTTTTTCCACACAGTTTTGTCTTAATACTTACAACGCCAGTAAGTTCTGTTTCTAAAATGGTGCACAACGTTTGAGATTTGTCTTATTTTCATATTTAGCTTACGTTATATTTATATTTTAGTGCTTTCATGCATTTATAGCTAAATATGTTCTGTTTTCATTGTATTTTAATTAATTTTTCTCACACTGTTACCTTTGCATTATTAATTTGTATTTTGTTTAAGGTTAATGGTGTTTTGATGAGGTTTCTCCCTAATTATTCCTCATCTTCTTTTCTGTTTTATTCTTCCTTTTCTGCTTTTCTGTGTTCTATAATTTCTAATTTTCAGTCTTCATTCATTCCTGTTCTGGCCAGTAGGTGTGTTTTGG
Source organism: Lissotriton helveticus (assembly GCF_964261635.1). Taxonomy (NCBI): domain Eukaryota; kingdom Metazoa; phylum Chordata; class Amphibia; order Caudata; family Salamandridae; genus Lissotriton; species Lissotriton helveticus. The sequence goes on along the minus strand of NC_136061.1, from coordinate 1,138,733,380 downwards.
AGATGTCTTTGTGCGTTCTTCTATTCTTTTCTGCTGTTGTGTAAGAAGAGGGGATGGTCTATATGTTTGATTCCATTCTTCTATTCTTAATCTTGATTTCTTTTGCTGTGGTGAGTTTCCTTACTTCTCTTGCTACTTTGCTTTGCGGGTGTTCTATTTTCGCTGTTTCTTTACTGCTTTTGCTTACTTTGCTTACTTTTACTTCTCTGGTTCTTATATGCTGTTTCTAGCTTTTGTTTTTTTGTATAAGGGGATATGTAATATCCTGCTATTCTCAATGTGATGCCTTTCTACCACCAATGGAATGTTCATAAGTGCAGCTGTCAGAATGTTGGTGTTCTGCCTAGGCAGTGACAGTTGGATGGGCTGAGCACCCAGATGGATGCTCCTGGTGGGGTCTCCTATTGAGCTTCTACCTGTCATAATCTAACTGCTCAATAAATCTACTTGAGAACCTCCTACAAGCGTGGACTCAATTACTACAGAGAGAACGCCAGCTCACACAGCCGACCGTGCGAGCGCCATCTTGCCTTAATATGGGTATCAATAGCAAACATTTATGAAGCTGAATAAACGCTCTGCTGTTCAATAAATACATTTTTTTTTTTACCAAGGTATGAATTAAATGTATGCTGAAAGACTTTTTCAAAGCATAATCATTAGTAGGGTTACTCAACAACACTTAGTCTAGTACTCGACTCACCTTTTTATAAATCAGCACATTCTAGGAGTTGTAGTCTTGACTCTTAAATAAACCAATTGGGGTCCTGCACCCAATGATAAGGGTTTTTAGACGGAAAGCCTAGGACTGTGAAAGTGGTATCCTTGTAACATGAAGTCTTATGGTAATCAGTTGTTATGTTAATTGAGTGATAAATAACAGGCCTACCTTTTGGAAAGAATATCAAGCCATGGTAATTTAAAGATTTCGAAAGAATATTGAAGCATTACTATGGTTGCTATTCTCATCATCTACGGTGCAGGTGGGTTGGAGGCATTGCCACTTTCTTCATTTTCTCGCTTGCATGAAAGGCGAGAATGCTGAAATTACTAAACAAAAACTGAAATTTCGAAGTCATGGTAAACTAGGCAAACACGACCTGACCTGTGTACTTCTCATACCTTCATAAATAATGCCATAGGTGACACTTCACCATTGACATCGACAACATCAATGACTCTTCAAATAGTTGTTCTTTTTAGCATCATTTGGGTAAAACTGGATAAAAATTCATTTTTTCTGTATGTAACATATGTAAGGGCATTTGAAAGGCAAAAGTAGAACCACGGCATTTTAAATACAACTAATAACTATGAGGGCAAGTATTAGTGGTAAGTTCAGCTGCATTTCATCTTTTTTTGTTCAAGGATATCTAGCTACAGAGGTTATTTCTACAACCTTACATTATCATTTGACGATCAGACCTTTGCACCCATCAATGTTTGTTCATGAAGTACGAAGTACCGGATCTCTAGCACCATCCATGCTCTGAAACTTCATAACTTTAGTCTATTGTTTTAACAGAGAGAATCAGTTTTCCTGTTCCTATTTAGTGCCATTGTCCTGCCTGTGGCGGAGGTGTGCCATCAATAACCCCCATTCACCTGCACCTCTTACCTGCCCATGAGTAACATCTTTATTTTAAATGTTTTGCTGGTGGACAAAAAGGCATATTCATCCCACAAGGAGGAGAACTGTTTTAATTAAAGTTGGTGTGTTCTCGCTTTTACCTCCCATGCCTCAGTAGTTTTTGCTAGGAAACATAGTCTGGAATTGAGCCAGCTGGTTATCAAATCTTACAATGGTCACTAAAGCAAAAAGTATTAAATAGTACAGGACTCTCCAAACTGAAATGACGTTTGGGGTTTTAGCAACTCATTTGATTGATCATCCAAATTTCGCTTCTTTAAATAATCTGTCAGAATAGCTCTATTTATTTGTATTTATTATTTCAGAAAAGACCACTAAAGGATTTCATGGTGGACTGTACCCCAACTTCTTGCCGTCTTTGGTGTGAATCTGTCCACTTGTTTTTGCTATGCGCTCGAACAAAAGATTTCTACTGGAATTTTGAAAATAGGAACTTTTAACTTAGTTTTCCAATTTAAGTGTTACTCATCTTTAACGGTCATGGTATTTGTCAACTCTGTATTGTGTTTGTGTATCTGCATAGCTGTCCATTTCTGCATCTGTGTTTCTGCTGCCTCAATGCATCCTAATAAAAAGTCTGAAACTTAAAAAAGGAAGAAAGTCTATAGGTCAAGATACACTCTAAAAGCAGCTACAAACAACAAACATTGGCAAAGCCAGCAGGTCTCGACTTGTAGAACTTTGGTTGTGCCAAAAAGAGCAATGATCATGCATGCATGCACCTATAGAAGGACGTGGGCTCCAAATGTATCTATTGACTGAACCCAAGAGGAGTTGGGAGTTGAGGTAGGGTCAACACGGTGGTGGAAGTACTGGTGGACACATTGGAGATGCTATTTGAGATGGTAGCCAGGAAGAGGAGGAGGAGGAGGAGTAGTAGTAGTAGTAGGTGTGCGTGCCTACTCATGGGCTTCATATTTTACACAATATAAATGTGCTTACCAGTAAGAAATCACCCCTTCTGCAACCTACCCAATAGGCCATTCGACATATGCGCCTAATGACGGGAAATGCATTATGGTAGCACACTCCCCTGCAGTCTTCTGTTCATCCATTGAATTCCACTTCAGTTGTAAGGTAACAAGAGGATTCAAGACAAGTAAAGATCACATGTTTTATTTGATAAGACATGTTATGCATGCACTTAGTGCCTCTGAGCTGTCACTTGCTGACCCCTATTGCTCATAAAGTAGTAATCTCAAGCTGGGTGGTGTTGGGAGCAGGACCAATAATTTACTTAGAACTGTGACTGTTGACAAAGTCGCTAAGGTCGACTTCATCTTAGTCCATGGAATTTGCCATCTTCCTCAACTTAGACAATGGATACAACCGTATTCCCTGATTTCTGCAGAATCATTGTCATGTCTGCCTTTTTACACAGGTTGCCAGACCTTATCATATTAGGATCTGTGATATTGTCAAGTTCTTCGATTAACGACATAGCTACAGCATCTCCTGCAAAATTCGTCTGGGTCAATTGTCTCCTCCTCACCATATCAAGGTTAAATAGGAACACATACAGACATATTACCAAAATAATGTAGTCTGAATAGGCAGCCTTTCACCTTGCTTTTTCATAAGGAAACGTCTGGGATGCATACCTTGATGTACATAATGCATGCCAGACACTCCTAAACTTATGTCAGAAATTCAAATTTCTGATCAAATGTAGGAAATAAGTTCGGCTACTTGGGCACTTGTCAGGAGAGGCCCTTCGCCCAGATTATCACCGTTGATACTAGAGAGGGTCACACCTGCTCCCAGCACACTTCACAGAGGATACATCTCGCCAGAGACCGAAGTTGATAAAGCTAAGTCCCAGAGGAAGACCGACTGACTGCTACCACAGTGGGTATTTGCCCTTCGCAGTGTACAAGGTCTTCATGCTTTCAATGATAAAGATTGACTTTGCTGTCAACAAGGTATGCAGTCGTCTTTTCTCCCCAAGAAATTCTAGCCTGCAAGTTGCTGTGCTTTTCATGCTCTCATAGTATAGTGAATAGATGTAGGCATTAGGGTGTTAGGCTCTAACTGAAATTTTAATGACATTCTACCAATGTTCATTTTATACCCAGTTATTGATAATATCTCTCATTGCTGTTTTTATAATATTCTGTGTAGTTGTTTTAGATGTACTGATGTTTAGATGTTCCTGTAGTAATACTTTGACTTAAGTGTTCATTTTTCTTAGTACAATGTGTGTGATACTGTGAATAACGAAATATGATTTGTTGCTGTTACCACAGTGCCCCAATCCCTTTATGGGATTGTTAGTAACCTAAAAGCAATATCACTATATCAATTACACATTGAGTATTGTTTGCGGGCTACAATAACTTGTCTTTCACATTCATTACTGGTGCACTGAACAAGGTCACCCGTGCCACCCTTGTGTAGAAAAGCACCCCTTGTAGAGTTATGCCAAAGTTGTAACTTACGCAGCACTGTAAATGATATGCCAGTTTACATGCAATAAACAAGTCATCTGTTTATTGAACGTCTTGCTCTTCAAGGGGATACAAACAACAAACTGTAAACTTCTGCAACTTTTGTAGGGAGGTCAAGAGTGGGACAGATTTGTGATATGGCATGACAGTTTTAACTTGCAATAAACAATATTACCTAGTTCTTTGACGAAGTGCCAATTACATTTTGGATCAGCCCACAGCATAGTATGCATTGAATTAGGAAACTGGTCATCCCCGTAGTATACCGTTCTACCTTAAGCGCTTCAATGTCTTTTCAGGGTTAGGTTGAGCTTGAAAAATGCAATTGCAATACCATTAAGCTAATGGCTTTTTCCAAGCTGCATCGCAACTGACCTCTGCCCACAAGGTCACTGTTCGGTGTAGGGCTTATTATAATAATGAATAACAGCATTTAGCATACTTTACTGTCAGGTTCAGCATAATCATTCCATGCGGAAGCAGCAGGCAAAGGGGTGCATTAGATAAATGGTGTCCCCCGCAAAAGAAGCACATCTCCACTTCCCAGCTGCATGTGCTCTCAGTGTCGCATTCTCATGTGCTTATGGCGAACAAGTCACTGAAAAAGCAGGACTAATTGAATTTCAACTGCTGTCTGCCGCAGGTCCACGCAGATAAGAGCCACTGCCGAATGTACAGCGTACCCACCTTCAATAATCCATGGTCATACATAGCTGTGTGGTATTTCTACATTTTATGTGCATACTAAGAGTTTGCCTCAGAGCACGGCTTTGTGCCCTCAAAATGATGGGCACTGCACTCATTTGTTGTGAAGCGGCATTTTAAGCTTGAATGTATTGTTGGCATGTGATAAAACATGTTGCCCATTAAATTTGAGGCAATTTCTATTATCGGTAGGACAACTAACTTGCTGCTAAAGATTGGCACTCCATCAAGTGGTACTTGGAATAGATGCATGTGGACATGTACACAGCCCTCTATGGCACTGTTTCATCGAGGCCTTTTGTTTTCAGTGCTCGTAAGCAAGCTAAATAAAATTAAAATTACAAATGTAGTTATTTATGGCAGTCAATTAAAACCACTGCATACAACACACTAAATCAAAAACTTCATAAATATGCATGTTAAAAAGACACGATGAACACCAGAGTAATTAATTTGCTTCATGCTTACCCAAACTTTTTTCCAGGTTCATGAACTTAAAGTGAGCGCTCAATGTTCACAACTTGAATTTTGGCTACAACTGGCTGTCTTCACGAGTTGAGCCCCATCTGATTTTGAACTGTTTTTTTAACCATACTCCTTTCTCTTGAGTAGATGCGGAACAGGCACACATAATGTGCTCTATAGATTCCTTTAAATAACATCTGAGTCTACAATGCTGCAAGATATTGGGATTACGCCATTTTGGAGTTCGATCTAGAGTTGGAAGACCTCCTAGGCGGTGTAACAAAAGTTTATGCTTTGTATTTTTCCCTAAAGGCATTTTCAAATAAACGTGACTGGTGCGGACCAAATAGCTGTTAAGCGGGGGCACTTTTTGACAATTCCTGCTGGTCTTCCAGCAGTGACAATATACAGATTTTCCTGGAAAGAAGTTTTTTTTAAAGTGTCAAAGGTGACGGGTTATTCAATAGCCCTTCTGCTTGCAGATCAGCTAATACGCACGTAGGTAGCGGCTTATATACATTTTCTCCCCTGAGGTCTCAATTTCACACCTGAGCAAGTGATCTAGCGCAACCATCTGAGCTTGATAAACTTTGATGCACAATTTCGAGGACGCACCTCTGCGAACGATTGATTGCACCATTACCTAAGCCAAATTCTAATCGGAGTTGTGCCGGGGAGGAATAATGTGGTAGATGAACTACACTTTTAAAGTTATTGGAGTTAAATTGTCAACAATTTCTCCTCTTTCTTCCCCTCAGAGCTTCTGTATTATAGGCAAGCGTAGGGCGTAATTTCTACTGGATCACTTTAAGCACAGGAGCCACTGTAGGCCCTGGTAATTGTTTCTAGAGTGTGCAGAATGCGAAAAGCGGGGACAAGGATTTATTTTTTATGCATCGTTAGTGGTGTAATGTTAGAAATGGGGGTCTCTAGTTGGCAAAGGTTTGCACCATTGTCCAAGTAGGGACTCTTCTTCCTAGTACAGGTAAGGGAGTTACACTACTAAAATAACCTTGCTTGGCTCAAGCATGCAGGCTTATCTCAGAAGCAGTGTGTAAAGCATTTGTACATAACCAACAGCAATACAGTGAAAATACTACAAAAGGACACCACACCAGTTTAGAAAAATATCTGATACTTTATATATTTAAAACAAGACCAAAACGATAAGAATGCAACATACAGTACTTAAAAAAATGCACTTTGCAAGAATAAACTTAAAAATGAGGTTCCTTGGAGTCTGTAGCTCTGTCCGGTGCTAACGCGATAATGAAAATAACAGAATCCAACTGTTTCCTCTGACAACGTCGGTCGAGGTGTAAGCAGACTCATAAACAGTACCTTTTCGTTGTGGCCGATCACGTTGGTGCGAGTCGGTCATGGCAGCCATTGCGGTGGAGGTGTGAAGAGGAGCGGTGCGGTACCCTCAAGTCACGGTCCAGGCAGCGGCTTGGTGAAAGACGTCCAGCGGCATCGGTGAGACGAGGGTTGCGGTGCGGAGTGATGGCGGTGCCCGTTGCGGCGCTGACAGATCACGGTGCAGGCGACAGTGCCGGTTGCAGGGAGCTATACAAAAGGGGAAGATGGACGGAGCGTTTGATCAAATCAAACACTCACCTCCAGTCAACTGATCTGGGTTTAATCCATCACCATTCTTTAGCTCACTCAGCCACCCCAGTTCAGACATGGCCATATGCAAATCAGTCTGACCCTGTGCCTCATGGGAACAGTCCAGCCCGAACTGCCAAGCCATGTCTTCCCTGGACCAGAAACAAGCATCCTGGGACCGGTTTCGGATTCATAATCCTCATCAGCCAGGCTATATTGAATCCAGTGGCCAAGTGAGCAAGGGACTCACGTCTGAGCATACCCTGCCACACTTAGGGCGAACAAAGCGATACAAAAGGGGAAGATGGACGGAGCGTTTGATCAAATCAAACACTCACCTCCAGTCAACTGATCTGGGTTTAATCCATCACCATTCTTTAGCTCACTCAGCCACCCCAGTTCAGACATGGCCATATGCAAATCAGTCTGACCCTGTGCCTCATGGGAACAGTCCAGTCCGAACTGCCAAGCCATGTCTTCCCTGGACCGGAAACAAACATCCTGGGAACGGTTTCGGATTCATAATCCTCATCAGCCAAGCTATCTTGAATCCAGTGGCCAAGTGAGCAAGGGACTCACGTCTGAGCATACCCTGCAGGGCCGGACTGGCTATAGCGGGCACCGGGCGTTTCCCCGGTAGGCCGCTAGGGTGGGGGCCGGTTTTGGGTCCCTGGGGGGCCGTTTTTGTTACCCGGGGTCGGCAATGTCAGCCCTTGGTAACAAAATCGGCCGAAACCGGCCGTCGGAAACTGCTCAGCTGCACTCCCCCTGACCCCAGGGGGGGTCAGCTGAGCAGTTTGCCAGGGCCGGTTTCTGTTCTCAGTCCGGCCGTGATACCCTGCCACACTTAGGGCGAACAAAGCGATACAAAAGGGGATGATGGACGGAGCGTTTGAGCAAATCAAACACTCACCCCCAGTCAACTGATCTGGGTTTAATCCATCACCATTCTTTAGCTCACTCAGCCACCCCAGTTCAGACATCTTGCCTTGGGGGGCACAGCTCGTAGTCTCACAACGCACCACCCAGTCCCACACCTCAGTCGGACCGACCGACGCCAGCTCCCTGCAACCTGGTACAAAAGGGGGTGGTGATGGACGGAGCATCTGAACCAATCAAACACTCACACCCAGTCAACAGATCTGGGTTTAATCCATCACCGTTCTTTAGCCCACTCTGCCACCCCAGTTCAGACATGGCCATATGCAAATCAGTCTGACCCTGTGCCTCATGGGAACAGTCCAGCCCGAACTGCCAAGCCATGTCTTCCCTGGACCGGAAACAAGCATCCTGGGACCGGTTTCGGATTCATAATCCTCATCAGCCAGGCTATCTTGAATCCAGTGGCCCCTTTTGTACCACTTTGTTCGCCATGTTCGCAATAAGTTGGCAGGGTATGCTCAGACGTGAGTCCCTTGCTCACTTTGCCACTGAATTCAAGCAAGCATAGCTGAAGACGGCTGAAATGCCAGAAACCGGTCCTCGGAAGGAATATGCTACTTACCAGTATGCATCTGTTCTTGGCATGTAGGGCTGCTAACATTTATATCTATGCATAGATCGCTGCCTAGTGTTGGGTCCGGATGATTGCACATTGTTGTTCTGGAAGAGTCTTCGAAGTATCACGAGATAGGTGGCTCCTCCCCTGGACTACAGTGCGCATGGGCATCCCCTCCATGCTCAGATTGTTTTTCGCCATTGTGGCAGAGATGGAGTGTGACAAAGTAAGTGATGACCATGCATGAGAATAAGTGAATACATTCTGAGAGCTACAGCTGCGACAGGCACCGGGGAGGAGGGCGGGCGATATAAATGTCAGCAACCCTACATGCCAAGAACAGATGCATACTGGTAAGTAGCATATTCCGTTCGAGGCATGTGGGCTGCTGAATTTATATCTATGCATAGAATAAATAGTAGTACCCTCCTTAGCGGCGGGTGCCCATGCCAGCTGCAGCAGTCTGAAAGAGAGTCCTGAGAACAGCCTGACCTACAGCAGCTTGCTGTTTCGATTGCCATCCACGCAGTAGTGTTTGGTGAATGTGTGTATGGTGGTCCATGTGGCTGCTCTACATATGTCCTCTAGAGGAATGTTTCCTAGGAAAGCCATGGATGCCCCCAACTTGCGTGTGGAATGTGCTCTTGGGGGGATGGTTAATGTGCGTTTAGCCTTTAGATAACAGATTTGGATGCACTAAACAATCCATCTGGCTATACCTGATTTAGAGATTGGGTTGCCCTTGTGTTGTGGAGAGAAGGCAGCAAACAGTTGTTTAGTTTTCCTGAAATCTTTAGTCCTGTCGATGTAATACAGCAGAGCTCGTTTAACATCAAGTGTGTGTAGTGCTCTGTCAGCTACTGAATCAGGATTTGGGAAGAATACAGGTAGTTCAATAGTCTGGTTAATGTGGAACTGTGACACTACCTTGGGCATAAATTTAGGGTTGGTGCGCAGCACAACCCTATTAGCATGAATTTGGATGAAAGGTTCCTGAATAGTAAGGGCTTGCAGCTCGCTAACGCGTCGTAGCGACGTAATTGCCACCAGAAAAGCCACCTTCCACGTGAGAAATTGTATCTCACAAAGTGAAGAGGTTCAAATGGTGGGCCCATGAGCCTGGTGAGGACTATGTTGAGGTTCCAGACAGGCGAAGGCGGGTGTCTTGGAGGAATGACCCTTTTCAATCCCTCAATGAAAGCTTTAATGGCTGGCACTCTGAAAAGGGACAGATGCTGTCTATTTTGAAGATAAGCCGCCATTGCAGCTAAATGTATCCTGATGTAACTATACGCTAGGTTACACTTGTATAGGTGCAGCAAGTAACCTATGATGTTCTGTGTGGAAGCATCAAGTGGATTTATGTTATGATTGGAGCAATAGATAACAAAACGCTTCCATTTTGCCGCGTAGCAGGCCCTGGTGGTAGGTCGCCTAGCCTCCTTTATGATGTCCATGCAGTCAGGAGGCAGGTTCAGGTAGCCAAACTCTATGACCTTAGGAGCCATATTGCAAGGCTCAACTGCTGCGGATCTGGGTGCTGAATGTCGCCATGGCTCTGCGTGAGGAGACTGGGAGTGAGACGAAGGCGTTGGTGTGGAACCACGGAAAGTTCTAGGAACGTGGTGTACCACGCCTGCCGTGCCCACGTTGGAGCAACCAGGATGAGCGTCATGGAGTGTTGTCTCAGTTTGCGTGCCACCAGCGGTATCAGTGGTGCTGGAGGAAAGGCGTACGCAAATCTGTTCGACCAGTTCATCCATATCGCATTGCCCTGAGAATGCGGGTGTGGGTGTGGGAACCAGGCGGCGAAGGTGCGGCATTTTGCGTTTTCGGGAGGGGCGAATAGGTCGATCTCTGGATGACCCCACTGCTGGAAATATGGGTGGAGCACTGAGGGATGAATCTCCCACTCGTGCATCTGATGGCTGTGCCTGCTGAGCAGGTCCGCTATCTGGTTGTCCCTGCCTGGGAGGTGTTCCGCCATGAGAAACATGTTCCTCTGAATGGCCCACTTCCACATGCACTGTGCCAGGTGCGACAATTGTGGAGAGTGTGTCCCCCCCTGTTTCTGGATGTAATACATTGCAGTCATGTTGTCCGTCCGGATCAGCACGACTTTGTTGCAGAGATGCAACTTGAACGCCTTCATTGCCATGAAGATCGCCATCAGTTCCAGTAGGTTGATGTGCATCTTCTGCTGTTGCGGTGACCATAGTCCCTGCACTGTATAATGGAGGACATGCGCTCCCCAGCCCTGGAGAGATGCGTCCGTTGTCAGCACTATCTGTGGTACAGGCTCTTGGAACGGTCGGCCCCTGCAAAGGTTTTGTGTGTTCCACCAATGCAGAGAGTTGTATGCACGACCGGTCACCAACACTAGGTCTTTCAAGTGCCCCTGAGCCTGGTTCCACTGGCGTGCCAAGCATTCCTGAAGCGGACGCATGTGTAGCCTCGCGTGCTGGACTACAAAGATGCAGGAGGCCATCATGCCTATCAGTTGCATGAACACCTGCGCCGGGAGTGAGCGTTGTGGCTTGAATTTTTTAATCAGCACGTGTATGCTGTTGACCCTCGCGGAGTTTGGCTGCGCTGTGGCAGCGAGCGTGTTTATTGCGCACCTAGGTATTGTTGTACCTGTGCGGGCTGAAGGTGGGACTTTTGGTAATTGAGCAAAAATCCTAGACTGTGCAAGAGGTGGATTGTGCGTGACGTGTTTGGCACACTGCTGGGCCGACTTTGCTTGCACCAGCCAGTCGTCTAGATACGGGTAGACATGGATGTGTTGTCTCCGAAGATGCGCGGCCACAGTCGCTAAGCACTTCGTGAACACCCTGGGGGCTGTAGTGAACCCGAAAGGCAAGACCTTGAACTGGTAATGCTGGTTGTTGATGGTGAACCTGAGGTATTTCCTGTGACTGGGGTGAATGGGAATGTGGAAGTATGCATCCTTTAGATCCAGGGTTGCTAAGAAATCTCCTTGACTGAGCAACGGGAGAACCTGCTGTAATGTTAGCATGTGAAAGTGTTCTGACAGGATGTGTACGTTTAGAGGCCTCAGGTCGAGAATGGGCCTGAGAGACCCGTCCTTTTTGGGGACTAAGAAGTACAGTGAATACACCCCTTGTCCATGTTGTTCCAAAGGCACGAGTCCTATGGCCCCTTTTTGCAGCATGGACAGACTTCCTGCTGCAATAAGTGCATGTGCTCGGCGGACATAGGACGGTGCCTTGGAGGAATGTTGGGTGGAGTGAAGGTTAGTTCTAGACAGTAACCGTGTTGTACAAGTTGTCTCACCCACCTGTCCGTGGTAATGCTTTCCCAGACTGGCAGGAACTGTTGGAGTCTCCCCCCCGACGGGTGTTATATGGTCGGGGGGCAATGACAAGGCGTCACTGCTTGTTAGCGGCAGAGGATCTGGCATTATTATTTCCACGTCCTCTGCCCTTGGTGCTGTTTCCACGATATCCACCCCTATTGTTCTTGTTATAGGTGGTTTGTGTGCCACTTTTGGTGTACTGTGCTTGTTGTGACGCTTGTCCTCTAGAAGCTCCCCTGTTACCGGAGCGACGAAAGGAACCGCCCCTGAACTGCTGAGACTGCAGAGCTCCCATGGATTTCGCAGTTTCAGTGTCCTTCTTAATCTTCTCAAGAGTGGTGTCGACCTCTGGAACGAACAGGAAGTTAGGGTTAACTGACTGATTGAGTAGAGTAGTCTGGATTTCAGCCTTAAAACAAGAGATACGGAGCCAGGCATGCCTCCGGAGCATAACGCTAGTGTTTATGGCTCTTGCTGCTGTGTTGGCTGCATGTAACGCGCACTTAATGGACGCGTTGGAGATCAACTTCCCCTCCTGTATAAGCATTTCTGCCCCCTCCTTATAAGTATCAGGCAGGTGTTGCATGAGCTGCTCTAACGTGTCATAGTGTGCCCTGTCATATCTTGCTAACAGGGCTTGTGTATTGGAGATCCTCCAAATATTAGCAGCTTGAGCTGCCACACGTTTCCCAGAGGCTTCTAAGATCTTT